>NC_090844.1:19812692-20123076 GCF_028021215.1 Eschrichtius robustus | reverse complement strand
CTGACATGTACACACTGCTATATTTAAAATGGATAACCAACAAGGAGGTACTGTATAGCACAGGGAACTCTGATCAATATTATGTTACAACCTAAATGGGAAAAGAATTTGAAGAAGATAGGTACATGTATATGTATAACTGAATCACTTTGCTGTACACCTGCAACTAACACAACATTATTAATCAACTATACTCCAATATAAAATAAAAAGTTTAAAAAAATCCAATATGTTTCTCCCACAATTTCCAACATACATTTGTTATTAAGACACATTATTAAATTTGGATATCTATGAGATATTAAATTTTTAGGTCACTGCAGTAATTGTCTTGTGACACCCTATCCTATATGTTTCCCACAACTGCACACTCAAACATTTACTCTCATCATTTTTTAAAGCTTCATTGAGTTGTAATTGACATAAACAGCATGTAAAGTGTATAATTTGGTAAGTTTTGACATGTGTGTACAACCATACGCTATCATCACAATATAGATAACGAACGTATTCATCACCCAAAAATATTTTCTCTTGCTAGTTTGTAATACCTCTCTCTTCTTGACAGTCCCCAACCCTTGCCTCCAGTCAACCTCCAATCTACTTTAAGACATCGTATATCAGCTTACTTATTGTTTTATTTTTTATGGTTTTATATAAATGGGATCACACAGAATGTACCTTTTCTTTATTTAATCTGGCTTCTTTCACTCAGCCTAATTATTTTGAGATCCATCCACGCTGTAGCATCTATCAATTGTTTATTCTTTTTTTATTGCTGAATAGTAGTCCATTGTATGATGTACCACAGAATTTTTGTCCATTCACCTGTTGATGGACATCTGGGTTATTTCCAGTATTTGGCTACTATAAATAAAGGTGATAGGGACACTCATGTATAAGTCTTTGTAGGAATATATGCATTTCAAATATATTGGTTAAATACTCAGGACTGAAATGTGAGGCGTATGTTTCAACTTTAAGAAACTGTCCGACTATATTCCAACATGGTTGTACCCTTGTACATTTCCTGTTGTATGAGAGGTCTTGTCCTTCCACGCTCTCTCCAACACTTGGTGAGATCAGTCATTTTAATTTTCGCCATTCTAATAGGTGGATTGTAGTATCTCACTGCAGTTTTAATTCACACTTCTCTAACAACTAATGATGTTGAGTATCTTTTAATGAGCATGCTTCCCATCCCTGTACCTTCTTTGGTAAAATGACTGTTCAAATAATTTGCTCATTTAAACTGGATTGTTTGTTTTGTTATTATTGAGTTCTAAGAATTCCTTATGTATTCTTTTTTTTATTAATTAATTAATTTATTTTTGGCCGCGTTGCGTCTTCATTGCTGCTTGCGGGCTTTCTCTAGTTGCGGCCGTTGCGGTGCATGTCCTTATATATTCTGATACAAGTCCTTTAACTTATATATAATTTGTAGATACTTTCACCTACCTCTAGATTTTTTTTTCATCCTCCTTAACACGACCCTTAAAAGAGCAGATTTTTTAACAACTTAATGAAGTCCAATGTATTAATTTGTTCTTTGAGGGGGATTGTGCTTTTAGTGTTAAAAAACACTTTGCCTAAGGCAAAAAGGCTTGATTTTCCCCCTATATTTTCTTTTAGAAAGTTTTCTTTTAGAAGTTTTAAAATTTTGGACTTCACAGTTAAGCCTATGATAAATTCTGAGTTATTTTTTATATGGTGCAAGGTACAGATTGAAATCCATTTATTTGCATAAGAATATCTGACAGTTCTAGCACCACTCCTTGAAAAGACTCACCACTTTATACAATTACTTGTGTTTCTATGTTGAAATGAGTTGTTCACATACGCATGTTCCTATTTCTGGACTCTATTCACTTCCATTGATAAATGGTCTACCTTTGTGCCAATACTACACTGGCTTGATTATTGTAGTTTTATAAGTCTTGAAATCAGGTAGTGTTAGTCCTCCAATTTGGTTCTTCTTTTTCAATGTAATTTTTGCTATTTTAATTTCTTTCCATTTCCACTGAATTTTTGTTTGTCAATTTTCACTTTTAAAAAGCCTGTTGACATGTTGATTGGCATTGCATTGAAGCTATAGTCAATTTGGGGAGAACTGCAATGCTAAAAATATTGTATCTTCCCACTTATGAACACAGCATATATCTCCATTTACGGAGGTATTTTTCATTTCTCTTAGCATCATTTTACATTTTTCTGTGTTTTTCACATTTTCTGTAAAATTTTTTGTTGCTAGTTTATAGACATACAATTAACTTTGTATATTGATCTTTTATCTTGCAACCTTACTATTATTAGTCTGGAAGAAGTCAGAGCAAACATACTTGTATTGTATTACTCATTTTAGGGGGAAAGCATGAAGTCTTTCATCATTAAGCATGGTGCTAGCTGAAGGTTTTTCATAAGTATTCCCCCCCTTTTTGAAAAAGTTCACTTCTATTCCTAGTTTGCTGAGAATTTTTATCAGGAGTGAATGCTGGATTTGTCAAGTGCTTTTTCTGAGATGATTTTACAGTGTCGCTTCTTTATTTTGTTAATATAGTAAATTACGATTGATTTACAAACGTTAAACCAATCTCTTGCATTCCTGAGATAAATCCTATTTAGTGATGAAACTTTATCATTCATAAATGTTGTTGGGTGCTATTTGCTAAAATTTTGGTTAGAGTTTCTGAATCTATCAATAAGGTACCTTGGTCTGTAGTGTTGCTTTTTTTCCCCCCCAAATACCTTTGTCTGTGTTTGCTTTCAGGTTACTCCACGTCTCATAGAATAAGTTGTAAATGGGACTTTGAGCTCCACCTCCTCAATCCAGGGAGTAGACCAGGTCCCGTGATTTTTACTGCCCATCTTTATGGCCTGGGAACTCTCTTAAGAAACATAGATAGATTAATGATAAGGCTTACTTCTTGGTTTCACATCTCTCAGGAACCATTGTCTATTGTACAGTGACTTAAAAACTGTTGTTTCACATGTTTGTCCATTATTCTTGTTTCAAGTGACAGAATAAAGCTGGTTCCTTTTACTCCATCTTGGCTATAAACTAAAAATGGAATCAACTGTCAGCTGAAGATGGAGTCAATATTGTCTATTTTATAGACGTATTTTATTTTTATAAGGGCACAAGATTATAATGTCTAACAGAGTTAAAATGATTGATGTATAGACCAGAAATTTTTTAACATGCACATGCTTTGGTCCCTCTGTCAAGGTCCTGGTTAAAACTGCATGTCTGAAATAAGAATCTAAAACTTTAGTATAGACTCTGTATTTCTCATTTTTGCAACTCTCTTATGATGTTATAGAGCACCTTACATTTAGCACTAAAGAGTGAATGTTCCCAGGCACATTTATAGCAGCTATTTTGTGTATATAATGCCTTTTTGATCTGTGGCTTTGTATGACTGTGTATCTGAGCTTCCCTACCACCCTTTCCTGACACCTCTTTTCATATATGTAATTTTTTTGGAATCATTTCATCAAAATGATTCGACTAAAAGTCAGTTTCAAAATACCCAAAGCATTTAAAATTAGCTTCACCTTCTTCATAGGTCTTCTTTAACTGCCAGTGTAAAATTTATTTTCATTTAAATGGACTATCGGTGTCATAGCTTCCAAAATATTCACAAGAGTATTTGATTTGTTATCCACATAATAAGTAATTTTGTATGACAAACCTTATTTAATTTTTATATTGATTTAATTGCCTAAAACCAATGCTGTCCAATAGAAATAAACTGTAAGCCACATTTGTAATTTAAAATTTTCTAGTAGAAAAATTTTAAATGCAAAGAGAAAGAGGTGGAATTAATTTTAGTATTATATTTTATTTGGCTCAAAATATCTAAAACATCACCATTTCAACATTAGTCAATAAGAAAAATGATAATGATGTATTTTATATTCTTTGTTTATACTAAGACTTCAAAATCCAGTGCATATTTTATGTTTGTAGCACATCTCAATCAGACTAGCCCCTTTTCAAGCGCTCAATAGCCACATACAGTTAGTGCCTACCATATTGGATAAGTTCGACATAAATAATATATTTGAGGTCATTTTCAGCAACTGCAGTAAGTCATTGTTAGGATTTGATTTTTATGGCATGCTAATAAGTCATATTTTGCTCACATTCCTACTATAGTACATGCTTAAAATTACCAACACTATCTTTGGCTCTCTTTTTTTTTTTTTTTTTAATTAATTAATTTATTTATTTATTTTTGGCTGTGTTGGGTCTTCGTTTCTGTGCGAGGGCTTTCTCCAGTTGTGGCAAGCGGGGGCCACTCTTCATCGCGGTGCGCGGGCCTCTCACCGTCGCGGCCTCTCCCGTTGCGGAGCGCAGGCTCAGTAGTTGTGGCTCAGGGGCCTAGCCGCTGCGCTGCATGTGGGATCTTCCCGGACCGGGGCACGAACCCGTGTCTCCTGCATTGGCAGGCGGACTCCCAACCACTGCGCCACCAGGGAAGCCCCAGTCTTTGGCTCTCTTGAAGATTTCTAGCCATTGGGCTGTGATTGATCCTGGCTTTATCACCTGTCAATTCTGCAACTTACTTAGGATGGTTAATATCCTTGTGACTCAATATTCTAATCCACTAAATAAGCATGACTTTGGTTGCTGCAAATTCATAACTTGCTATGAAAATCAAATAAGAAAGTGGATATGAATATACAAAGAGTTTAAAAATATGGTATCATCTAAAATTAAATCAGGGCATTTCTTCTGACCAAAACAGCTTTAACCTTTGCCTTGGCTTGACAGAACTTTAAACAGGCTTCTTCCTGACTCTACGCCCCCCACCTGCCTTTTCTTAGAGCATTTACTCTAGAAAACTTACAATTGTCCATTCTTTTTATTCTTTTTTTTTTTAGCAGTGATAGTAAAAGTTATGTTTTATTCAAGACTCAAGGTAATGGAGAGATAGTAGAAACTTAATTTTATAATCCAATCTTCTAAAATTTTTTAAAAACTTAAATTAAAATTTTTTAATTTAATATTTAAAATTTTAAATATATTGTTATTTTAAAACTATTATTACCATTTATCCATTCTCTCTTTGCCCCTGTGAGCTATAAAGCTTTTTCAAAACCTCTTAACAGTTATATAATATCTTTCTCAAGGACCTGGGCACCATCTCGTTGAGACATAACCCTGGCAGAGAGTTAGCGCTCCTATTTCCCAGTCTCTGTGGGAAGGTAAGAACCTAACCATGGAGGTGTAGAACTACTAGAGAATGCTTACTTTTCCTCTGCATAAAGCCAATTAACAAACAAAGATGGTCTGCGTTCTTCTCAGCCCAGCGCGTGCGCACACACACCATTCACTCCCACTCCACTCCCACCTTCTGTTTCAGCAGAATTGAGCTTAGACGCTGTTCTGGTCTCTCTCCTCTGCTGGAATTGCTTTGAATAAAGTCTCTTGCTTGTTTCACTTTGTCAATGCAGTATTTGCTTTGGCACCACCTTAATGAATGTGCTTTCTTCTCTGATATAAAGGAATCTAGACTTGGACTTTTAAGCTTTGGCATCCAATGCAGCTCACTTTCTCGGAAGTCATCATCAATCACATAATCAAAAAAGTTCAATGGTTTAGAAGATAGATGGAATTAACCTGGATTCTTCTACTAGATCTTCTTATGACCTTGAAAAAGTTGCTGATACTTTGGAAAAGGATTTCCTCCTCTGCAACGTGAGAGGATTGGGTAAGGAGACCTGTAAATTTGCCTTTGAATTCTGAACCTCTTTGATTCTATTCTTGCTGGAGCCCTGTTGATTATTTAGGCTAACCCAGTGTATCCATGTTTTTAATCAGTTAATTTACATCAACTTTATGTACATGACATGAGACTACGCTTTTTTAAGTCTAATGAACATTTTCACATTTATAACAGGAAGTGAATCAAACACGTATACTCCGAGGGTGAAAACGAGGTACAATTTTCCTCTACCTATAAAGCAGCTGCTATCACTGTTTGCTGACTTGCAGATCATTACTGAATGCTTCAGCACATCTTTTTACTTGTTGACATTGTGCAAAATCAGCTCTTGAACTACCCATAATTGTTGGACTCGTGATTTGCTTTTTTTTTTTATTTCAATGTAGAAAAAGATGTGATTAATGGTGTAAGTTGCACAATACATTTTTATGATACTTTAAGAAAGTGTGTGTGTAATTTCTCACCTTAAACAGAAATACAGAAATGCTGCTTTATATGGTATCTGCTGTAATATTAAAACATATCTGGGAAATTACAATTAGCATGTGATGCCTTTAGTACCACAGTTTTCATCAAAGCATACCTGGAAGTAGGGGAGAGTTAATCTTGGGAGCATTTATTAGGTGCTGGGTCAGTGATTCCCATATTCCTGTCTACTTTAGAATTACTTATAGATCTTTTAAAACTTCCAAAGCCCAGGCCACACCCCAGACCAATTAAATCAAAGTCTCTGGAGGTGAAAAGCAGCCTCAGTCTTTTTCAAAGTGCCCTGGATTTTCCAAAGTGCAATCACAGGAACCACTGTGCTGGGCTCTGTACTCAGTACTTTACATGCATGATTCCATGGTGATTTGCACAACCACCCTATGGGGTATACATCTTGTTATAAACTATGGTCCATAATACTAGAATTAACAAAGTACTTGGAAACAAAGTTACTTTTGGCAAGTTCACTTGGGTGAAAAAATAAGGTAAGTGAGGAAGGAATTGAATGACATGACTTCAGCAATCTAGGTGGTCCAGTGACTGGACATTTGAAATTCTCAGCCTTCAGAAGTGGGAAAAGATTTCAGGCTATTTCCCTTTTATGCCTCCAAGATCTAGGTCATGGCAATGTCCAAAAAGAGACAATACCAAAGGATTCCAGCCTCATTTAAAGGGGAATTGTGTAACAATGATCAGTCAAACCTGGAGGGAAAATCAGGGTCTGGTTCTTATCGAAAGCTTAGATGCATAAAATAATATAGATAAACAATGATCGGATGCATATGTAAGCTCCCATGCTAGGGAGTCTAGATTTTTCTCTCAATGAGGAGAGCTGACTCTCTTCGACCTTTTTTTTTTTTTTTTTTTTTTACCCTGTAGGATTGTTTTCACTGGATTATATTTTAACATGGGATTGTCAGCTTGTATTGAGAGGTGCTAAAAGAAATATTTGTAGTTCCTTGGTTGTCCAATATAGAACTCAGTAGATGTTTCAGGGATAATCCATGGGAGCTATTTCTCCCCAGTTTCTGGGGTCAGGAAATGCTGTGCTTTCCCATAGGAGATGGTGTTTTCATCTTATTGACAATATAATTTTTGTAATTCCACTTTTTCCCTATGTGTTTTGACCAGGAACTTCAGACCCAAATGTGTTCCCCTGTTTTATAATCAAAAAACCTAGATGTACAAAATTTTATATACTAATATTCCCTCTGAAATCATATCACTGCCTTTAATTACCTTTACCATCCCTGGTTTCATATTTTAAACTTATTGTGTGTGTTTCATAATCTCCCTTGTATCTCATAAACACAGTTACAGATATTTTTTCATCTAACCCCTGCAACATGGCTACCTCTAGCTGTGAAGTTTCTGACACCAACACATAAGGTCAAAAACACATTTTCACTTACAGCAGTGTTACTCTCAAGTTAGCAGGAAAATTCTTGCAGCATCAATGGAGAAGTAGAATAGATACATAGTGCAAAAATATGACAAAGATGAAAACTTATACTATCACATACCCGTGTTAATCTTGAGATAAATGTTAATCCTACTCTAAAACTCATGAATTATAGAACTTGCAATGCTTCTTCCACTTGTATGAATCTCTGAGTGCTAAGAATCAAAAAAGTGTAGATAGGCCAAGTTTAGCACCGGACCTACCATAGGTAGTGCTCTAAGTTCTGGAAATAATTGGCTTGGAAATTTGGGTGAAGTATATTGTGACATTTAAAATTAGACTTACCTAAAAGTATTTGTAGTTGTCACTTCTCTGTGAAGGACGCATCTCAAAGAGTTAGGGCATATAGAGGATACAGGAGTCTACAAGTATTTGCCCTCCAGGAAATTTAGTGTTTTCTGTTGTTGTTGTAACCCCTTTTCACCGATATCATTCATTCATGTAAAAACAGTTTCCCAAACATACTCGGATGCAGAAACATATGTAAGAGTGTTTTGCTCGACTGAACTCATTGAAGGCAGCTGTTATGTCTTCCTTACAGTTGAGCCCCCATCCTCTAGCCCCCAGATTTCTTTAAGAATGAGGACCCCCCCTTGCTGACTGCCCTATCACTAGCACACAGAGCAGCACAAGGTAGAAAGCAGGTACTAAACGAACATTTGCTGAATGACTGATCAGGGAATCCTTGCACTCAGCACTGAACAGCTCTTTAATATTTACTTAATATGCTGGTGAACTTTATCACCAGTTCTAAGCAATAGTGCTTTATCATTTTGCATAGCTACAACATCATCCTTTTTCATCCATATCATCATAATACTATTTCCTTACATTGTAACACTGAGAACTTATTACGTGCCAGGCACACTATAAGGTACTTTGCATGCCAGCTCGTTTAAACCTAATGATGTTATCATTAACTTTTAAAATACAGGAAAATAAAAACTTAAGAGATATGGAAAAAACCTGCCTGAAGTATATAAACAACACACCAAGGTCAGCCCTAAGGCTTAGAGCTTTCCCCTCACACTTGGAAAAACAAAAAGCTTTCTAATGATTGTGTTACATTTTTCTAGGAATATTAAGCAAATAATATACTATTTATCAGCTTTAAAAATCAGGAAAAACTATATGCATGTATTATGTATGTGTGTGTGTAATAATTATTTTTTCAAAATTATAAATTTTCTTACTTATCTTTTCTTACAACTTGGGGATTATTTTATGTTACTAGATTTCCTCTTAAGTGGTTTTTTTTTTTTTTTTTTGTATTCTAAAACCTTTTATTTTGAGATCATTATAGATTCACATGTAGTAGTAAGAAATAAAAGAGATCCGATGTACCCTCTACCCAGTTGGTAAAATCAAATGGTAACATCTTACAAAATTATAGTGCAGTGTCACAACCAGGATCTCAACATGGATACAATCCAATGCTCTTATTCAGATTTCCCCAATTTTAATTGTACTCATTGGTGTGTGTGTATTTAGTTTATATAATTTGATCACCTTTATTGGTTCATGTATCCACCACCTCAGTCAAGACACAAAACTATTCTTCTGCCACAAGAATCCCTCAAATTGCTCTTTTATAACCATACCCACCTCCAAATGTCCCCACCCACACCTATCCTTGAGGATAACAAATTGGTGAATCTCAAGAGAATTACGCTGAGTGAAAAAAGTCAATTCCAAAAGGTTATATACCATACGATTCCATTATATAACATTCTTGAAATGATAAAATTACAGAGATGGATAACAGGTTAGTGGTTGCCAGGGGGTGTGTATTCTCTTGAAAGTAAAAGTTATTTAAAATTTCTCAGGGGACTTAAAGTTGTCTTTTTTTTTTTTTTTAATGTACATGTATATTCATTGTGGCATTACTTTTTTTTAAAATTCAAACAGAAAGTCACAAAAATTATAATCATCCTCATCAGTTCACTCAGTCCCATGTAATTAATTTTTTTTTCATCTTCATCTTTTGTTAGCACTTTCATGAATTCATCAGTTTTCCATTAGAGTTCTGAAAATGCTTATTCATTCAGTTCAGCAGTATAGTCAGTTACCAGAAACCTGTACTTGCCAGAGTCTTTTCCATGAATTCCTTGAAGATGAAACCCTTTTATAGGAACATTTTTGCAAAAGCATCAGAGTACACCCAGAAGTGTCTGTAAATGACAAAAGACTTAAAAATGACCCCGGTTAAAGATTTGATGAAAGTTCATAATAATGCAATAGACAAGGAAAGTTAGTTATTTCTGAGATATACATTTAAAAATAACTAGAATTATGACTTATAACATTATACCAGAACATATAAGATTTTTAGGAATTTCATGTAATGTCTGAAACATTTATATTAACATATTTCCATACAAACAACCCAGAGAAAGTTTAGTATTAGTTTTTTTTTTAATTTTTGAATTTTATTTTATTTATTTTTTTATACAGCAGGTTCTTATTAGTCATCAATTTTATACACATCAGTGTATACATGTCAATCCCAATCGCCCAATTCATAATATACTATTTCTAGCACTAAGGCTTCCCTTTCTCAGCTATTGTTAAATGAGTTCTACCAGCTTCTCATATGCCGTCTCAACTCTTCTCTATTTCTTTAAAATTTTGCTTTCGTTCCTAAAAGTTATTTTACATAATTTATATCTCCTTGCCTTTGATGTCTTTTACTCTAAACTTCTGTCAGAGTGGCATTTGCTTAATTTTATATACCAGCTTTTATCACTATTTAGTTTTTGTTGTGTTTTTCTACCTGCACCTCAACTTCTAGCAGACCAGAAACATGCCTTCAGATCTCTTTCCTCTCCTTTCTATGCCATTAAACACTTTTCTTTAATAAAGTAACATTTTTGAGGCATCTACTATTTTCTTAACACAAAGAGAGAGACCAATAAATCGATTACCCATTTCCTGCTATCAAAGGGTTTTCTATTTTCTTAGAGAGACAAGACATAAGTACGGAACAATATCCAAAATGATGAAAATACTAAAATTGAACTAACTTGAAAATAATCAAGGGTTTTGACCTGGGTGACCTCAAAAATGAATTTTAATGAGGGTTTATTCTTGTCATGACAACAGTAAGTGTGTGTGACCATAACACACACACACATGCACACACACACGTACATACATGCACACGTTTAATTCCAATAGATAAATACTTTGGAATTGCTAACTTTCATTTTCGAAGTATTGATATTCAATTATCTGCATCTATAATTCAGAACCCAGGATCCAGAAAATTTGTAACCATTAAAAATTAAATCTACAAAGATGGGAAAGAAACATGCAAAATGCTTACATAATCCCTTCGGAATTTCAAATGGATGTGCCTTTTTTACATCCTTTCTGCTCCAGTTGTTCAGTGTTGCTTTTTAATGTTAACTGCTACCTCATTGTCTCCCCTGAGAAAACTTCACTTAAAGAAGTAAATGAGGCAAAGACTGCATTTTAGAAGATGTTTGCTAAGTGCGCTTGAATCACAGGCACCATTATTAATACCAGTCCCTACAATTCAAAGCCATGCCTTTTAAATCAACTAACATTCTGCACTGAGGAAGTTCTTCTTTTACTTTTTCCTAAATGTGCTAGACTGATTATTAGGATATGAATAGATAGTGTTAGCTTTGGGTAGGTGCTAACAGATCATCCTTAAAATGAAAAAAAAAATGATTAAAAAGGCAGTTTTGCCTTTTCCTAGTTTCCACTAATCTTTTGCTTTATATTTTTTTCTCACTGTGTGTTGAACACTAGTAACAACATATTTGTACAACGTTTTAAAATTGTAACAATCATCTTTGGAATAATTACCTCAAATACTCCTCATAACAAACTTAGGAAATATGTAACAAATAGCGAAATCAACATTTAGAGAAGTAAAATGATGGAAATCAGGTAAATGCACAGAGGCCACGGCTTGGGCTCTCTGGCAGCTCAGCATGGCTCTGTGACAGCATCCTTATCTGTGGACTCTGTTGCACGTATTACAGGACACTGTCTCACTGGCTGTAAAGGAAATTTCTTGGCGTGGTTGTGCTCTTTCCGCCACACTAAGGAAAGTAAGTGTGCCAATTTGATCATGCAGATGTGGAGAATAACCTAGAGGAAAGCAGAGTTAAAAGTAGAAAGGAAACTACTTCTCATTGATCAAAGAGCCTGGGAGTGGGAAGCCCAGAGTATTGACATAAAACCAGAAGTGTTCTCCTACCATTTTTACGCCACGATATTTTGAGGGTTTAATCTTTATTATAATATCTTTATGCTTTCTTTAATTAGTGTAGAAATATCAATCTATCCATCTATCATCATCCATGCATGCATTCTCTATACATTCTCATCCTTAGTCCGTTTTCCTTCAAAATTCCACGCCCATTCCACACCATACCTCATTCCTTGACATCTGGATGGCTACAACAGCATTCCCTTTGCTCATAAACTCTCCTTGACACAATCCACTGAACGTAAGACTGCCATACCAAATCTTACTTAAATATGGCTTGTGTAAGATTGTTTTCCTTGCGCTTCCCTGGTGGTGCAGTGGTTAAGAATCCACCTGCCAATGCAGGGGACACGGGTTCGAGCCCTGATCCGGGAAGACCCCGCATGCCGCGGAGCAACTAAACCAGTGTACCACAACTCCTGAGCCTGCGCTCTAGAGCCTGCGAGCCACAACTACTGAGCCCGCGTGGCACAACTACTGAAGCCCGTGTGCCTACAGCTCGTGCTCCGCAACAAGAGAAGCCACCGCAGTGAGAAACCCGTGCACCGCAATGAAGAGTAGCCCCCGCTCGCCGCAACTAGAGAAAACCCGCGCACAGCAACGAAGACCCAGTGCAACCAAAAATAAATAAATAAATAAATTTATTAAAATAAAAAAAAAAAAGATTGTTTCCCTTGCTCAGAATCACTATCGACTTCTATGTGCTTTGAAATAAAGCACATTCTCTTAGCCTTTCACCGAAAGCCCTTCTAATCTGATCTCCTCGTATCTCCTTTACTGAAATTACGCCTTAGCCACTCAGTTCAAACCCCAACTCTTCTATCAAATTTTGCCCAATTAAATTAGCCCCCAATTAATTGGCTTCTTAATCTTGCATACTTCTCACTATCATCGGAATATATTTTTATCTGTCCATCTGTATTAAGATGCTGCCAAAAGGAAAGGAACACAATTTAGATTTCTTTTAGGCCCTCTTCCTTGACTCACTGAGGAAAAAAAGTCATGTGGTAAAAGTTTGGAGGCTACTGAAATAAACAGAGTGAATTCTGTAGGCTTCCTATGTGAAAAAGCAAGAAGAGTGGGTACGTATATTCATAAGAATAATCCTCAGCATTAAATTACCGTAACTCTTCAAGCAATGCATTACAAACTAGATTGGAATAATATCCTTTTATACTTTCCTGTATCCCAACTCAAATCCTGGTGAGTTTTTGTTCAGATGATCCAAAACCTTGACGGTTCCAGTTTACTACAGGCGATACACATGATTCTACGAATGGCATATGCGTAAGTACACATAATAGAAGCAAGCATGACAACTAATAAGCAGGGCTTAGAAGCCCTAGTGAATAAGACCTATCACTTATTTTAATAATAAAACATTTGCCACTTGGAAATGTAATAACCATATCAAGTGTATTCTCCAGTCAAGAAAATAGCATTTCAAAAGGGAGTGCCATCGTATGAAAATACAAAGACTGAAATGAATCATATTTGGCTGGACACTAGAGCTGGTGATTACTGTCTCAAGTGATTGAAGGCAAAAAGTGCCGTTATTTGATACAGTGCCAAATGCCTGGACTTTGAAGATAGGTTAAGCTGGGTTTAAATACCTGCTTCACAATTTACTAGTTGTGTGATTTTAAGCAAATTATTTAAGTTCACTGAGCCTCAGTCTCATAGACAAATAAGATAGTAGCACCTTTCTCAGAAGATTATAATTAAGAGTATAATGTAATATTATTGTTAAAAATTTGGGGACACAACAGGTACACATTAATTGCTAGTTTCTTGTCCCTTCTTGGGATACTTGGATAATAAAATTATCCAAATGGGCTTTTAAATCAACTCTACCACCTTTCATGTATACAGAGTTTCACTCATTTACAAGCTATACGTTGTCTGGCAAGTTATTCGCTAACTTCTAACTCCACTTGCCTCCTCTGTTCAATAAGGACAATCTTTCCTACCTTATCTGGCTGCTATGGCTGCTGGACGCATAAACTAAGTTGACATATGCAGTGTTAAGTACCGTGATTGTTAAATTGTAAGTGCTCAAGTTAACAGTTTGCCATAGAGAAACTAAATTACAGAATTTTTTACCTTAATTTTTCAAATGTAAGATATAAATTTTGGGAGGGGATGACACTAATGAAAACAATATAAAAATTAATTTCTTTCATGCATATCCTACCACTGAAAGCAACCACCGCTACTCATCCTGTAAACATTTATTAAGTATCCACTATGCGTCATTTTGCTCTATGTCATATATCCAGATAAAGAGCACAGCTTCTGGAGTCAGATGGCAGAGTGTGTATCCCAATGCAGCCACCTCCTACCTGTTCGTACCTGAATGATTCTTTTAATCTTGTGCCTTTATTTACTGGTCTGTAAGACTTCATGATAAAGACACTTAGCTCACAGGGTTGTTGTAAGGATTAAATGAGTTAATATATGTTGATAACAAATTTAGAACATAGTAAGAATTATGTAAGTACCAGGGCTTATTTCATTGCATTAGGAGCTTTCACAAAGTATTCAATTCCACAGTACTCCTTGGAGGTGGGCACACATATTACCATTTTTATAGAAGAGGACGTTGAGGCTTGGAGGGCTGAATGGCTTTCCTAACTAGACAAGCAGCATATGAGGGCATCAGGCTCTGGTTTTTTCATCGTCTAAATTCATCTATATTTCAGTACACCATAATAAATCCCGAAGTATACTCTATATCTATTATCCCTTTATATTCTCTGTTTCTTTATTCTTTTTTATTGGCGTATAGTTGATTTACAATACTGTGTTTGTTTCAGGTGTGCAGCAAAGTGGTTTAGTTATACATGTATACTTATCCATTCTTTTTCAGATTCTTTTCCCATTTAGGTTATTACAGAATACTGAGCAGAGTTCTCTGTGTGATACAGTAGGTCCTTGTTGATTATCTATTTTATATATAGTAGTGTGTATATGTTAATCCCAAACTCCTAATTTATCCCTCCCCTCTCCCCTTTCCCCTTTGGTAACCATAAATTTGTTTTCTATGTTTGTGAGTCTGTTTCTGTTTTGTAAATAGGTTGATTTGTATTTTTTATTTTAGGATATCATAATAAATCCTGAAGTATACTCCATATCTATTATACCTTTATATTCATCTGTTTCTTTATATATTCAACTTTATAAAGTTATATTGTATTATACAGGTACCACAAACTCTTTATTATCTCAGGTTCTCAGACCTATACCATACCAGTACCAAACATTATAAACATACCAGAGTGGAGTGATATATGAACATTTAGCCTAATGTCAATGCTATTCTCATAAAAAATTATCTTCAAGAACCTCTTTTTTCTATTACGGAAAATTGCATCATATACATAAATATAGAGAAGCATATAATGGACCTCCCGCATGTATAATTATCAACTCATGAACTCATGGCCAATTTTGTTTCATCCATACGCCCAATCCTCTTAAATTATTCTGAAGCAATTTCCAGAGCATAGCATTTAGTCTGTAACTATTTCAGTATGAAATAGTGGCACTTTGACAAAACACAACTGCAATTCCATTATCATCCATAAAACAGTTAAAATTGCATTGTATAAGCAAATCACAAGTCAGAATCCACATTTCCCTGTCTTAAGATTTTTTAAAAAATACTTGTTTTAAGCCAAACACAAATAAAGTCCACATTTAGAGATTCTTTTTTTGTATATCTTAATTCTCCTTTAATCAATAGATTTTTTTCCCCCACCGTCTCTCTTTATCTGGCAAATTTTTGGAAGAAAACAGGCTTTGGCATGCTCTCATGTCCTGTTCTATGTGTGAGAAGGCATATTGTCAGGCCTCTCTAGGAAGGGAGAAAGGAGAGCATTGTTCCTTTCCCTACACCCAAATAACACACATGAAGTCATCTTATCTCAGGCCATTTTCTGCCATAGGACAGAGCAAACAGGGCTAAAAATTTATGAGAAAACTAGGGGCTAAAATGTCCGGAGATTTAGAGCCTGACCTCAATGCCTTGAATTACAATTCAAAGTAAACAGAAAGCAGTTCCGAATGCAGGATGTGTGCTTAATGTATTCTATTCAGTTCACTGCCAGAAATGAATTGTTGCATTGTGTACAAGTCAAAGCATCCAGGAATGATTCAAGGATGAGCTCAAGGAGAGGGGTTCCCAGTTGTCCATTTAGGGCATGAGAAAACAACACAGGCAATATCTGAAAGGACAGGTAGCTGGAAAACATCCCGTGAAACACCAATGAAAGCTTACACTTACTCATTGAATATTTAGGATTATTTTAAGATCAGAAGTTTATGGGACAATAAAGCTTCAAATCCAATAGCAAATGCCTAGTTTCCAGAGGAAATAACTGTAGAAGAAAATAAGTGAAAACTTTCAGATGTTTTGGTCTTTGGTGGGGGACCTAATTACTATTAAATTCTGAAATAAGCAGATGTGGGGTTATTGAATTAGAAACCACTTGTGTTAAATATAAACAATATTTATAATTATAGAACATTTATTAATATTCTATATTGTAAATTGTGGTAAATCAGTATTATTGACATAGTAAATTGAGAAATATAAGTATTATTCATGTTATTATGGTAAACTGCAAAAAATATATTTTATTGTCATATACCCCAGATATCTATAAAAACAAAATTGTTAAATGGGGGGCTATCAGTGAAAACATCCAGTACTGTCAACATTAACTATGGTAGAGTAAATTACTTGGAGACTTGTAGTTATTACTTTCAAATTCTTAGCAGTAACTGAACAAATCTGAAGTGATTTGCTCTTGATGAATTATTTGATCTTAGGTAAATTATATTTTCCTGCTGAATATGTAAAAATTTGGAATAGTGTTTTGCTGATTTATTTTACATATTTGCCAATTATACATTTAGGCTAAGTGCTATATCATCCAATGTTTTTAAATTTTACACAACTTTTTTTATTTTAGAGAGACTGTCAGCTTGAAATCTAGCTGGAGAAAATATTTTAAATGCAAAATACTCTGTCCGACCTGATTCTTCTCCATGTAAGACTAAGCTGTAGAAGCCCAAGGCAAACTTTCATGACCTGTCAATTTGATAATAAAAGTTTAAGTAGTCTATCTGAATTTTTCATAAATTGCCCCATTATTTTTATATGCAGGAACATGGATTAAAATTCTGTTATCACTGTCCAGTAAAAGGTGAAGAGTGAAAGGTTTTTAAAAATATAATTGTGGAAAATATTAAAACAGGAGACGATAAATGGTCAATTTATAAACTTAAATTGATGATTCATGATGAAATAATTTTCCTAAAATGAGTTTAAGTAATTTTTAAATTAAATATTATGTCTCAGTGTCTGTAGGTCAAATTTAAGTCTTCTGTTCCACACAGACAATATATTAAAGAAGAAAAATTATCAAAAGTGACTGGTTAGAAAGCTGTGAATTACAGTGTTTCTATGATTTGCTAAGTTATCCCTCCAGGTACTTAAAGATTATCAGCTAAAAAGCAAGAATTTTCCTTTATGGAGAAGGATAAAGTATGCTTTTTATAAGAAGATATATTGTGGCATTGGCTCAAAACACTGAAAATTTCAGAGCTAAATTTCCCCAGGAAAGGAAATATTCAAAAGAGAAATGAAATCATTTAAAATATCAAATATCAAACCCCTCTTAGAGACAGGAAAATAATATGTGCCCTTTACATATCCTTCTTATAGTACGTGATATATTTTATAGAATAATTTTTTCAACATTTCTGCCAACAATTGACATGCACAGGATAATCTGATCCTGTTCCTGCTACTGAATCTTGTATTCATCGTACTTAACAAATACTCTAATGGTTGTTAATTTTTAAATTCTGACTCTGCATAGGAATCCCACCGGTAACTTTTCTTATTAATACATTTTCATTTTCCACTTATATACCCAGGCATCCCTCTCCAAAATATAGTAAATCTATTCCAAGAATTCTTGGGGAAAATATTCTTTGATCATAGGTATCTTAAGTGGAAGAAACATACCTACATTATTAATGATCACAATGTAATTAAACCAAAACCATTTACACTTTTAATTTGAAGTTGTATTGCTTCATAATTAACCCAAATAGAGAATAAGGTAATTAATTTTTCAGGGAACAATTTCACTGCATACAGTTAAATATCAATTAATATGTGTATTAAATTGCCAGTAGTGTTTTGAAAAATTAATTTTCTCCCAAACTTTCAGAGCAGCTGAAATTTCGTCAGTGTCGTCTCAACGTCAAGTAATTCACAAGTAAGACACAGGGTGAATTTAATTACAATAATCACTAAGAATATAATTATGGTTCTATTTAACTTTTCTTATGAGCGTTCCATCCTAATTTTTATGATATAACCCAAGAGACCCTCCATATACCACTAATTTTTTCTAGTTATAAAATAGTGATTCTCAACGTATCATTCTGGGAGATACATGAAAACATCTCATTCTTTAAAAAATACAGAATCTGTCGTATTTGAAGAATATAATTTATCTAGTAATATTAATAAAAATCAACTATGTGTGAATTTTAAGTTAAATATTGCATCCTTTAAAAATAAAGGACAGCCTTGCTAACAAAGTCACCCATATTCCACATGATATATGATATAATACACTTTCTATAGGCAATAGTGATCACATAAAACTGACAGCTTCTATGTTCTTCCTTAGAGTTCCTGTGGAAACTTAGATTTACACTAGCCATCTTGACAAGCTTGATTTTTCCTATATTATACGGTTCATTATTAACCTAAATGTGATTCAAAAATAGTTTTCTTCTTTTTACTATGAGGTAGAATTGAATGAAATTCAAATCATCTTATAGTTTTTATGTAGCTGATGAATCTATGTTCTTTTTTAACATTTTTCATACAGTATGACAAAAATAAAACAAAACAAAAGGCTGTTAATCTAACAGTTGACCATACATAGTGCCAAAACATGAACTATATATGTAAAAATACATATCAATAGAAATGTTTCACTGTGAAAATAACACACTTTGGGCTAAGAAAGAAATATATGACTATTGTTTTTTTCTTAAGAAATGTAGAGGAAAAATATTTTGGAGATATTAACAGATAAATTTTTAATTTTTATTCCTGGATATGAAAAGTTGCCATATGCTCTCTGCTAATTGAATCAATGCCATTGGTGGGTAGGGTGGCTATGAAGGCTAGAAAAAATTAGTAATTGCTGAACTTAGAGTTTTGAAACTCTAAGTTTCAAACACTTAGTTGTGTTGTGTCTAAGTTAAAACACAATTTTGTTATTTCAGGCTCTTAAGAAGGAAAGAAGTGTTCTTTCATGGGACTCTAAGAGCATGGATTTTCATTAAGAACTCTGGGCACGGAGTTTGTACTCTGGACAGTAAATAGGAGAGTAAAATTTCCCTGGGTTTATTCCAAGGGGAGTGGCCAGAGCAATGGAAATGCCAGTTGAATTTAGGGGATTCCCAGAACAGAAGGATCTGTAACCCGATTTTAAAATGGTAACTTGACAGATGTAAAACCAATAGGGAATACGTATGCAAAATGATTTTTGGGTGGTACTTCAGTAATAATTGAGGGAGCTACATCAAAGGAAGATCCTAAGGGTGCCTACATCAGTGTCCTGTGCTCCCTAATAGGGTATAGGAAAGAGGAGACAAGTTTCTTGGGCCCCAAGAGGAGAATGGAGGTGGGTAAGCAGAGTCCACAGAGCAGAAGAAACCTCAGGAATTCTGTCCACTAAGGAAGCATGGATCCCATGAAAATCCTGAATTGATTGAGGAAAACCCTAAACTGATCATGCATCAATCCAGAATAACCTAGTTATCCTCCATTGTCAAGGTAATTTTTTCTGTCATCAGCAGAAGTGGACACTCCTTAGTTAGGCAGGAAGAGAGAAAAAAGAAAGAGAGAAAATAAGAGAAATAGACTTTCATTGTTTTCATACCCTGTCCTTGTTAGAAAAAGCATCCATAGGCATTGCAGAAATAAGTAGTAATCTGGGCTTCTGGATGAACAGCTAAAGGGAAGAGAGTTGGAGGCTGAGCAGCAGAGGCATGAGTGAAGTCCCATGGTGTGGGAGCAGGTTCCCTCTACGTAGAGGGATGGCTGGTGGAAAGTCCCTGGAGGAAGGAACTACTGAGGCACTATTACTGACATAGTTGTCTATATTTTAATTTTAAGCTGTTTCATTTGTTGTTTGCTGATGACCAGTGCCCTCCTCTCTCAGTTCCAAAATCTTCAGTCAAATGTTGCCCCCTCCAGCCACAACTAATCATGTCTTTTGGTACTTTGTAAAGTAAAGGGATCAAAGCAGTGGCATTTAGTACAATATGCGTTAAGGAAACAGACCACCATGCTTGGTGTGGAAAATCAGAGTATAAACTGAAAATTTAGTGGGACTCAGAGCAAGAGGTAACCTCAAGGAATAGCCTGCACCTCCCACCTGACATAAAAAGAGTCTCTTGAGATACAGAGGCAGAAGTGTGATCCAAATTCATTTAAATCTCAGAGGACTTTGGAACTCCCAACCCAACTTAGCATATGAATTAGGGGCATCAAGGAGGCTGAAAGTGGGTTACATTCAAACACAATTCTTCTCTATAACATTGTTTATACAGTCTCATTTTTTAAATTGGAAAATACAGAAAACCATTAAAAATGCAGAAGACTGAAAACCTTAATGAATTTAACCCACTCACAATGATACCACTTCAAAATATTATTAACATTTTGGAAAGCAAAAGGTTATCATTTATTATTTCATTTATTGCTTTATGTTTTCCAGACGTTAAAGATAATCACTTTCTTATTCTGCTGGAAGTCTTTTTTTAAAATTTTTAATAGAGTTTATTTTTAAAGCACTTTTATTCTTTATTTGAATTTTATTTTATTTATTTTTTATACAGCAGGTTCTTATTAGTTACCTATTTTATACATATTAGTGTATACATGTCAATCCCAGTCTCCCAATTCATCCCACCACCACCACCACCACGCCCCACCCCTGCTTTCACCCCTTGGTGTCCATACGTTTGTTCTCTACATCTGTGTCTCTATTTCTGCCCTGCAAACTGGTTCATCTGTACCATTTTTCTTGGTTCCACATATATGCGTTAATATATGATACTTGTTTTTCTCTTTCTGACTTATTTCACTCTGTATGACAGTCTCTAGATCCATCCACGTCTCTACAAATGACCCAATTTTGTTCCTTTTTATGGCTGAGTAATATTCCATTGTATGTAGGTGCCACATCATCTTTATCCATTCATCTGTCGATGGACACTTAGGTTGCTTCCATGACCTGGCTACTGTAAACACTGCTGCAATGAACATTAGGGCGCATGTGTCTTTTTGAATTATGGTTTTCTCTGGGTATATGCCCAGTAGTGGGATTGCTGGGTCGTATGGTAGTTCTTTTTTTAGTTTTTTAAGGAACCTCCATACTGTTCTCCATAGTGGCTGTATCAATTTACATTCCCACCAACAGTGCAAGAGGGTTCCCTTTTCTCCACACCCTCTCCAGCATTTGCTGTTTGCAGATTTTCTGATGATGCTCATTCTAACTGGTGTGAGGTGATACCTCATTGTAGTTTTGATTTGCATTTCTCTAATAATTAGTGATGTTGAGCAGCTTTTCATGTGCTTCTTGGCCATCTGTATGTCTTCTTTGGAGAAATGTCTATTTAGGTCTTCTGTCCATTTTTGGATTGGGTTGTTTGTTTTTTTTGATACTGAGCTGCATGAGCTGCTTGTATATTTTGGAGATTGGAGATTAATCCTTTGTCCGTTGATTTGTTTGCAAATATTTTCTCCCATTCTGAGGGTTGTCTTTTTGGCTTGTTTGTAGTTTCCTTTGCTTTGTAAAAGCTTTTAAGTTTCATTAGGTCCCATTTGTTTATTTTATTTCCATACTCTAGGAGGTGGATCAAAAAAGATCTTGCTGTGATTTATGTCAAAGAGTGTTCTTCCTATGTTTTCCTCTAAGAGTTTTATAGTGTCTGGTCTTACATTTAGGTCTCTAATCCATTTTGAGTTTATTTTTGTGTATGGCGTTAGGGAGTGTCCTAATTTCTTTCTTTTGCATGTAGCTCTCCACTTTTCCCAGCACCACTTACTGAAGAGACCGTCTTTTCTCCATTGCATATCCTTGCCTCCTTTGTCATAAATTAGTTGACCATTGGTGTGTGGGTTTATCTCTGGGCTTTCTATCCTGTTCCATTCAACTATATTTCTGTTTTTGTGCCAGTACCATATTTTCTTGATTACTGTAGCTTTGTAGTATAGTCTGAAGTCAGGGAGTCTGATTCCTCCAGCTCCGTTTTTTTCCCTCAAGACTGCTTTGGCTATTCGGGGTCTTTTGTGTCTCCATACAAATTTTAAGATTTTTTGTTCTAGTTCTGTAAAAAATGCCACAAATAATTTGATAAGGATTGCAGTGAGTCTGTAGATTGCTTTGGGTAGTATAGTCATCTTCACAACATTGATTCTTCCAATCCAAGAACACGGTATATCTCTCCATCTGTTTGTGTCATCTTTGATTTATTTCATCAGTGTCTTATAGTTTTCTGAGTACAGGTTTTTTATCTCCTTAGGTAGGTTTATTCCTAGGTATTTTATTCTTTTTGTTGCAATGGAGAATGGGATTGTTTCCTTAATTTCTCTTTCTGATCTTTCGTTGTTAGTGTGTAGGAATGTAACAGATTTCTGTGCATTAATTTTATATCCTGCAACTTTACCAAATTCATTGATTAGCTCTAGTAGTTTTCTGGTGGCATCTTTAGGATTTTCTATTTATAGTATCATGTCATCTGCAAACAGTGACAGTTTTACTTCTTCTTTTCAAATTTGGATTCCTTTTATTTCTTTTTCTTCTCTGACTGCCGCGTCTAGGACTTCCAAAACTATGTTGAATAATAGCGGTGAGAGTGGACATCCTTGTCTTGTTCCTGATCTTAGAGGAAATGCTTTCAGTTTTTCACCATTGAGAATGATGTTTGCTGTGGGTTTGTCATATATGGCCTTTATTATGTTGAGGTAGGTTTCCTCTATGCCCACTTTCTGGAGGTTTTTATCATAAATGGGTGTTAAATTTTGTCAAAAGCTTTTTCTGCATCTATTGAGATGATCATATGGTTTTTATTCTTCAATTTGTTAGTATGGTGTATCACATTGATTGATTTGCATATATTGAAAAATCCTCGTATCCCTGGGATAAATCTCACTTGATCATGGTGTATGATCCTTTTAATGTGTGTTTAATGTGTTGTTGGATTCTGTTTGCTAGTATTTTGTTGAGGATTTTTGCATCTATATTCATCAGTGATATTGGTCTGTAATTTTCTTTTTTTGTAGTATCTTTGTCTGGTTCTGGTATCAGGGTGATGGTGGCCTCATAGAATGAGTTTGGGAGTGTTCCTTCCTCTGCAACTTTTTGGAATAGTTTGAGAAGGATGGGTGTTAACTCCTCTCTAAATGTTTGATAGAATTCACCTGTGAAGCCATCTGGTCCTGGACTTTCGTTCGTTGGAAGATTTTTAATCACAGTTTCAATTTTGTTACTTGTGATTGGTCTGTTCATATTTTCTATTTCTTCCTGGTTCAGTCTTGGAAGGTTATACCTTTCTAAGAATTTGTCCATTTCTTCCAGGTTGTCCATTTTATTGGCATAGAGTTGCTTGTAGTAGTCTCTTAGGATGCTTTGTATTTCTGCAGTGTCTGTTGTAACTTCTCCCTTTTCATTTCTAATTTTATGATTTGATCCTCTCCCTCCTTTTCTTGATGAATCTGGCTAAAGGTTTATCAATTTTGTTTATCTTCTCAAATACCAGATTTCAGTTTTGTTGATCTTTGCTATTGTTTTCTTTGTTTCTATTTCATTTATTTCTGCTCTGATCTTTATGATTTCTTTCCTTCTACTAACTTTGGGCTTTGTTTGTTCTTCTTTCTCTAGTTCCTTTAGGTGTAAGGTTAGATTGTTTATTTGAGATGTTTCTTGTTTCTTGAGGTAGGCTTGTAGTGCTATAAACTTCCCTCTTAGAACTGCTTTTGCTGCATCCCATAGGTTTTGGATTGTCGTATTTTCATTGTAATTTATCTGTAGGTATTTTTTTATTTCCTCTTTGATTTCTTCAGTGATCTCTTGGTTATTTAGTAACGTATTGTTTAGCCTCCATGTGTTTGTGTTTTTTACCATTTTTTCCCTGTAATTGATTTCTAATATCGTAGTGTTGTGGTTGGAAAAGATGTTTGATATGATTTCAATTTTCTTAAATCTACCGAGGCTTGATTTGTGACCCAAGATGTGATCTATCCTGGAGAATGTTCCGTGTGCACTTGAGAACAAAGTGTAATCTGTAATCTGCTGTTTGGGGAGGGAATGTCCTATAAATATCAATTAAATCTATCTGGTCTATTGTGTCATTTAAAGCTTGTGTTTCCTTATTAATTTTCTGTCTGGATGATTGTCCATTGGTGTAATTGAGGTGTTTAAGTCCCCCACTATTATTGTGTTACTGTTGATTTCCTCTTTTATAGCTGTTGGCAGTTCCTTATGTATTGAAGTGCTCCCGTGTTGGGTGTGTATATATTTATAATTGTTATAGCTTCTTCTTGGATTGATCCCTTGATCATTATGTAGTGTCCTACCTTGTCCCTTGTAACAATCTTTATTTTAAAGTCTATTTTATCTGATATGGGTATTGCTACTCCAGCTTCCTTTTGATTTCCATTTGCATGGAATATCTTTTTCCATCCCCTCGCTTTCAGTCTGTATGTGTCCCTAGGTGTGAAGTGGGTCTCTTGTAGGCAGCATATATATGGGTCTTGTTTTTGTATCCATTCAGCTAGCCTGTGTCTTTTGGTTGGAGCATTTAATCCATTCACGTTTAAGGTAATTATCGATATGCATGTTACTATTACCATTTTCTTAACTGTTATGGGTTTGTTTTTGTAGGTCCTTTTCTTCTCTTGTGTTTCCCACTTAGAAAAGTTCCTTTAGCTTTTGTTGTAGAGCTGGTTTGGCGGTGCTGAATTCTGTTAGCTTTTGCTTGTCTATAAAGCTTTTGATTTCTCCATCAAATCTGAATGAGATCCTTGCTAGGTAGAGTAATCTTGGTTGTAGGTTCTTCCCTTTCATCACTTTAAATATATTGTGCCCCTCCCTTCTGGCTTGTAGAGTTTCTGCTGAGAAATCAGCTGTTAACCTTACGGAAGTTCCCTTGTATGTTATTTGTCTTTTTTCCCTTGTTGCTGTCAATAATTTTTCTGGTGTTTAATTTTTGTCAGTTTGATTAGTATGTGTCTCGGTGTGTTTCTCCTTGGGTTTATCCTGCCTGGGAGTCTCTGCGCTTCCAGGACTTGGGTGGCTATTTCCTTTCCCATGTTAGGGAAGTTTTCGACTATAATCTCTTCAAATATTTTCTCGGGTCCTTTCTCTCTCTCTTCTCCTTCTGGGACCCTTATAATGCGAATGTTCTTGCGTTTAATGTTGTTCCAAAGGTCTCTTAGGCTGTCTTCATTTCTTTTCATTCTTTTTTCTTTATTCTGTTCTGCGGCAGTGAATTCCACCATTCTGTCTTCCAGGTCACTTATCCATTCTTCTGCCTCAGTTATTCTGCTATTGATTCTTTCTAGTGCATTTTTCATTTCAGTTATTGTTTTGTTCATCTCTGTTTGTTTGTTCTTTAACACTTCTAGGTGTTTGTTCTTTAATTCTTCACAGCGAAATTCTTCATTTGTTCTTTAATTCTTCCCAACTCAGCCAAAACTAAAAACTAACTAAATTAATAAATAATAAATAAATCTTCTAAAAATTTTTTTAAATAAAAAAATATAGGGGCTTCCCTGGTGGCGCAGTGGTTGAGAATCTGCCTGCTAATGCAGGGGACACGGGTTCGAGCCCTGGTCTGGGAAGATCCCACATGCCACGGAGCAACTAGGCCCGTGAGCCACAACTACTGAGCCTGCGCGTCTGGAGCCTGTGCTCCACAACAAGAGAGGCCGCGATAGTGAGAGACCCGTGCACCGCGATGAAGAGTGGCCCCCGCTTGCCACAACTAGAGAAAGCCCTCGCACAGAAACGAAGACCCAACACAGCCAAAAATTAAAAAAAAAAAAAAAAAAAATATATATATATATATATACAGTCTTTTGTGGGTTATTCCAGCAGATGACTGAAAATATTATCCATCATACAATTTTATGATAAAGCACACATTATCCCATCTGAAAAAAAATCCTATTGATGCAGTCAGCAAAATCCTATTGATACTGTCTCTGTAAATAAGCTGCATGTTTCTGTGAGTGAATTAATTATTAATAAAGATTAAAGCAAAAATATGTTAGCATGCAGCTCCTTTTATCACAGTAAAATTTACTCAAAGATCATATAATCCAGCTGCAAACGCTTCAATTGAAAGCTAATTAGTTGTTTTTAATATGCAGTGATATTAATCAGGGGCATCAGCTTTCCATTATTTTCTGCACCACTAAAATGTAAGGCATTGTTATATTTAAAATTTGTGCTATTATAAATAGGATTAGTCATGTCACTGCTTTCAACATATGAAGTAAAGAAATGTAACTTCCCATCTGTACTTCTCTTTTGTCAGAAACATTAAGAAGATTCAGGTAAGGAGTAAGAGATACACTAAAGTACTGTGCCTTTTTCAAACAAATAATGGAAAAATAGTGTAGCTTGTGCAAAATCATCAGTACTTGAAGGCCCAGAAGCACTAACTTACAAGGGGAAAAAAAGTGAACAACTGTACATAAACAATTTTTTCCAACTCCTCAGCAAAGACAATGAAAAAACTGTTTAGAACAGAGCAAGCCTGTTTAACTAAGAATAAGGCATCTTTCACGTGAAAAATACAAATACTCCTTGGTAGAAAGTAACCTCTGAATAAACTCCTGGGTTACAGTTATAAACTTTCCAGTTAGAAAATGGTATGATTATACATGTATTCAGTACCTAAGTGGCATGCTTTTAATAGCAAAGGTGATGTTAGGTGATGGCATCGCTAATTATCTGCATTTAGTGCGTTGGAGTATAAATTCCAATTAAATTCATTAAAAAGTTAACTTTTTCATTAAGGATCAATCCCACTTACCAGTCAGAATGAAAGACTCATCTTGACTTCT
The DNA here is from genome assembly GCF_028021215.1 of Eschrichtius robustus. Classification (NCBI taxonomy): domain Eukaryota; kingdom Metazoa; phylum Chordata; class Mammalia; order Artiodactyla; family Eschrichtiidae; genus Eschrichtius; species Eschrichtius robustus. The sequence continues at coordinate 20,095,975 of NC_090844.1, read as the reverse complement.
CTTGTGGCTTTAAAGCAGCTGTAATTTGCCATTACAAATTTCAACAGCAATAGCCAGGAATTATACTAGGTATAAATCTCTACTTGAAGGCAATTATTAATATCAGAGTCTTGTCTTGTTCAGATTTGCAATTCTTTTATAAAATAGGGATATGGATGCAGCAGTATGTTGAACGTGCTTTTATGCTCACATTCAATGCAAGTCTGTATATGGTAATTGATTTTTTAAATTATGCTAAAAACTATTCTAAATGTATCCATATCATTATAGCTGTTGATATTGGCTGTTGAGTCAAAGTGGTTCATGATAGGACTCAAACAATGTGTTGAATTTATGTACCACTTTAGGATTATTAGCAGGAATTTAGCTACTTCTGTAATTTTGGGTATACCTGGATTTGATGTCAATTGAATGGTCTTATCCACACCTGGATAATGCTCATTACAGCATCCCTGGCAGTTTCAATTAATTTATTAAAAGGGTCAGGTTATGCATGCTATACAAAGTTATGTGGATTTCTGTGGGAGAGGAGAGAAACAGTGAAAGGTTCAAAACATACGATCAATGAGATCAGTCCCTTGTTTTAGAAACACTGTTAGGACAGAAGTGTGAACAAGGTATTAGAAGGGGGGCTACGGGCTGAATGCCCTCCATCCCACCCTGATTTTATATGTTGAAGCCCAAAGCCCTAGGACTTCAAAACGGGACTGTTCTGAAGACAGAGCATTTAAAGGGATAATGAAAGTTAAATGAAGTCGTAGGGGGTCATCCCTAATCCCATTTGATTTGAGTCCTTATAAGGGGAAATTTAGACATACAAAGTGGTAATATGGGCACACACACACAGAGGGAAGACCATAGGAAGAAGCAGCAAGAAGATGGGCATTGCAAGCCAATGAGAGAGGTCTCAGAGGAAGCCAATGGCACCTTGATCTTGGACTTCCAGACTCCAGAGCCATGAGAAAATAAACTTCTGTTGTTTAAGCCACCAGTCTGTGGGATTTTGACTTCTCTAGCAAACGAATACAAGGGGGTAAAGCCATCCAGGAATGGATGTTTGGAGGTTGTTTCTGTATCACAGGTGAGAAGAAATGAAGACCCAAACTGAGTCTCTGGCAAGAAGGACTGACAGGACTGAGTGATGCTTCAGTACTAGCTCAGCGACAGAAGAGCAACTTGCTTCTTGGGATTCAAGGTCAATGCCAAACATTAAGGGGATAAAGTGGTTCTCTGAGTTTCAGAAGAAATAAATTCAGAAATAACTCAATACAATTTGACAAGATGGAGAATGGTTTGCTAATGTAAGGATGAACTGCATCATCACATTTCTAAGGTAAGATTTCAAAAATTGGGAACATCAAGGCCCATCCCCCAGACTCTTCCTGCCTCTAGTTGATGTTGCCTTTGCCGGGCGGGGTGGGAGAGCTTGCTTTGTGGAAATGCTATGCAAATTCACCAGGATATTTATCACAAGGAATCTGAATCAGTCATGTACCTGTTAGTGTGAATTAAAGAGCTGAGGGTAATGATGATAATATTTATCAAGCATTTCTGTGGAATACATATTATTATTGTCTTCATTTTGTATACATAGAAATTAAGATAAAGAAGAAGCTAAAACCTAGTTCCTGGTTGCACAGTTAGTAAGTGTTCAGGCTGGGATTTCACACCAGGCAGTTTGGTCCCTGAGTATACCACTTTTGGAAAGTTCAATATAGAGTGAAGGGAGCTTGGGAACTCTGAGTGCCTAGGAGAGCACACAGCAAAGAGAAAACAGCAAAAGTAAGTTTCACTCTTCTTGAAAGTTGTTGCATAGCGTTGCCCTGTGAATGGTAGGCAAACATGCTTAGAAATGAATAGCAAGACATATATAAATCACAGAATAACAGAATAACCACAGAAGTTATTGACAATGTACAAGTTAGCTATAAAAGAGTCACCAATATTTAGTCAATAAAAAATTTAGTGCACTGATATTTGATTTTATAAAAAGAAAACTAAGAGGTAATTATTTAATCATTTAAATTAATATTTTAAAAAGACATAGTTCTAAAGACATTTGTAGAATACAAATTACATGGTTGTTCTCCTCTAAGGAGATAAGATATAATAAAAATTAAATAGCATAGTACCTTTTATCTGATTTATGAGGATCGGGGGGCCTCTTAATTCTATATAAGGTTGTTAGACTCATTTCTGGGAATGTGTGTGGCTGTGTCATTACTCTTGATATAGAAACCCAGAAGGATCATGGTTGCAGTTGACAAGTTGTTGAAGGTTGCATGAAGCACAATAAAAATTTAAGTGAGAAGAAAGCCTGACTACAGCAGCAAAAGGAAACCTGGCAAGGATACATGTGCTCATCCCATCACCCTTCTCAGCTTTTTTCAAAGAAACTCTACTTTCCATTTCCCCGTCTTAAATCCACCCAGATTTTTAAAGGACAACCACGACCACAGCAAGAAGTTGTTCTTTCCTGCATCTACAGATATTCTTTTGTATTTCAGAAGGATTATCACGCAAAACCAGATAGATGTGTGCCACCTCTTTCGTCTGAGGCATTGATAACGTTTCACAGAAATAACTGATGGCTAAACAGGGCAATTTACAAGTGCACTAGAAGTTATATTGATACAAAATTGATATGTTGTTGCTATCATAAGTTATTTGCTTGTAGCAATGCAAAATAAGTTAGTAAAACCAAACAATAAAAAGTGGAAAATGGAATGGTTTGCCTTGAATGAATACAGCCAACTGCACAAATAGAATATCGAAAAGAACTCTGAAAAAGATAAGTTTTTACAACACTCTTTAGCTTTTGGAAGACTTGGCTATTTTATCTATCTAATCTTTATACGTATATAATCTTTACATATAGATTCTTTTTTTAAAATGTCCTTGATAAAGCAAGGAAGTTATTAATTTCATTAAATCTTAAGTACACATCTCTTCTTTTTTTTTGGCTGCATTGGGTCTTCGTTGCTGCGCGTGGGCTTTCCCTAGATGCAGCGAGCGGGGGCTACTCTTCGTTGCACGCGGGCTCAGTAGTTGTGGCTCGTGGGCTCTAGGGCTCAGGCTCAGTAGTTGTGGTGCACGGGCTTAGTTGCGCCGTGGCATGTGGGATCTTCCTGCACCAGGGTTCGAACCCGTTTCCCCTGCATTGGCAGGCAGATTCTTAACCACTGTGCCACCAGGGAAGACCTACATATAGATTCTTTATACAATAAAGATTTACATACAAAGAACCTTTATGTGGATTCATGGTCTTGATATAGATATAGATATCTATCTATATGTATATATTCCAGTGAAAATGAGAAATCAAGTTTTTTGAATCAAGCCTCAACTTCCAGAGTGGTTACAGAGGAGGATTCATTTTCTTTTCCAAGAATGTAATGCCTTCATACCCAGGCCCAACAGGTATTATCTGTGATGCCTACCTCACAAGTGTAGCTGAGGATGACAAGTTTAACGGTAATTGCCCTCAATACAGAAACCATAATAGGGATCAAGTCTCATGGAAGGCAGTGAACATGTAATATGTCTCATGCTCCCCAACCACTCCTCAAATATATATTATAAAGGGGGAACTGAAGTACTGACGAGCTAGTAAGTGGTAAAGCTGAATCCAAAATCAGGATGTCTGACTGCAAACACTAGTTTACAACAGGGATTCCCAAGGGATCCTCAGAAGAAACCTAAGAATTCTTGAATGTATATTTGTGGACATTTGAAATATATATTCTCACCCCTACCCCACTCCCACCCCCAAGTTCTGATCCAGCGTTTCTGAAGTGGTATCTGTGAATATGCGTTTCTAAATAAGCTCCCATGTAGATCCTGATGAAGTCAGGCTGAGAACTGTGGTTCTATTCTGAGCTTTTCTCTCTAGATAGTTTTAGACGGTGTTCTGATGCCACAGGATTCCAAGGGGATAAGAAGCATCCTACCTTTTAGTAAGTTACCTATGGTGGGACCATTTACATTACTTTCATAAATAGAAGTAAAGTCCCTCGTATTGAAAGGCACAGTCCTTCTCCAAATGGTGATACCATTATAATGAAGATTCCAAACTTCAAGTAGCTTCTGATGTTTATAGATAATTGTGAGATATTGTGCCTAGTCACTCATATTTTTAAGTAAAAGAGAGAGTCCCGTTCTAATTTCACAACCTTCTAATTCACTCTAAATCCATGTCATCACACAGCGTAAGGATCTCTGAATACACCACAGGAATATCTACAGATATTATATTTCCTAAAGCCCTGAGTTATCACCTTGTGAGCTATAGTACAACGACTAAATTTTGATTAATATGTGTAATTTATTTTTTCTACTATGGAGGAACTGGCCATGCATGGTATAGAGCTGCCAGGTGCAATTTACAGCTAACAAAAGGCAAGAAACTTGCCGTAAGACCAAGAGAACCCTAAAGAAAGATACAATGTTTCCTGGAACATCCGGTAAGTTTGCAGTATGATAGCAGTAACAGGCAGTAAAGAGTTCCAGTCTAAAATAGAGACACAGTTCTGAAGAGCTGAAAATGAATAACAGACTTTTACAGACAATGAGAGTCCTTGCTGTATGTGCTGGGGACTAAAGTTACTTACCATGGACATGTTTAATGTTATTTTTAGAGTGCTCTGCCATATTGTGGAATTTTTTAAGACGTTAAAACCAGTTCATCTGTATCCCCCCTACTTTTTTCCCCACGATACATAAATTGAAAATATAAAAATATAATAATGTGTAGGGTGATAGCACTCTGCAGTCAATGTAAGCTGTGCTGACACAGTGTGAGCACCATCAACCACCAAATAAATTAAACAGAACCAAATATTTAAAATTCCAAGATTGATTATCACAGGAGTACCTGATAGTTCAAGTTTGATGGAAGAATTCTCCATTCCATGGTATGCTATGCATGGCAATTAAAATAAAATAGCACAGCAATTATTCCCAGGAATCTGAAATATCACATTACAATGAAACATTTAAACCTTGTAAGGTCAGAACTATTTTATTTTAGGAGACCGGCGTCAGCATAATAAGGACTAGTTGAATCTTTTGATAATAAGGTTAAATATCAGCTAAGGTTCAATTTGCTTCCTATGAAGAGTTTAAGTTAATAATGTGGAGAATGAAGTCACATTGTCAGAGTGAATCATTTAGAGAGGCTACAGTGAAAATTAGGGGCTCTGAGGACAAACTGTGTGGAGTTTAAGCCTAGATTCTCCACTGACTAGTTGTGTGACCTTGGGGAGAGCTACTTAACCTCAACCACAAATGGTTGTAGAGAAAATTAAATAAGGTAATAATATAAGTAAATTAGAACATTGCCTGGTAAGTATTAAATGCTCAATAACATTAATAGTTGTCCTTGCTATTGTTGTTAATATTGACCAGTATCTGGCAATACTATCAAAAAGTTATTGGTGCTGAAGCAGAATAAGAAATGGTGAAAATTCTGCTCTCCAATGGTATGATTTAGAGAAAGGTAAATAGTGATTTGACATCCAACATTGAAAAACACAAAGTCAAGCAACTGAGGAAGTCTGATTTTCATTTGAAAATTATGAGTCCATTGATGTTAAAGGAAAGTTCAATTATTGGCTCTTGGAAGAAAAGATAACCAATTTTCACACTGTTCAAACATCACCAAAATGACAAAAGTTAATGAATTTACATTCAATAATATAGAAAATCATAGGACTCATGTTGCAATTTGTAATGCTAGTTGAAAACCATAGGACTCATGTTGGAATTTGGTGGAATGTGTCAAAAGATTAATTAGACACTTAAAAATTCTGTGATGTGATTATATTTTAATCCAAAGATATTTTCATAGACAAATTGTAAAAATCTATGCTGAAATTTTCAATCTGCACTTCACAAGACTGCTAATATTGGAAATTATACCATAAGGGAATTTTAAATGTGCCTCTTTAGACATTTCTATAATGCAAAGAAAGCTAGCAGAAACGCTGATTTTTGCATATTAAAATATCAAGGAGCAAAGTGTTGTGAAGGAACAAATTATTAGTTATTTTCAAAGAAAGGAAATAATAACTCTTGAAAATAACTTAAGAGGGAAGTGTAGTACGCTAAGTTAGCACTTTGGCTGGTACATTTAATTGTTGCAGCAACATTAGTACTGAAATTTAAGGGCTGAGTGAAAACATTCTGCCCTCCATAGACAAGCAATTAGCTTTTCCAAACAAAAAATATATCTGCAAAAGGAAAATAAAAGAAAAACAAAATGGAAATGTTCCATTTGATAGTTAATTACAATATCAAAATGCTCTTACCATGAGCATTTCCCACCTCAAATACAAAAGTATATTTAGATAAGACATCAATTATCTCCATTTTTGTATGTCGGATTCTGATATTATGTTACAAAACGACTATAGACAATACAGTGTTAAAAGCCATTTAAAATGGCTTTTGAACAGAAATAGACTCACAGACATAGAAAACAAATTTATGGTTACCAAAGGGGAAAGTGGGGGGGAAATTGGGGATTTGGGATTAACAGATACACCCGACTATATGTAAAATAGATAAACAGCAAGGACCTACTGTGGCACAGGGAACTATATTCAGTATCTTGTTATAAGCTATAACATAAAAGAATATGAAAAAGAATATATATATATACATATATATGTAACTGAATCACTTTGCTGTACACCTTGTAAACATTGTAAATCAACTATACTTCAATAAAAAATAAATTAAAAAATAAAATGCCTTTTGAAAAATTCTGGATTTTGTTTAAAGAAGATCTTGCAAATTTTACCTTAAATTCTTTAAAAAAAAGCATTATAGTTTTGTAAAATTATTCTAATTTCTTATAAATAGCAGTATAGTGTGATATGCAACAGAAGGTAATGATAAAACCATGGTCTCTTAAGCCCTATGGCTGGGGGCACATTCTGGCTCTGGCACTTGCTTACTATGTGACACTGGGCACATCTCTGTTCCTCAATTTTCTCATCTGTAAAATGGGATTCATATGCCTGATATATTTTAAATTCTTAAGCATTTGCTGTAATTCTATTAAATGATAAATAACAAATTTAAATGAAAGAATATCCTAAACATGCATGCGTACTAATATTGAAATGACTAAAAAATATTGGGCTTAAGTATCACATTAAAAATACTAGTTGAAGTATAACTACTATTTGGAATAGATAGCACCATTTATTATTGTATAACCTTGAGGATATAAAGTTATTGAAAACTTAGCTATGGGAAATATGTTAGATAGAATCATAACATGTTATAAGTGGAAATTTTAAAATCACTTCAAATATGCATTTAGTACAGTTCACATTTGCCTTTTAATCTATTTAGTATTTCCACATAAAATACTAATTTTATATCTCCCAAGTCCAAATAAATTAATTCTAACTTCATAAATGTATTGCCTTTTTGCTTGCGTTTTCCAAATTTTCTGTAAAGATGTCTAAGCAGAAAAATAACCCTTTAAAACGTCCTCATTCTAACTCCTCTTATCAAAATGATCTTAAACTAGGATATTATCTCATTTTCTGTCTTTTTGCATCTCTCCAACCACTTGTGACCCTCATTCCAAGTGGCATATCCTCTTCAATTTGCTTTTAATCTTCTCTTATCTGCTGAGGTATTCCCCCATTAATTGGTGGGGCTGTTTTTGTTTGTCAAATGGGTGCATCACCTTTCTGTCATGTTTGATCAATGACTGTGATATTTTCACTGTGATATTTCTATTTTTATTTCCATTCCCCCCCATATAGACCTGGGTCCTGCCCCTGTGCAGACCCTCCAAGTAGACTTGGGTCCTGGAAATATCGCAATAGAAATGGTTACTTCCCTCTTATTTCTCATCTGAGGAGCCTTTGAAGTTATAATAAAAGCATAATAGATGTGATCACAGTTATGAAAACCAATTCAAAGATCAACAAAATCTATTTCATTGGCCCAATATCATCCACAGTAAAATGAAGTAGCTGGAAAACAATAACTGGGTGTGTTAAAAAAAAAAAAAAGAAGAGAACGAACCTAGAAACGGACAATTTCAATCCTCTGACAATAAAATTATTCTTAAGTAAAAAACTGTCTTCATAGTAAATTCGTTGCCAATAAAACACACACACAGACAAAGTTGTAACATATTCCCTATTTCCTGTGTTTCACATATCCTGGCCCAAACTATATAATTGTCCCTTCTGTATTTGGAATTAGTGCAAATCTCCATTTATATCAATATCATAGCTTTAGCAGTCAATTTCAGTAAGAAAATTTAGAGATAGATCCTGATAGATAGAGATAGATAGATAGATCTAACTTTCTCAGGAAAGCGTTAGGAATCGATGTCCTCTTAGATGAAACAAATTGTCATACAATGTCATACAACTATTTAGTGAGGATGATGAAAAAATCAGTTAACCATTTCTTAGCAGCTAATTGCCAATGACATAGAGAATAAGCTCTATGAAGTTTCTGGGTCAGAAGCTAATTCTGGGGCTCCTGAAAATGTATTCCTTGTGTATGCCCATCCCTCTCTTCATCACTATTTAAATATACAGGCATATTTTACAAATGTAGAATTTGAATAAGCTGGCATTTCTAATATGGATGGGCATTTGTCCATTTTTTTCAGTAATTCTTAAAATAATTTTAGTATTGCATCCTAAAATAATTTCCTCAGTAAAGATAATTACATAACCCTGATCAAAACCATGCAAATTTTTAAAAAGTCTTCTTTTACTCAAGTTTAAAGGTAAGAATATGTAATAATATTAGAATTCTTAATAATTATTGATAATACTAATCATAAACAATTATTTATTTATAAAGGAACCTTTGCTTCAAGTTTTTGAAGAAAGTATTTGGTAGTACATATACATTTCTGCTGCCTTTAATAAAAAGAGAGAATATGTGATTTTATTGAGAAATGAATAATTATCCTATAGCAACAGGAATAATGTTAGCCTCTTGTTAATAATAGTTAAAAAAAAAATTGGCCTTGAAATTCAATGTTTAAGTAAAAGAAAACAAATCTAAATATTTGTTCTATAGAGAAACAAAAAGAATAGTACTTTCAATGCAAATAGTTTATAGATAATTTGTTTATTTCTTAATTAAAATTCTTAATTTATGGTTTTGATATTTTATCTATTGATGAATTGGAGAATAATTTAACCAGGAATATTAGTTTCTGCAGTTTTACTAAAATGTAGGATGCTACCTATTTTATATGCGTAGACATCTCAATTAAAAATATTTCAAGACTTTCAGAGTTACATTGTTACCTTTCTTGTATTCACTTCCTAATTTTAAGAAGCCAGTAGCATTTATTTATTTACTTTTCTGTCAGTGGTCATTTCTGAGAAGTACTAATTTATATAAAAATTTAAGATTCTGATTAAGACAAAATTCATTTAAAATAATCAGAAAGCATATCTCCTTAAACATGCACAGCCATGGGAATGAAAGTTTTTCCAACAGCCTGGTGATGGTTCCCACACTGGCATCACAGGAAGTGAGACAAAGGAAATCAGAACTTACTCTAATACCTGAGAGGCTCTCTACCCACCCAGCATTTTCTCAGAGTTATAGCTACTGTTGGAAAAGCACATCAGAGGAACTCCAGAGATGTTCTGGTTCTCCTCCCAAGGTCCTTGTCATCCAAGGCCACCACGTGCCCCTCAAGCTTAGAAATGCTCTGTACAAAACAATCTTTTGCACAGGTGCCACTTCCTGTACATGGTAATTACCAAAAACTTACCTCTTTGGCAAACTTGAGAGGCACTGAAGCTTCTTCTCTGGTTTCTGAAATTTAGTCATTATATACTGTTTTATCTACTATACAGATGTTTTATCTATTGATGAATCATAACATAATTAAGCCAGGATTATTGTTTCTACTATTTTTCTTTAAATTTCAAAAATTCACAAAGCCAATCTTACCTGTTTCATTTTCTTTTAATTTTTATATATTTTTATGCATTCAAGGCAGTAAGAGTCATGTAAACATAGAAATTTTGCTTAAATGTTTGAAAAAATTTCATTTATCCTTATGTGTTCAAAGCAGTTTAACTCTGATTATGCATCTTTCAACTGAATATTAGGATAGGGGTTATTAAAGTTTATCCAGAATCTCCCAAGAGTTATAAGCCTGTTAACCATACTCTGTCTCTTTGAACCTGAAAGGAAACGATTTGCCATTATAGAGTTTGTCAGGAAAAGTCCTGATGATTCTGTTTGTATATTTATAGTAATTCAAGTTTTGCTTTTCTAACTACTCAAATGAAAAATCTAAATAAAATAGTTAAATTTGGCTTTCTCCAATGATTAAGATTAAGAAATAATCTAAAATTGTTCAACAAATATTCAACATAACCTCATTTGAAAGAGCATATTAAGGACTGCCAATGACAAATTATATTTTTAATTATGATAGCTGAAATTCTATATACTAGATTTTAATACTTAAATTCCAAACTGTCTCAATTTTGAATGAAAATGAATTCTTCTGTCACATCTTAGCAATGTCTAATTGGTAATAAATATTTTTCCCAAAGAAAATTGTACAGTTGTCAAACTCCATACTCTCTATTCCGCTAAAAGCAAAATTACATCTCTGTTTAAAATATCATTTTAATGGTATTCCTCCAAAATATTTATTGTTGCATGAAATTATCACCTTGAATATCCATTGTACATGAAATGTGATGTTAATTATATAGATGCCGAATAAAAAATCACAAAATTATGAGTGCATGTATACCATAAATTCATTCTTTAACTACAGTGATTAACAGTAAAAATATATCATCTAGTCTTGGCATAATTTACCAAGCAATTATATCAAAACAGGGAGATCTCAATTAGTAGGTCACATTTGCATCTATTTTTGAACCTATATATAGAATTCTCTGTGTATCTACTCCGTTGCATTATTAAAGCTATTAAAATCCATCCTTATCCATATTAACAGACTAACTGGATGGGTAGAGATGTTTCCAATGATACCCTTCATATACATTATATTATCTGCTTACTTATTAATCCAACAGCTGACAGTATAAGTTAAATACTTATTCTTTATCACTGCTCAGCATTTTCTTTCCAGTGATTTTTTAAATTCATTTTTAAGGCCAGAATATGGTATTTGATTTTGTTTTCACATGCACTGGTAAGTGACCAAACCACATATAAAATGTTAAAAGTTATCCCACTCTTAAGTTTATATTTTGAAAAGCTATTCTGCAGAAATGGTGTCTGGTGCCAACTTCCTAATGGTAAATAAGTGGATTTTCAAGGAATGGAGTTATAGTAAAATTTTAAAAATGATACCCAGTGTACATTAGAGAAAAATGTATGCATCACATGGTGACTCATTAAGTGAAAATATAGTAGACTTATCTCCCTTATTTGATTATTTGATGCACAGATATATATCCCTTTCCTGAAATGAAAATCTTGATGCATTGGATTATTTCAATACATTTCTCTTTGGTTGTACTGAAATAAAATTCTTAGCTATGAACCCTTATGAACAAACCAGTAGACTGAAAATAAAATGATCTGAATAATGGAATCATACAGTTGTTATGGATGGAAAGAGCTTCCTTGAGCATGTATTTTATGCCCACAATTAAAGTGGGGTGTATTTAATCTTTCCCTTACCATGTATAATATAAAGGAATACATAACCATAAATAGTTCCTCTAAGTGTACTTAAATTCACTTTAGTAATACCTATTTCCTTTTCCTCAATAAACCCCTCCCTTCCTTCCTTCCTTCATTTTTTCTTTCCTTTCTTCTTCGATCCTTTGATTTCTCTACAGTAATCTTTTGAGATAATTAGTGCCTAGGAAGGAAAAAAAAAACTAAGTGTGAAAGGCAGCATGATGTTATACAAAGAACTCAGAATTAGAACAGGCAACCTTGGTTTCAAATTTTGACTCTACCACTTACCAACTCGCTGCACTTAGACCAATTACTAAACTTTTCTGATGTTTAGTTTTCCTCATTGCAGGGTTGTTTTGAGAATAAGAAGTAATATGCAAAAGACACCTGTTCTATATTATATGCTCAATAAATAGCAGTCATTATGATTAAGGAGAAACATATATACACTTTAAAAGTTAAACTGACAAAACATGAAGAAATTGACACAATAAGGTATGTTTGGGATACCTGGAGAAGAAACAGTTTGCTTCCATTAAGCAGAGACAGTTAAGGCGCACACTTTCCTAGTTAAATGCTATTCGTATTACTGTTGCTTTTTATCCACAGTCAAGATGGGATGACCAGAAGCAAAACGTAAAATGTAGCCCCATTTGGGAGTTGGATCCAAGATAGGTCAAAACTCAGGGCTAGTGAGGATAATAAAAGCTATTTGTTTGTTCAAGCATCTCCCTTCTGAAATGAGAAAGGGTAAATCGGCCAAGGGTGAGTGGTCTCAAGAAACACTTCAAGGATGTACAGAAAACAAGCCCGAGGCACTGTAGCATTTATGTAGGCAGCTGGGAATCCACCACAATTGACAGAACCTGCTGGCATGCAGCTGTCAATAAAGAAATGGCCCAACCATTATGTAAACAGACCAATTCCATGAGGCCAAAAGATGTGCTGGGCATAGAGTCAGGTCCCCAAGGCATCAATACTGGGCAATATTCACACTGGTTTTATACGTGGCCACAGGTGCAGGTCCAGAATGATTTTATCCACTTTCTCAGGAATGGTGTCTTCATTTGTATGTTTCTCTGTGGGTGAAGATTGTTTATGATTCATCTCTTCCCAGAGAACTTAACAAATAGTTACTTTAAATCTGTACTTATTGCTGAAAAAGTTTCAATATGGCTGTTCTAACTGGCCTTAAGCCCCAACACATTTCTACCCAAGAAACACTAGGCTCTGGTCACCAGCTACCTGTACCTATGGTCAGGTGTCCATAGCATTTGACCACTCAGCACAAACATGTGGTTCTTTTCCCTAAATCACCCCATCTGATACAGGCTCTATATGGTCAGCCCTTCAGTGCACACGAATCACCAGAACTAGAGGTGGTTCCATGACCAATAGTCCTTCTTGACCTTCTAAAAGGATTGATTTCTTCAGAACAGGCATTAGCACTGTGATAGCCTCACAATTCTGTCGGGACAGTTACAGCTCTAGACAAGAGAGCAGTTCGTGATCCCTCAGTGACTGCTAAAGAGCCAGTATCGCCAGGAAGAAATAGACCAGCCCAAGCAGGCTTCCGTAAGAACTGGTCTGCTTATTATGGACTTCAAAATTCTGAGTCTACTGGAATAAAACATTTACAGTAAAACTTTGAAACTTTATTTGTCAACTGACAACCACTGATGATAAATGGACTATTTGAGAATATCTGAATGAACAATATAAAATAAAACTGAGTACAATTCATTGCCACCTGAAACATAAGTAGATAGAACAAGCAATAAGTAATAAACAACTTGTTGGTTGTGATATCAGTTTCCAATTCCTCCTGCCTTAGTCTTTTTGGGCAGCTCTCACAAAATACCACAGACTGGCTGGCTTATAAACAACAGGAATGTGTTTCTCCCAGTTCTGGAGGCTGGAAGTCTGAGATCAGAGGGCCAGCATGGTCAGATGAGGGCCCTCTTCCAGGTGGCAAACTTCTTGTGTCCTCACATGGTGAAAGTGGCTAGGGAGCTCTGTGGGCTTTCTTTTATAAGAGCACTAATTTCACTCATGAGGGCTCCACCCTCATGACCTAACCACCTCCCAAAGGCCCTACCTTCTAACACCGTGAGCGTTAGGATTCCAACATGTGAATTTGGGGAGACACATATGTTCAGACCATAGCACCTCCCTTCTCGTAATGTATTAAAATTTTCTGTTTGTTTGTAACTTATTGATCTCTTTTTTTATGGTCTCATCCTGATTTTCTGCTGCTTCTTTTGCTTCAGCCTCTCCTTTTCCCTTCCGTTGTTTTCTGGTGTGCGAGGACTAACACCATTTGCAACAATTCTTATTCTCTGTACTTCTGGTTGCTAGAGGTTTACATTCACTTCACAGCCTTTATTGCTTAAGAAAATAATGCACTGCCCTCCATTATATTTGCAAATTAACCAAAAATACCCTAAAATTTATGGGTCTCATTATCCCCCCACAGTTAATCCAGGGACTCCATGCTTCCACAGAGTTTCCCCTAGATATTCCTGGGACTCCTCTGGGCTGTGCCTTACATGGGCTCACACTGCCCATTCTGCTGGATCCACTGCTTATCCACGGCTCCTACACTCACGGCAGCTCTGCCAGTGGCGGCTGCTGAAGTAACGGGCAAGTAAGTGGAGAATGAGCCACATTAACTGTTCTACCAGGGGGATGACATGCTGGTGGTGGTGGTGGGTGGGTTGGGAGATGCTGGAAAATGGCTTTCTCCCACTTTGTATCACACTCTGTTGGTAAGATCACAAGGTAGTTGAGATAATTAATGCCTAGGAAGGAAAAAAGAACTAAGTATGAAAGGCAGCATGATGTTACAGAAAGAACTCAGAATTAGAACAGGCAACCTTGGTTTCAAATTTTGACTCTACCACTTACCAACTCTCTGGGTGAAAGAAAGAAGAGAGGGGGAAGGAGTGGGAGAAAGAATCGGGCAACTTCTTTCTTGAGGTTTGACCAAGGATGCACCATTACGATCGTTCCTCTTTCTACACTCAGAAACCCCCATGGTTTTGGACTGGGTCAGAAACATTGTACCTCACAAGTGGCCTCACGGACCCTTTCCCAGTACCCTTGAAAATTATCTGGAGAAATAATATTTTAAAAATCAATTTCTGGATTCAAGCCTAGATCTGAATCCTGGCGTGGAAACATTCACTGCATGTTAAGTGTTTTAATCTCTCTGAGACTCGGTTGCCTCATCAGTAAGTAGGAGTAATAATTATTCCTACACCAGAGGATTTTTGTATAAGATTCAATAAGACAATACATGCAAAGAGCTTAGCAGGCTGCCAGGCACGTAGTCAAGAGAAAGCAGCTTCTATTATCATTGTTATGCACCCGTTCACGGGATGTGTACCATTCTGCCTGATCAGCTTTGGACACAGGTTATCTCAACACGCCCCTCAGCTCCGTGTAAATCTTTGAAAGGCCTATTGTTCTGGTCAATAGGCACACCCAAATCTCAGACATTGACACAGGCTAAGCTCAAACTGATATTTGCACCACTCTTTAAAACTGTATCCCTCTCCAGAGGCACTGAGCAGCTTCTTGGGCTCCACTAACTTACCTAGAAACCGAATTTGTTTTTCATAAATGCTGTGCTGTCTGCGAAACTCAAAAGTTTATGCAAAAGAATTCCATTTAAGATACTGATGCTGAAATGCTATCAGACAGCTAAGCACAAGTCAATCATATCAATTTTACTCTCCCATCTCATACTCCCCAGCACCAAGAAGACATCCTTCAGAGGTATTAGAGGTATTTTATCCTGTACACACATACTTACACATTCAGCACATGTTATTAAGCTTTCATTATGTCACAGACACTGTTCTAGGCTCAGAGATATCTTCGATATCATAAATAAACAAGACAGATAGCTTATTTTTAGGTGGGAGGAGGGAAATAAGCAATGAATGAATAGGTGAAAGCAATAAGTGGAAGAAAATGAACAAGAAAATACCAAGGAGGGAGGAGTACTACGGGATTGGAAATCACCATGCAGCTACTCGAAGTTGGATAGTCAGGAAATGGCACTCTGAGGAGGTATTTAAGCTGAGATCTGAATAAGAGAAGGGAACCAGCTACAAAAAGATCAGGTGCAAAAGCAGTCAGGGCAGAGGAGACAGCTGGTGCAAAGGCCCTAAGGCTTTTTGCTGCACTTAAGGAATTAAAAGAAGACTAGGGTACTAAAATCTGGTGAGGGAGAGAGAGAAGGTAAGGGAAGAGACAAGATGAGGATATATAGAGGCTACTGTATCAACCTAAGGAATGTGGAAACCACTAGAGGGTTTTAAAAAGAAATGTGATTTGATATGATATTTGATGCTGGGACAAAAGCATGGATGTTGGTGGGGTGGGTGCAGTATGAGGCCATTGTAGTTCTCCAGGTGCAGAGAAGTAGAGGAATTCAGGATATGTTTTGAAGAGAAGGGGAACAGAACTTGATTTGGGCAGATCAGGAAAAAAGGAGGAATCGAGGATGCTGTTGATTTGTGGTTTATGCACCTGAGCAGAGTTTAGAGCCACTTACCATGATGTGGTATGTTGGAGGGACATGTTCTCTCATAGATGCACATTTACAAATTGAGGACCCTCTCTCAGCCCCATCACTTCTCTCTAGGGGAAGAGGTTGGACTTACACGATTGGTAGATTTAACAGAAGCTAAGCAATGCGGAGTCAGCCCCTTCCTTTCTGTTTTTCCTGGCTGCTTGGCTTCAGAAAGCACACATTCTCTGCTCCTCCAGCCTGTGTGTTTCATGTAGGTAGGCAGAGGGTGGGGATGTAGGTCCAAGCTCAGCCTGGGAGCAGGTGTGGTCATAGGGATCTCACCGTGACTCTGCAACTAAGCCTGTCCTCAAACCTGGCATTTGTCACTTTATCTTTGTGACTCAAGTGTCTCTCTATTAATCGACTTAGATCTCAGGATGCTCTGAAGAAATATTGGGAGGGTAGCATATTCAGGGGAATCAGGAAGCGAGAGATCTGCTTGGGACACATTAGAGTTGAAAGACAGATAACTAGATATTTCAAGAAGAGTCATGAACATTAGTTTTGAATGCGGGGGAGAGGTCAGAGGTGGATATGTAGACTTTAGAGTCATTGGTTGATATATTATAAAAATGCATATGTGATTTTCTTGGCAAGCTGTTGTTAAACAAATAAATATAGTCTATGAGTGTGTAACAGGAACCAGAATGGATTCGAGCTGCAGCCATCAACATCACTGTACTTTTTAGAAGCGATAAGACTCTTTAAACCAGATTGGGTGTCACCATGCCAACTGACTGAGAAGATCATGTCTGCTGTGTCACTCTACCCCAGAAGGCCTTCCAGGTGTACTGCTATACATCAACCATCAGCAATTTGTCCTTGGCTGGCTCAGTGTAAATGATTTGATGCAAATCAAATTCAATTAAAAATCCTACACACTTCACCTCTGACTCATCCAAGGTGCACACTGCCATAGTAATTGGAGACATCTGTCCTACTGAATAATACAGGAACAGACCACGCAGCTGAACCTCCCACACTGATTAAGTGATTACCTCATGTAGAACTGAAGGGGGCGATGAAGGCTGGGGACAGAGGTATATGTATACATGAGGAGATGTGCTCATGGACACTGTCAAGGTTTCTAGCTCTTATTATTATTCTTGATGAAAATATATCCATTGTCGGGCTTCCCTGGTGGTGCAGTGGTTAAGAATCTGCCTGCCAACACAGGGGACACGGGTTTGAGCCCTGGTCTGGGAAAAACCCACATGCCACGGAGCAACTAAGCCCATGCACGACAACTACTGAGCCTACGTGCCACAACTACTGAAGCCCGCGCACCTAGGGCCCGTGCCCCGAGACAAGAGAAGCCACTGCAATGAGAAGCCCGCGCACCGCAACAAAGAGTAGCCCCACACGCCGCAACTAAAGAAAGCCTGCGTGTGGCAGTGAAGACCAATGCAGCCAAAAATAAATAACTTAATTAATTAATTTAAAAAATTATAAAAAACTAAAATATATCCATTGTCAGTTCAACAGAAAATAGCAACTTTAACTTTTGAAGTCACCTCAATCAAATACACAATTCTATTACGGTGCATGAATGGGCAATATGAAATATGATTGGCATTGTCAGTAATCAACAGGATGGATTACAATTTATCTTAATTACAGAATACTTCTTTTCCTTATGGTCAATAATCCACTTGTCAAGTTCCTAGACAATATATCTTAATAAACAATGAAAAGTGGTTAACATAACAGTAGTTATTCAAAATAGTCACACTTGTTTTCTCCTTCCATAAATGTAGGCTTTTTCTCATGCAATCTTACTGCAGACAAAAACCTCATTATTTATACCATTTTGGGTGTAACATTTTAAAATTCAGCTAAAAGTGATCATTTTAGTGGATTTGAGAACAGTCCGTACATTTTTTAAATGCTTAGTTTCTTGAAATCAAATCAACTAGCCTAAAAATTCAGAATTACAGCATTTTTTCTTTTCAAAAAGATCTTTAAAAATATTTAAATCCATCAATATTTCAGGATTTGGCTGAAGAGATGTTATATATGCATGAACCTTTGCCGGCATTTCAACTCAGAAAGTTCATCTGTCTAAAATGCTTTGGATTTAAATGTTAGTAGAATGAATAAAATAGTCCAATATCAGGAGCTATATTGTTTTGAAAGTTAACCATATTAAAAATGTTAGCAAGTTAAAATACTGCTGTGCTTACATATCTGACAGATTTAGAATTGATATCAATTCCGTAAGTTGTGGAATAAAGCAAAAGAACTGCAATTCACGTTTTGCTGCAAATTAATTTGATTATATCTGAAGAGGATGATGAATTCAAACCTCTTGGCATTATCTACAACTGGATAAAATAGTGCCTCGAGTCTCCTGAAGGCTGGACACGCTGGTAGCTGTGTAGGCGAAAGGCCTGTTCAGACTTGTGTTTAAGCACCTCAGTCATTGCACGTAGATCAGAATCTCCTGGCTAATCTGAGGTGGTACACCCTTCTGACTTCCAATTTACAAGCAAGAAGTGAATTAACAAGGCTTACTCAGTTGAGAGCAACTGGCTAGAAACTGAGAGCTCTCAACTAACCTGCTGCAAAACTCTTCCACAGGGATTTAGGAGAAGAAAGAGACCAACAGATTACAGAAAACACCACCCACTCTCCATGTGATGTGAATTGTCAACATGCGTCTGGCTTTCTACTACAAGACTCACACTTCTCCATTCATTAGGACTCGTCTCCATGCCCTCCTTTCGTTGCCAAAGTCTTCCATATTCCTTCGACCTAGATGATCTATATATTGTTGTTACTGTTGTTGTTCCTGGAACTTGCAAGTGAGGAGTATCACTGCCTCTAAGCCATTACCCGCGCCTTGGCCACTGCCTGGAAGGCCCTCTATAATTCTCCGGGATTGCTGAACTATTACTCACTCTCTCTCAGACCAAGTTCACACTATAACTTTTCCCAAGAAACATGCTGATGACCCCATGTTATAGAAATAAGGTAATAACATAAAAACATAACCTTGCCTATAAATTGCCTTTCCTATTTTGGTCTTTGCGATAATACCATGAACTGGCCCTCAGGGTGCTGTCATGCATTCATAACAAGACAGACTAAAAAACATTAAGCCTTGGCAATTCCAAATTCTACCATTGGTCATTGTCAGGGAATGAGGCCTTCCATACAAATGAATTACTAGCATTGATTTATTTATACTTTAATTTTGTTCAAAAATACATATAATAAAAAAAATTGTTAGACTCTTTTTATTATGTGATGGGTAAGTGAATGTTTCAATTAGTATAATCTACTGTTTTAAGGATGAAATGTTAAGAGATTTAGGTTGAATTATTTCTAAATAGAACAAAATTTCACTTACATTGATGATACAGGATCAGTATACTAAATAACACAATTCTAGTAGGCTGAAACATAGAAATAATAATTATAATAACTTTCATTGATATAGTTATTTTAGCAATTGCAAAGTAGTTAGTATATGTTGTATTAATTGACAGTCCAACAGTCTATGAAAGAGAAATTTCCACATTTCACGGATGAAGGTGAGGCTTAGAGAGTTTAAATAACTTAAGGTTCTCAGCAAGCACACAGCAAAGCCCCATGTTTGAACACTAGGCTATGGACAGGCTGATAGGAATTGTTAGCACTACACTAAGTGGCCCTAGACTACGGTGCACATTTTCTCCATCCTTTTGTCTCATTATTCAGTCAGCTATCAACTCCTCCAGTTGCCAGAGAACAGTAACAGTCATTTCTTCCTACTGCCAGCTGTCATCATCTGTTTCTGCTCTATGTGCTGGAAAATCAGATAATCAGGCTTGCTGAAATTGGACATGGAACAGATTAAAAAGCATCTGAGGGAGAGCTTCTGCTATGGAGTCAATCAAGTTCACGGCTTTGATGTACAAGTTGCAGACCAACTATCACAGTACCTCATGAGCTTCCTCCAGCAGCTTCTTGGCTCGTGACGAGGTCTTAGAAGGGAGAACCTCCTGTTAAGCCTGTTCACTGGGCAGGTGAAGTGTGGCCATATTTACATTTTGTCCTCAAGTAGGAGACAATAACATACCAACAGCCATGCCTTCTTGCCTTCACACCTGCCTCTTCTGCCTGGACTCCAATTTGTTCCAGGATTCTAAGATGGGCCATTAATGGACACTCAGTGTATGGTTGCCCATGCCACTCAAAGTGCGGACCTCAATCTAATGCCAGTGTCTAATCAATTTGTTACCATTCAACAAAATAAGTAAAGACATTATAGCACAGGGAGATCAGCTCGGTGCTTTGTGATGACCTAGAGGGGTGGGACAGGGAGGGTGGGAGGGATGCTCAAGAGGGAGGGGATATGAGGATATGTGTATACACATAGCTGATTCACTTTGTTGCACAGCAGAAACTAACACAACATTGTAAAGCAATTATACTCCAAAAAAGATGTATAAAAAATTTTTTAAATAAAATAATTTTAAATGTAGAAAAAAAAAGAAATTAAGAGCAAGCATTTAGAGAGGTTTTTAGCAACTTGACATTGATGCAACAATTTTATCATATTTTTTTAAAACATTGGTATGCAACAGATTGGAAGTTTGTTGTCGGTTTTTTTTAAATTGTCCCATGCCATAGTGAATTTGAGAAGCATAAACTTTGGTATGCCCACAACTAAAGTACTAAATAATAGACAAAAAGATTATGTGAGACTCCCACCTGGCCTGTGAGGCAGTTGAACAAAATAATGTGAGCTTCACGTGTGCATATAACTAAGAAGGTCAATCATATCTGCTACAAATTTCTCTCCATCCTTTAAGAGAGAAATACTCTATTTTTTTCTAATCAAGACAAGGGAGACACACGCGTTTCAGGCTGTCATCCTGAAGGCATATAATTGGATCTTTGCCTCTTTTCTTCTTTCTGCTACAGTTTCAAAGGGTAGAAAAGCCTGGAAAATAAAACCTTTCCTCCTCAGGCAGTTTTTCTTGGGCTAGGTGAGAGGTGAAGATGCTGAAAAGATGATAAAAGAGTGTAAGAAACCACAGATTGAGAAAGAAAGCAGATAGTGGTCAAAGGCTTCTTAGCTTGAGATCCCATTCTTCTGAGAATCCACTAGAGATTTGATGACAACCCAACACCTGAAATTCCAGGCCTGCTAATAAGCCATGTAGGATCTTATAACCAATCAAGGATTTATTCAGGTTTTGATTTTTAAACCACATTCTCATTTGATATGGAGAGAAAATTAGTCTTGGAACAGTTTCTAATATTTGAGATTAGAAATTAGTGAGAAAAGCACCAGATTGTACATAAGCATTTTTTTCTTTAAATCTTGCTCCATGTGCGTCATCTATACATATGAAGTAATTCTAAGCTGTAATGTTTACAAATGTTTATATGAAATTATTTAATATCTGCTTTTATCTACTAGTCTTACTTTTTGTTTGGTATATGTAAACTTCACCTGGTGCTTTAGACCATGCAAACATATTACATATTATCACAGAGTCTGGTATAGCTAGCTGTAAAATTTGTCTCTTCAAAGGTAATCCTAAAAACTTAAATATATAAAGTTAAAATATCAAAGGTCATACTATATGCACTTGCTTTGTAGACTATCCTTTAAAACAACATTTTTCAGTTGCTAAGCATCCATGGCACTCCAATAGGGCTTCTATACAGAAATTGTATTTTTAATGTTTATATCAAATTCTAATTTGAATGACCAAAATTTGCCTCTAGATTCATCCAAAAAAGGGGGGAAAATGCTCACACTACCTGATTTTTCCTTTTAGCATTTCAAAAACCTGTTTGATATCTTTTCTAAAAGAAAATACCTAAGATGAGAGCAAGACATGATTTCCTAATGTTCTCCAATTTTCTGTTTATTTTCAAGCACTGACATTTTCTGGGTGAAGAAGGAATCCTAATTTTTAAATCATCCACAGGGGATTTTGTCATGACCATGTGGTGGATTTTTCCAGAAAGAAAAGGACCACAAATCATGGATTAGGGTAAAAATTGTAGACAAAAAGTTTGCTATTGTGCCTCAAAGTGAGGCAGGAAGAAGTTCAAACAAAAGTGTCGTAATTCCAATTTCTATATATTGTCAACGGCAGATCCCAGCTGTGCGCAGATACCATTAGAGCTTAGGGCACAGCTGTGACATTATAAAAGGGACTCGACTGCTAGTCAGAGCTTGGCTTGAGCGATTCATTGCCCAAGCCACTCCCTAATAAAGCTTCTGGAACTCCGTGTCTGCTTCAGGTATTTTCTCCATGAACAAACCTGCGTTGTACAACTCAAGACACTGCACAATTTCTCTCTTACTTATTGTAAGGAACTCTAGCTTTGAAACACAGTTCAACAGAGGATTTCCCTTATCACTTTAAATTTCTCCTTTCTGCGGAGACACATGAGGTAGAATATCAGAGAGCCGTAACAAGTCTCATGTTACTCAGCAATCAGCAGTTTTATTGAGGGTTAATATCCTTTTAACCTCCTTTGAAAATGGTTTCAAAGGACAAAGGCAGCACCACTGACAGAATCACACAAAGAAGCACAACTGCCATCAGTATTGTTTTGCACCTAAAATGAAGTCTCTGTTGCCTAGGATGTACTATGCGCCACCATTACGGCAGCTTCCGCAAACTATTGTGTCTCTATGAAATCCTAGCCACGTAAGATATTTTTGTTTTTGCTCTGCCACCCCAAAGACATCTTTGATCAGATAAGTTTTTGATCCTTCTCTTACAGAGTAATAATGTGCACTGACTTTTTAAAGACTCCAAGAAGTCCTGGAATAAAGAAACATATTTGTCTTTGTTCAATGTAGGATTGTTTCTCTATAGAACACTTCTCCCTAATTCTAATCAACAGCCCAACACTTTATGTAACAAAAATGGGAAAGTTATTTTAGGGATTGTTGATTTAAAAAGAATCCTTGTTACAATCAAAATTTGTCTTTGATCAAATAAAAAAAGGAAAACTTTTTGAGAAACTACCATATAACACTCTGCTACCAAGAGATTTTGATCTTTTATGGCATAAATTGTATTGAGTTTGACACATTCTGAGTAAAACTCTGCCTTTCAAGAATACTTACAGGTAAATATCTTATCTTCTAATTATATACAATAATATTTGTACCTAAAGATGCAGAGAAGTTATGTAACAGGAATCAGAATTCCATTAATAAATCTGAAGATATTGCAAGAGATAGTTATTACTTCAGATATGCTGAATATCAGATGGTACCTTCAAATTTCAAAACTGTATTAAATTCCTTGTCCTTATTAAATCAGCAGCCCTTGCTCTATATACTAGTTTTGATTTGTGACCATAATGCTTAAAGAAAGAGAAGAGGGAGGGGTAACAATACTACCTCATAATTTTATTGAAAATGTAAGATCTATTTATAGTATACATTTATTTAGCTTACTCTGTGTCTGGCAGTGTTCTAAACATGTATAATATCTATTAACACATTTATTCTTCATAACAAACCTAGGAGGCAGGAATTCTTTTTACCTCCATGTTAAGGTGAAATAATAAAGGAACAGATACGTTAAGAATCTTGACCAAGGACACACACCTATTAAATAAAGCATAAAAAGGCACTCATACTCTAACCACTACTCAATGCTGCCTAACAGCTTTGCTCTACTTCTAGAGATTATAAGATGTTACTACAACTGTCCCTTGATTGGTCAAATAATGAGAATTTGAATCATAATTATCAGAAAAATTTAATTCTATCAGAATTTAGAACGAGGTTGCCCTAAATGGTTTGTTTTTCATCTTTGGGACTCTAGCAATTCCATAGCTTTAATGAAGGTTAGAAAGTCATGGATGTTCTTTGTTTCCTTCTGAAGTCTTTATTAGTAGAAGTCAGATTCGTAAGAAACACATTTTCCAAATAAACTTGCTTGTTGCTTCCTCGGTTCCTTCAGTCATGTTGATTCAAGTGAATAAAAAATAAACCCTGTACATGATGGTATAAACGCTAGGTACATCGATCTCAGAGATGACTCTTTTACAAATAGCTTTGGGACTCCCCTGGTGGCGCATTGGTTAAGAATCCGCCTGCCAATGCAGGGGACACGGGTTCGATCCCTGGTCCAGGAAGATCCCACATGCCGCAGGGCAACTAAGCCCGTGCACCACAACTACTGAGTCTGCGCTCTAGAGCCCGCGAGGCACAACTACTGAGCCCTCGTGCCACAACTATTGAAGCCTGTGCGCCTAGAGCCCGTGCTCCGCAACAAGAGAAGCCACCGCCACGAGAAGCCCGTGCACCGCAAGGAAGACTAGTCCCCACAACTAGAGAAAGCCCACGTGCTGCAATGAAGACCCAACGCAGCCAAAAATAAATAAATGAAATAAATTTTTATATATGGAAAAATAACCTATCACTTAAAAAAAATTAGCTCAATTGTTCCTTTTCTGGATGCAAGGAATAGGTACTTTTATTTATGAGATTAGGTTCTGCATATCTAAACCAAAGACTGCATTGTTCATCCTCACACATTATTAAACTAAAACCATGTACTTTCATGGCACTTAAAGGTCTGTAAATCCTCCAAATTCTATTCATTTAGACTATATTCAAGAAAATTTAAAGACCAGGTTGCAAGGTGTTCATAATTCAAGTTTTCTGAATCAGTATAAACGTGCAGAGAAAAACATTCTCCTGCATTTTGATGAACAAAAAGTCACCATCTACATGAGACATAACTATTATAACACATGCCTAAGCAGAGATGATTGGGAGACACAATGACTAGCATCCTAAATTACATACCTTTATGGAAAAAATTTTGACTTGTAGCCGTT
This sequence comes from Eschrichtius robustus, assembly GCF_028021215.1. NCBI lineage: Eukaryota > Metazoa > Chordata > Mammalia > Artiodactyla > Eschrichtiidae > Eschrichtius > Eschrichtius robustus. The sequence goes on along the minus strand of NC_090844.1, from coordinate 20,070,891 downwards.
CTCTATATAATATATACCTACTAACAAAACCAAACATAAACCATGTTATAATACAAAAGGAAAATTCACTGAGCTCTGGTATCCTACTTAAATAATTTTGAAGACTCTGATAAATGTGCCTTGGAAAATCGGAGTTCAAGCATTCAGAATTAGCATTTGAGCAGTGGGATTTTATTTATGGAAACAAAACTTATGCCCATATGTGCATGTATTTAGGACAATATTACATAATATTGCATGTAGGCCACATTCCAAATATATGCAATGTTCTTTTTATCTATGAGGTTTTTACTGCATATCCTGGGGGTGGGGTGGACGGGGGTTTGTACATATATGCAAAAAAGAAGCTTAAAGTTAAATTAGATTGGGCTCTTAAAATTGGGTCAAAGAACTTTAGTGTAACAACTGCAATTTTGAAACAATTCCCCAGTGAATGGTTAAAAAGAATATATATTCCTTCTTTTCTTTTACTCATGAGAAGAAAATGTTATTTGAGGATTTAAAGACCAATCCAGAAATCCCTCCCTTGTCCATTGTAGAATAAGAAAAAACACTGAATCCCATTTTTGTTTCCCTACAAGTTTATCAATTTTTGATTATGCTTTCACTGTTTTGAGTAGCTGAGTTTCAAGCCAAAGTCTTTACAATCTATTTCAACACAGCAAAACTATCATCATGCCTTCTGAAACTAATGGCTTCCACAAGATGGTGATAATAGTTCATCCGGAATTAGAAATCCTTTATGTAGTCTCTCTCAAAGCAAGCAAGTGATCTGCGAAGGAATATGCGCTTCTTTATTCCATTCACTGTGCTGCACACTATCAATTCAACAAAAGTTTCCCAAGTACCTACTCTGTGCCAGGCCCTGTTTTTAGTGCAAGGAATAAAAAGATGAAAGCTGACTTCAGAGAGCACACACTTTTGTTAAGGCAATGGACATGAAAAAGAATTACACCCACACAACATCCTGCATGTGGATGTTTAATAGCTGCTTTATTCAGAATCACCAAAACCTGGAAGCAACCAGGATGCCCTTCAGTAGATAAATGGATAAACTGTGGTACATCCAGACAATGGAATATTACTGGGCACTAAAAAGAAATTAGCTATAAAGCCATAAAAAGACATAAATGAACCTTAAATAGTTATTATTAAGTGAAAGAAACCAATCTCAAAAGTCTACTTAGTGTATAATTTCAACAATATGACCTTCCAGATACCTCTTTTTGGAGATAGCAAAAAGATCAGTGCTTGCTAGGGACTGGGGAAGAAAGGGATGAATAGGTGGAGCATAAAGGATTTTCAGGGCAGTGAAACCACCCTGTATGATACTATAATGGTGGATACATGTCATTAACATTTGTCCAAACCCACAGAATGCACAACACCAAGAGTGTACCTTAAACTATGGTCTCTGGGTGATAATGATGTGGAGGGGGAGGCTGATATTGGAGGAGGCTAGGGGCCAGGGCATACGGGAAATCTCTGTACATTCTGCTCAGTTTTGCTGTGAATCTAAAATTCTCTAAATATAAAATATATTAAAATAATAATTACAGTACTTAGCCATTGAAAAAAATGAAATAATGCCATTTGCAGCAACATGGATGGACCTAGAGATTGTCATACTGAGTGAAGTAAGTCAGACAGAGAAAGAGAAATATCATATGATATCACTTATACGCAGAATCTAAAAAGAAATGATACAGAAGAATTTATTTACAAAACCGAAGCAGAGGGCTTCCCTGGTGGCGCAGTGGTTGGGAATCTGCCTGCCGGTGCGGGCGGCGCGGGTTCGGGCCCTGGTCTGGGAGGATCCCACGTGCCGCGAAGCGGCTGGGCCAGTGAGCTACAATTGCTGAGCCTGCGCGTTTGGAGCCTGTGCTCCGCAGCGGGAGGGGCCGCGGTGATGAGGGGCCCACGCGCCGCGATGGGGAGTGGCCCCCGCTTGCCGCAGCTGGGGAGGGCCCTCGCGCAGAGGCGGGGACCCAACACAGCCATAAATAAATAAATAAATAAATAAAAATTGTATAACTTAAAAAAAAAAAACCGAAGCAGATTCACAGACTTAAGAGAAGGAACTCATGGTTATGGGGGGAGGGGGGAGGAATAGTTAGGGAGTTTGGGATTTACACGTACACACTGCTGTTTTTAAAATGGATAATCAACAAGGACCTACTGTATAGCACAGGGAACTCTGCTAAATATTATGTAACAACTTAAATAGGAAAAGAATTTGAAAAAGAATAGATACATGTATATGTATAACTGAATCACTTTGCTGTACACCTGAAACTATCACATTGTTAACTATACTCCAAAATAAAATAAAAAGTTAAAAAAATAATAATAATTACAGTATAGAGTAGTGCATGCAATAATAGCAATGGGTACAGACTTGGAAGCAGCACAGAAATTGGAAAGAATCCCCATGGAAGGAGCAGACAAGAAACTGTGCATAAAATGATATCTAAGATGGGTTGTGAAGAATTAATACAAGTTTTCATAATGCCAAAGATCTTATTCTTCCTATAACTATGACTTAATTTCCTTCTGTGACAATGTTTCCATACTAGAATGGCAACAAGGAAAAGGTTTAATTAAATAGTTATAATATCCTTTGAATAGTAAAATAAAGATTTTAAACAATGATGTGATAATGTTAGCCTCATGGTAAAGATTTCATATTTTCAGGGTAATGTCTGATGAAGTTTTAGGATACATTTGTGTCTAAAGTAGTGTATGTTAGCTGTTCAAAGCACTTGGAGGAGCTGGAAGAAATAATGAGAAGGGATGTAAAGTCTGAAAAAAAACTGTGAAGGATCTGTATCCTCTGACTTAGGCAAAGTCACCAGAACTTCATTAAGTGAATTTGTATTGCCCACAAGGGACCATTCTAGACTCCTAGGATATAGAGATGAAAGCAATTTTCTTTCCTCAGAGAGTCCACAATATGGCTAAAGAGAAGGCTTACCAAGTGATGATTAAGTGATTAAAGACCATGGCAGAGGTGAGCCACAAAATTACATGGAGGGATACTAACAAAGAAAAGGCTACCTAAATAAAGAGTTAGTTAGTCACTTAAAAGAAACTAGGATTTGCAGTTTAAGTGAAGGAAACAACCTACGGATGCTGCAATGCAGATCACACCCATTGCAATTTTGGAGAACACAATATATGGAGACAAATTTCCTGGGGGGAGTCCTTCAGGAATGAAATTCGTATTTCATTTTAGATCATTATGCCACATTTCATTTGTGTGTGTGTGAATTATCTCATTTAAAAAGAACTATTAGAAAGGTCCATCGTAAAGCCAATCTGCACTGAAGTAGCTTTATTCTAGCTGGGATGCGGTGGCATTTTCTTTTAGTACATGAAGTTATTCATTAAAAAAGAAAGTCTTATCACCCAGTATGGCAAAAAATAAGTTCGTTACTACATGCCAAACCCAACTACTTCTTAGATATTTGGTTGAGGCATTTGCGGTAAGGATCCTAAGGCCTTGTCTGGTCCTGAAGGTAAAGAGGGCCATGTTTGATTAGTGGTGTCTGCCACTCATCAGGGAGGAAGGAGAGTTAAATCTCCACCTAATCCCTTAAGAATCCCTAATCCCTTATTTATTTTGCATTCGGCTAAGATCCATGGAAACAAAATCCATAATATCAATGATGGCTAACATTAAGCACTTATAAAGTGCTTTCCAACACTGAACAACTTTTCATGTATTAATTCATTTAACCTCACAACAGCCTTGTGAGGTAGAAATTAAGGCCCAAGAAAGTCAAGGAAGGTATACAAGATTGGAAGCTAGTAAGGCTTCCAACCCTGGCAGTGAACTCTAGGGGAAATGGTCTTGCCATAGAGCCTCCCTGTCAACCATCCACACTAAATTACTGACAGCACAGTGTCAGCTATATCAGTCATGCCCCCAAAGTAGTAATACACATTCAAATACCATTCACATAAACAGTCTACAGGAATCATGCAGGCATAGCAACTTCTCTTAGCATCTCTACTTTGGAGCCCGCCAGAGCAGTTTTCAATTCCGCAGTCCTCTAACTGGGTTTCATTTTCATGTAACACACACAAAATGTGGAAAAGGGAAAAGAGTATGGTTTGGGAGTTTCACAGACTCAAATCCCAATGTCTGTGATTTTGCATAAATAACTTATCTGAGCTTCAGGGTCCTCATATCTAAAATGGGAATGTACAAAATATCATATATTTGCCTAAGCAAGGTAAAATGAGGTGACATACTGTATCATAAGTGCCTGATGTTAAGGTTTTTAATTGTAGTATAAGTTCCTGATTTTGAGCTTTTGATTGCCAAAGCATCCATTTTAGACATCCATCTCTTCTGTTAGGTTATTACAGAAACTAACACAACATTGTAACTATACTCCAATAAAATTTTAAAAATTCATTATTAAAAGTTGGTAACCAATTTAGAATAAAAAAAAAATAAAACATTTTACTCTAAAGCTAGAAAAAAAAAAAACCACATCCATTTCACTACTAGTCTCGCTACTATCAAAACAAGGAGATAAGGAACCAGCTAAACCCACACATGAAGTTCCCCTTTTAGAAAGCACTGGGTAACCTAGAAACTCGACCTGTTGTATGACGTCACCCTTCCCTTCCCATGTCCCAATTCCCCCTTTTATGCTTTAAATTCACCAAATAAAGAGTGAACCTTTGGGGATTTCCCTGGTGGCGCAGTGGTTAAGAATCCGCCTGCCAATGCAGGGGACACCGTTTTGATCTCTGGTCTGGGAAGATCCCACATGCCGCGGAGCAACTAAGCCCGTGCGCCACAACTATTGAGCCTGTGCTCTAGAGCCTGCGAGCCACAACTACTGAGCCCGCGTGCCACAATTACTGAAGCCCGCGCGCCTAGAGACTGTGTTCTGCAACAAGAGAAGCCACCACAATGAGAAGCCTATGCACCTCAACGAAGAGTAGCCCCTGCTCTCTGCAACTAGAGAAAACCTGCGTGCAGCAACGAAGACCAAAACGCAGCCAAAAAATAAAAATAAATAAATTTATTAAAAAAAAATAAAAATAAAGAGTGAAACTTTGAAACCCTGGGCACCCCGCCCCCAACCCTAATAAAGGCAGAGCCCCAGGTCCATACTTCCTTAATATCTCTCTCTCCCTCTTTCTCTCTCTCCCTCTCTTTGCGGTCCTCAAGCATGCAGCATGCCCTCCAGAACCTGTGAGTGATAAATCTTATTCTTCAAAGTTCCCTAATCGTTTGCTGAGGTGCGTCCGGCAATCATATTAAGAACCACAGGGGCCAGTCCTGCCACAACATTGTCCCTGGTTGTGCTGGGAGGGATGTCTGTGTGGCTCACGAAGAGTAAATCGCCTTAGGCAATTCCTAGCCCAAAGCATCACTGTCAGCAGGTTGGGACCAACACAACACACACCGGAATACCTAGCTCAATGCCTGACATACAGCTTATCTTCCAAAAGGTTATTTTCTATTGCTTGCTTATACATCATTGTACATGAATAAATAAGTTAGGATACTATCTTAAATGCAAATTTTCTGTTTTTCATTATTTGAATATAAAAGAGAGGATTTCATCTGTGATTATTACTTTCCAATGAATTAGGTAGCTTTTCCATTTTCAATGTATTCCTTTGACATTATATTTTGCAGGAAATGGGTAGTTTGGATGAACAGAGATTTAAAAAAAAAAGATATTGAATAAATGTCGTATTTTCAGAAGAGGGCCACGTAAATTCTATAGTTCTATAATGGCTTTTTAAAAATAGCTTATTATAATATTTTCAGGAAAATCTTATAACTCACGTTCTCTAGATCTGGTACTTTTCACACTGACACCAGTGTGTTTAAGAAAATTTTACTGTGTGTGTTGGGGGGTAATTATGCTCTATTACAGAATGCTATTAGATACATAGTTAATGGACCACATAAGTTCAAACTGGTATTTTGTTACCTAATAAAAAAACACAATCCATATTAATAATTGTGGGTCATAGACTATAAGCCATTTATTTATATAGTCAGATACAGAGAATCTTCTGTTATTATTTCTTTAATTACATTTTGTTTCTTACCAGCTAATAAAGGTTTCTTAGAACATTAGAAAAAAGACTATTTTTCCATGTTATGTTTTTGTTTAATGAAATTATGGCTCATTCCTGTGAGTAAAATCGCAAGGAAATCGTTAAGAGCAAAAGATGTTTTTTCTTAAAAACTCTTATACTGAATATGGATTTGCACTCTGGATAAATCCTTGATTTATTAAGTAATACTGAGACTTAGTCAATTCTCTAAGATGTGTTCATTCAAAATCATTTCTATAAAAATACATTGATTAACTGATATAATCCTCCAGCGTAATTTCATTTTAGCAGACTTCTTGATTACAGAAACTATGTTAAGGTATTACATTTGTGGTTATGATATGACTCTCTTATCATCATTATAATCATGAGCTATGTTCACTAACATTAGTTTCTTCATCTGTGGCAAGCGATTAAGAGCGTAAGAAGGCTTAGGAATCAGAAAGTTTGTGTCTAAGGTGGCTTACCAGCTGTGTGATTTGCCAGTACCTTACTTTGATCAGAGCAGGGTTTTTATGCTATTTAGTATCCAATATTTCAGCAAAGAAAAAAAGTACCCATTATATATTGTTCAAAGTATGAGTTTCAATGACTTCATTGATTTTTTTTAATTAAAAAAAATGTTTATACAATCTTTAAACGTTACTTTTCCTTTACAGTTATTAACAAAATGTTGGCTCTATTCCCCGAGTTGTACAATACATCCTTGAGCCTATCTTACACCCGATACTTTGTACCTCCCACTGCCCCATCTCTATAATGCCCCTACCCCCACGGGTAACCTCTAGTTTGCTCTCTATGTCTCTGAGTCTGCTTCTTTCTTGTTATATTCAGTAGTTGGTTGTATTTTTTGATTCCACATATAAGTGATATCATACAGTATTTGTCTTTCTCTGTCTGACATATTTCACTTAGCATAATGTCCTCCATGTCCATCTATGTAGCTGCAAATGGCAAAATTTCTTTCCTTTTTATGGCTGAGTAGTATTCCATTATATATATATATATATATATATATATATATATACCACATCTTCTTTATCCATTCGTGTGTTGACGGGCACTTAGGTTGTTTCCATATCTTGGCAATTGTAAACAATGCTACTATGAACATTGGGGTGCATGTATCTTTTTAAATTAGTTTTTTGGTTTTGTTTGTTTGTTTGTTTGATATATACCCAGGACGAAAATTGCTGGGTCATATGGTAGTTCTATTTTGAGAAGCCTCCAGGCTATTTTCCACAGTGGCTGCACCAATTTACATTCCTAACAACAGTGTACAAGGGTTTCCTTTTCTCCACACCCTCTCCAACATTTATTATTTTTGTTCTTTTTGATGATGGCCGTTCTGACAGGTGTGAGGTGATATCTCATTGTGGTTTTGATTTACTTTTCCCTGATGATCAACAGTTTTGAGCATCTTTTCATGTGCTTGTTGGTCATCTGCCTTTCCTTTCTGGAAAAATGTCTATTCAGTTCTTTGCCATTTTTTAAATTGATTTAAATGATTTTTATCATTTGTACATACTATACATTTTTTATAAAAGGCCAAATGAAGGCATTTAAGTTTATTTCCACTTTCCTATATTAATCAATAATCTACATATTCTTTGTAAAAATCTTTAAGTATTTCCTCAGAATACACTATTCAAACTGAAATCTTCAGTCAATGTGTGCAACTTTTTTGAGAATTTTTATATGTCTTAGCACATTGTCTCCAAAAAAGTGTAGCAACACACACTCTCACCGGCAGTACAGTAGAACCTATTTCCCTAAAGTCTATTTCAGTTGTATATGAGTTATTACACAAGACAATGAAGTAGCAAATTTTTTATTTAAGTAGCTTTGTGGATAGATCCAATTGTATTCGACATATATTTAAATACTAATGGTTCTAAGAAAACAACAGTTTCAGCTCTTTTAACCACATTCCTCCTCATTTCCTTTCCTCCATGCTAATGGTATAGTAGGGGTATATCATACATGCTAATGAATTGACCTGAAGTCTCCTATTTTTTTAAGTGATTTTGTTTCCAAGTGAAAGAGTACGATTATATTTAGTTGATCATAATGCTTTACTTTAAATAAACTGCTTCTTCATGGTAATTGTTTTTTTGTTCTTTGTTTTTTTTTATGGAAAGAGGTATCTGTCTAGTCTCAGAAAAGATCACCGAACTAGGGTGAGCTGCTATCTATTTCAATCATATAAAAAGATAATTTTTTGTTTTTAAGTTTCTATGCTTACCAAAGTCAGGATAAACTGATAAAATTGCAAACTGGTAAATTTTGTTAGAAATTTGATTGCAAAGCTATGTAACTTCAATTCAAGTATATTCTCGGAAAAAATGTTTATGAAAGACATTTGTGCTTAATTTTATTTCTCTTCAGAATCGAAATAAATGAAATGATAAAAAATTATTAACAAGTGGAAATATACTTTCTAAATATGAAATATATAAAATGTAGCCTCTATTATTCATAGTAATGAGGCAGTTTACATTATAGGAACCTTAGAAATTATTTTTTTTCTGAAGAATTTGGTTAAATCAGTTCATATTAAATAGATATTTCACCATGATCTAACACCATGAGAAAAATTCACAGAACTGGTTTCAACGTTTTAGATAAGATCATTATATTTATGAATGTTTGGGTATCAGTTTTAAAAAGTAATTTTTTAAAAAGTAATTTTAAAATTATGGTTATAATTATACTGGTTATATATTTCCAATATAACTTAGAAAATTATACAATTCTTGTTATTGTACTATAATTTAAATCACAAGATAAAATGTGTTTTAAAGTATATATATTTGGAATAATTATTAGTTGTCTTAACACATAAGAAGGACTATATCATCAAATAAAGCTGAATATACATCATATAATAATAATAATTATATGATTTATATAATTTTCTTTATTTGGCTATGTATACATAGTTAAAGCACATAGGCAGTGGGTTAACCAAACAATCATAAAAAGCAATTCCTAGTCAAATTTGGAATAAGTATTTGCATAGAAATTCATATTTTGACTTTATTGCATTTAATAATTTTCCTTTATCAAAAATAAGAAACAAACAAATTTATCATGAAATCCAAGCATGCACACAAATATACAAATAACTTTTCATGTGGGGAAAGACTGTTGAATCCTCATGTGGGGAACAAATGGATGTCCGCAATTATACACCAATGAAATATATAAGCTAGAATGCTCCAATATAAAATAAAAAAAATTTTTAAATTATAAACAACAATAAAAATAACTGAATCACTTTGCTGTACATCTGAAACTAACACGACGTTGTTAATCAACTATGCTGTAATATAAAAGTTTTTTAAAACTTATAAACAACAAAAAGTATATAAGCTAGACATTTGAAATCCAAGAATATAGAACATATTAACTTACTATCCAAAAGAGACCAAAGCGTTAATCAGTTTATAATATATTCTTTCACTATTTAGATCTGGTCCCAGTGCCTTCTATTTCCTTCTCATTCATGCAACTAATTCTGAAATACAATGTAATGCTGAATATAAGAACATGGGAAAGGCTAAAGAATGTGAAGGAAAATAATTAGTATATATGTTCTAGTTTATTTCTGACTACATTAATTTTCTTACTGGTTTTTGTGGGAAAGGGTCATTTTTGTGGGAAATATCATTTGTGTTCATAATAAGATGATACAGATGTTGTTTTACCAGCACATTCTGGCACTGAGTTAAGATGATGAAAAACTTTTGAAAAACAAACCTAAATTTACCTATAGAAAATCCACACATGTTTCAACCAACCTTTGCTTCTCTAATCAACCCCACCAATGGATCAGAAGAAAGCTCAAGTACAGTTGATGGTCCTTCTGAGCTGACGCCTCTCTGCTGGGGTCCGCAGCCCTCTGTGCCAGCTCCCCAGCCCTTGGTCATCTTGCTGCACATTTCTGATAGAGTAAACAAGGTTTTAAATCATAACACAGCTTGGGGAGCTGCCAAGTCAGCTGCAGCATTACAAGGTAATATACCCCACTGTGTCTCAAAATAATTCATTTCTGAATAGCTCATTATATTTCCTCTAATTTAGCAAGATTTAAAGGTGACCTAACACAAACTAACAAATACGTCCTTTGGAAATAATATACCAAATCCACATCCAGAGTATTACTGATGTGGGTTAACATACTGCCACTTTTAAACAGTTTTCTTCCGTATTGAAAGTCTATATATTCCTACCATCTAATCAAATAATTATTTGGTATGAAGCTCTTTGTGCACATGTCTAAATATAAACATATTTATAAACTCTTGAGAAATGTTATATATAATAAATGCTATTTGTATTTACAGCACTTTCTCCCTTCCCACATCAAACGAAAACATAGCTAGTGTTTGCTCATTCAAACCCAGGTCTCCCACGTGACGAAAACGGAGGGAATAACTTTGTTTTACATGGAGGCATATATTGTCTGTATCATTAGTTCTTCAACTGCAGTGTCTTCTGCTTCAATAAAGGGAGTCATTAGCGCTTTCTCAAAAGGCATATTAGAACTTCCTGACTAGAAGTTTTGTTAGCCTTGCTCATTTCCTTAATCACTTAACCCTTAACCATAGGACAATGCTGTCACGGCAACATACTCTGCCTAGAATGAGTGCACAGAATGTGTTACCATAGCTTCTCCAACCACCAACTGGGAGTCTTAAGAATTCATTATGTTAAAGAAGACATGGATATTGTTTTGATTTCATTTTTTAAATCAGTAAATAAAATAACCCTCTCCCCCCTCTTTTAGCAGAACAGTGTAAAAGCTTCAGTCTCAAGAAAATTAGAAAAGTTGGCTTGACATTGGCTAGCTTTCTTGGTGGTTTTGACCCTAATCTAAAAAAAAAATAAAAAAGGTCATGAAGAAACTAGGGGCAAGACGGGAATAAAGACACAGACCTACTAGAGAATGGACTTGAGGATATGGGGAGGGGGAAGGGTAAGCTGGGACAAAGTGAGAGAGTGGCGTGGACATATATGCACTACCAAACGTAAAATAGATAGCTAGTGGGAAGCAGCTGCATAGCACAGGGAGATCCGCTCGGTGCTTTGTGACCACCTAGAGGGGTGGGATAGGGAGGGTGGGAGGGAGGGAGATGCAAGAGGGAAGAGATATGGGAACATATGTATATGTATAACTGATTCACTTTGTTATAAAACATAAACTAACACACCATTGTAAAGCAATTATACTCCAATAAAGATGTTAAAAAAATATATATATATATCATTTTAAATTATTTTTATTCTTAGTTAAATGTATGCTTATAATGGTATAAATTTATGCTGGTCCATTTTAGATGGCTCATCATATAGATAAATCACATCAAACAACAGAGTGGGTTGTTTTGAAAATATACTTAAATAAATCAGGTTTTTCTTACATAATTACTCCGAGATAAATTAAATAGCACAGGGTTATCTGTTCCCTGTAGAAAACAGTTTGAAAACCATTGGTAACCATCCTCCCCTTCAATGCAGAGCATTCCAGACAACCTCTGCCCCACACTCATGCTTTCCTGAAAAATGAAACTTAACTGCCATCCAACTGTACTTGCATATTACTTGGATGCTGATTTATTTATGGATACAGCTTTGAGTCTTAGTGAACTTATCCCCGATTCATATTTTTTGTATATAAATATACATTATATATAAAATATATATAAATACATACTGAACATATCTAGTTAATGTATGTGTGTGTATATATATATATATATTTCATATATAATATGTGCAGTGCCCGTTCTATATTGAATAAGCCTAAATACCATGGGCTACAAAACTACTCAACCCAGAATTATTTTTTGTTTGCCACATGTCCATTTGGCAGGCATGCACTGTTAAACCTGGTTCTCCATCAGTTAAACCCTTCTAGTTCTGCCCACTCTTATTAAGTCAATTAGAAAAATTCACTTTAGCTTTGGGTTCATTAGCTTATGAATTGCCCCACTGGGAAAGTTGAAACTCTTTGTCAGGCATCTAATGGGTATCCTATATGTAGTTTTCTGCCATACTCTTGATAGAGTCTGCCTTTGCCTTTTTGTGAAAATATTTTACTTTGGCGTAGAAGAAATGATTTTCCCCCCAAATACATAGAGAATCAGAAATAATTATGAAAAACAGAGTAAATTTCCAGAGTTTTCCAAAAATCTACAGTGAATAAAAGTTAGGATTGAGTTTAGGACATATTAATGCTCGTAACTGTGTTCAATTTGAGAAGTGTTAATTGAGATCTGCTAGATGAAAATTATTCATTTGGTGCTGTGAGGATTGCAAAAATGAATAAGATTAGGAGGGATTGGGGTGAGTTAGTCTTCATAGGATCTGGTGAGGGCTGGATAGTGCTAGGAAAACTTAGCACTTACCACAAGTACAACTAGAATGAAGACAAGAAATGCTATAGGTGGTTTTGTAAAAGTAATTTTAAATTATTTCATTATAATGAATAATAATGGCTACAATAGTGAATACAGAATGATATAATAGTAAATTATAACGATTTTGTTGCTTTGTATATGTTTAGACTACAGAAAGTACAGCTCAACAAAATCTCCTTGACTCATGGTTGTTGGATTTATACAGACATGGGTATACATTTTGGGTATTAGATACAGAGGGCTTGTACACAGGAAATGTCATGAGCTTTTATATTTCTCTATCGACATGATTAATAAACACCATACTTGGGTTAATAAGCAATGTAAAATATCTAACTAGCGGAAAGAAATTCACACAGAAAGAAATGGCTATCATTCAAGGCAGATCATGTATTAAATATTATTTTAGAGAGACCAACAAACACTACAAGAGACTTGGAATAATATACAGAATTTAGGGGAGGGGTCAGAGACCCTTTGTAGAGTTAAGGGCAATTGAGCTGGGCCTTAAAGGATTGGTAAATTCAGAATGAATAAAAGTGACTTTGTTTTGTGAGTATCTCCTGTGGGAAGGAAAAGAAAATAACATTCTACAGACAGGGACAAGGACAAATATACATGGCTTAACAGATTTTATGTTTTGAGACCTGAGTTAAAATGTGTTTATATATGCGTAGTTTAAATCAGTAACCGCCAATTCTTTTTTCTTGGGACTGAGCCACAGTAGTTGGGGTGTAAGAATGAGATGAGTTTAGCAGGCCAGTGTTAAAGTAATTCTGAGATGTCATGTTTGCATGTATCACTTATTATTATTTATGCTTGCAAAGCGCTTTTGTTTATGTTTACTTCCCCAGTGTGACCGCATTGATCTGTACCTCGGTACTCTGCTACCCTGACAAAACAGATATCTGATCAGAGTTGAAGGCTCCTTCCTTCAGCCAGATTGATTGCAAGTGACATTTGACAAAGTGGCTAATCAGAGCGGTAGTCAGCTCTCTTCAGTGTAGAGACTATCCAATCAGACAGACCCTCACTGGCCAAGGCGAGACCAAATTAGAAGAAAAGGACCAGGAACATTTTCCATCACACTGTTTAATGAGATGAACTAACACCCAGATACTGGCCAATAGATTTTTTTCGACTCAAATATATATTCTAACATGAATGAAGAAGCCTGTCATAGTCTTTAACATCCATTCACATATTAGTACCATGTAGACTACATTCTATTAAATTATGTTGTTAGTACACTTATTTACATTGAGCACTTTCTATTTTGGCTACTTGTGCTCATACTGATTTTCATTCCATAGTGAAGAGCATTTTTAATACAATACAGTGCACACGTTAAAAAAAAGTAAAGTAGTGGAATTTTTACTTTCCTATTAAAGAAGTCTAACATCTTGCATGCTTACTACTTTTCACACATACCATGCATCATTGAAGAATGTGTAAGTGTGAGATAAACAAGTATTCAAGTTATTAGTAAAATAAATATAGTAGCTGAAAAATAAATCAAACATCAAGCTAACGGACATTAAATTTCAAAAATCTTTTTAATTTAATTATTTACTTATATCAATATGAGCTCATGGGCTCTCACCTTATTCAGTGAGTTATTAGTATTTATTAGTATTTATTCTTCAAATATGCTCCTCTTCCTGGGATTGAGTGCCATCTGTAACAAGTTGCGAAGTCAAGAAATGTGATACATTTTTAGTACAATAACTCACTGAAATTCAGTTAAGAGGTTCTCAAACTTGGCCATATAATAGGTTTGATAGTCTTAAAGATGATTTATTCTGAGACCAGACTGCTGACAGCTGCTTTCTTCTACTTCAAACCCTTCTTCACCTGCAGAGATTCAAAGACCTCTTCAGATACATCCAAGTGAAAAATGAATGATTCACCATCTAGGTCAAAAGTGTAGAAAAAGAGGTGGAGAGGAGCGAAACTGGGGAAAGGACTTGGGGAGGAAAGCTAAAGAGGAAAAGAATATGTATCCTTAATACATTTGGCTTCTTTCACTCAATATGAGATTTATTCTTGTTGCTGTTTATCTATAGCTTATTCTTTTTAATTGTTGTATAGTATGAATACCAAAATTTTTAATTAGCCATCTCCTATTGATAGACCTGTAGATTATTTCAAGTTGGGGCCTATTATGAATAATGATGCTACGGCCATTCTTATAGGCCTTTTTTGGTGGACATATACATTTATTTCTCTTGAGAACATAGCTAGGACTGGAATTGTTGGGTGGTAGGGTAGCTGTATGTTCAGCTTTAGGAGTTACTGACAAATAGTTTTCCAAAGTAACGGTACTAATTCCAGCGATATGTGAGAGTTTTTTGGGTTTTTTTAAAACATCTTTATTGGAGTATAATTGCTTTACAATGGTGTGTTAGTTTATGCTTTATAACAAAGTGAATCAGTTATACATATACATATGTTCCCATATCTCTTCCCTCTTGCATCTCCCTCCCTCCCACCCTCCCTATCCCACCCCTCTAGGTGGTCACAAAGCACCGAGCTGATCTCCCTGTGCTATGCAGCTGCTTCCCACTAGCTATCTATTTTACGTTTGGTAGTGCATATATGTCCACGCCACTCTCTCACTTTGTCACAGCTTACCCTTCCCCCTCCCCATATCCTCAAGTTATGTGAGAGTTTTGTTGCTCTGAAATCTTACAAACCCTTGACGTTGTCATTCTTTTACGTTTTAGCTATCATGATAAATGTGAGCAATATCTCATTGTGGTTTAAAATTTTATAGCTTTTATGGAATTAGCATTTTTTTAAAAGCTCCTTGGGTGATTTAATGTGCATCCAGGTTTGAAACCACTGTCTTAAGCACCTTGGAGTTGAAGAACTGCCTCTGGGTGTGTAGTCTAGCATTTAAGCTGGAAGGATAGGAAGTATTAAGAAGCTGGGAGGAGGTAGCCTAGTTTAGATTTACCTCAAAACTGGGATGCTGCAGGGCAAAGAAGACTCACTAGAGACGAGGCTGTCAAGAAACAGAAGCTGGCATGGATGTGTCCATGGAAGTCACTAATGTTAGTGTCAAAACACAGATGGTGAGAGGAACAATCTAGCCATCATTTAGACCGTTCAGTGTTGAGAAAGGGATCATTCGAGCTGGGTTGTTTGTCCCTAGGAGGTCATCAAATTTCCTCATGAGGAGGAGAGAAAGATTAAGAGCAACAGGTATGAACATTTATACATGACCATGTCACTTCTTTGCTTATAATCCCTGAGTAGCTCCTCATTACTTGCAGGCTAAAGTCCAGTCCTCGTGGTAGAGCATGCAGGGCTCTTCATAATATGGGGCTCAGCCTTCCATCACACACTCATCTCCAGTTAGGCCCAGTCATTACCAATGATTTGCTGTGTAACTTGGGTAAATTCTTGGCCTCTTTGTGCTCTAGTTTCTACATCCATAGACTAGATATTCTAATAATATCATATGGGTATTATACTCGAAATAATGTCTGACATATAAATTCTCAAGAAATATTAGCTATTAGTATTATTGTCTTTATTACTTTTGCTCCCCTTCATAATTGTGGTAGGCCTTGTCCAAAACATGCATCTGTGTGTATATAAGTGGAAAATTTCCAGGTCCTATGTAGGAACAGAAAATGTATGACTGAACAAGAATTTCAGAAGAAACATGAAAACTAGGTCTGGGAACAGGGCATGATGTGTTATTGGTTTACATGGAAGCAGGAACCATTTCCAGGCAGTGGTGGTGGGATTGAGAGGGACAGAGCCTGGGAGCCCCTTTGCCCAAGGTTCCTGAGACGATGTAAATTCCTCCTGTAAGCACTGATGGCTGCCACTGCCAACCAATGAGGATCATGCAGGAGATCTTGAGAAGCAGTGTGTACTCAGCTCTCAAAGCTCAATCATATCATGATGCTCAACAAAGCTTGTGAGCAGAACAGATTGCTGTCCTTGAGTGGCATTTCCATCCACAAACCCAGCCTAATACCTTGGAAATACCTCCTCAAGCCTTTGCTGCTGCATCTGCCTGAAAGGCCTGTGCTCCTTGACCTGTCTTTTTCACCTAAATCTCTGCCTTCCTTTATTTATCCAATAACTAAACTAAATATTTTGCTTCAGAGAATTATACCAAGAGTAAAACTGGATAAAGATATGTAGTGATAAAGATGCCTTCCTACTGTTCACTTTTAAATCTGTTTAGAAAATGTACTTAAGTATTGCTTTGTCCCTGGACAATTCAATTCCTTTCTGAAGGCCTTGGTCCAGAATGTCTTTCCTCTAAAACAGCCCTCCTCGCCCCTTGCCCCCAGCTCCAGGTCAAGCATTGCTGTTTATAACACTAATCACGAGGACTCTTTCCTTCCAGACCCTTGGAAGTACCCTTTGGAGATTTCAGCTGTGGACAAGGAACAGTTCTCATCCTTTTGTGTGCTTTCATGGGATAATATGAACAGATCTGAGAGGAATATGCGATTTCCCGTTCTATTGTGAACATTAATTAGAAAGAAATAAGATATCATTTTTTCTTGCGCCTCCCATTATATTTTCTGTGACTTGAAAACAGGAACTCTTATTTTGGCATCCAAAAACAATGCCAGGTCCATTGTAAGAAGGACAATAAATGCATTATTTAATGAGTAAATGGGTGAATAAATGAATGAATGGATGCTGTTTTTGGAAGACTTCTTTGCCTTAATGTACATGAAAAAACAAACACTAAAATATGATAGTGTCTAAATCCAGATATCACATGCCTACATTTATTTCGTTGTATTGTATCTTGACCTAAACATTTTTTTCCTCTCCTAAGTAAAGATCTCTGTCATATTCAGAACTGGCTAAAGGAGATTTTGCAAAACTCAGTGCATATGCAGGTTGCATGTGAGCCTAAATGTCAATATTCACATTGCTCCACTTCATTAAATCCACCTTCCTAGTGACTTGGACTGGGAAAAATTTATTTCTTTAAAAGTCCCCAAATTGTGCCCACATCAGCAATGCAGCACCTGTTAGTCATCAGGGACCCAGTTCACCTCTCGAAGCTCTTGCTTAGCATTCTGACAGGCAAGGTTTATGACAGGCAAGTTGAAGGTGAAGGGGATGGATGTATAAACAGCGGAATACAGCCAAGCACTGACCTCTGCCAGATTGTGTGTGCGAGGCTCTAAGGGTACGAGGTCACGCTGCCAACAGCCAGGATGGCAGTGAGGGCTGGAGTGCCCTGAATTTGGTGCACATGCTTTGGCATCGCTGTGCCCTGATTAGCACCGTGTGTGGGCCGATCGGCACAAGGCTGGAGCACAGCACTTTGTGGGAAGGGCATATGGGAAGTGCAGATGTTCAAAGGCTGGCTTTGCCCTCCGTGCAGCCAGCAGCCGGCCTTGAAGAATGATCATATCCTATCTTGAGTACGTACAGGCAGGAGGGATCTGCATAAAATTGCTGGCTGAGAAAGAGTCTGATCGTTTCCTGTTCAGGGACTCCCCACTTGGTTCTCCCATTAGGCACCATGACTTAAAACTGTATCCTTGGAGCACACAAACACTACCTCCCTCTTCCTGTGACTGAAAGGAAAGAGACCAGTCATATCATATACGAAGAAAATCAAAGATTCTCCCAGGGCAGGTAGAACAAAAGCAATCTAAATGTTACCAGATCACATAAATTATAGATATATGTTACTACAGTATTCATTATTTATTCACTTATTAATTAAGCAAGTTTACGCCAATACACCAGAAACATTGAAGGGATAATGGACCTAGGCATGCGGAAAAATGGAGGCCAGAAAAAAGGAATTCATTTACTTACAAAGGACAAAATATGGCATGGTGACATATAAATTAGATGACAGCTAAGGAATTAGCCCCAATTCTTCTAATAATTAGCTGTGCTCTCTGGGCCTCAGTTTTCTCACTCAGAGCTAATCATTTTCAATTAAATGATTACAAATGCCCCTTCTATGTCTAAAATGTTATGAATTTTATGATATGAATATATTCT
Source organism: Eschrichtius robustus (assembly GCF_028021215.1). NCBI lineage: Eukaryota > Metazoa > Chordata > Mammalia > Artiodactyla > Eschrichtiidae > Eschrichtius > Eschrichtius robustus. The sequence goes on along the minus strand of NC_090844.1, from coordinate 20,052,361 downwards.
TTATTTCCCTTATCATGTGGTTAATGTATTAATTAATGTTTTCATCTATTCAAGAATCTCAGAGCCTGATCTGTTCCAGGCATAGTTCTAGGTGGTGGAGACATTTTGGCCATAAGACACCTAAGCCCACAGTCTGGCTATGGCAAGACACAGTTTAACAAGTAAATAAGTGCGTAAAATAACATCCTATACAGAAGTCAACAGGACTGTGAAGAAAAGTAAAACAAAGACATAAAATAGAGAGCATTAGGTGATGAATTTAGTTAGGATGGTCAAAGTAGATGCTTCTATCACATTTTAGTGGGAAGATACCAACAATAAACATGGACACCAATCAGTCACAAGATACTTTTAGACATATTCCTTAAAAAAAGGAATATGATAGAAAGTGAAAGGGGTGAAGCCATAGGTCATGTGGGACTTTAAGATCATCTTAGGGAATTAAAGTTATCATTTCAAGTTCAGTGGGAATGGTTTTACATCAGGGATTGACATGAAAGTTTTACACTACAGGAAGTGGGTGCTGGCCGTTATGCTTGGAGAGTGGATTGCCGGAGGGGCAAGGTAAGAAGCAGGAGAACCGTGAGTGGTGCTCAGAAGGTCAGGGAGAAGACAGCAGTGGCTTCCTCTGGAGTGCAAGTGATGGAAATGAAGCAAAGTAGGTAAGTTCATGAGAGATGGGATATGAGGGCAGAGAAAAACAGAACTTAGGATAACTCCTAATTTTCACTTGAGCAAAGAAGAGGACTGAGATTGTATTTGTCCAATTGGAGGAGCCTTGGGGAGACTGAAATCTGTGTAGTAGGATGTCAAGAGGTTGAAATGAGGAGGAGGAGCAGGAAATAGACTGAACAGGGGCAGAAAGAAAGCCAGAAGAGTATGGGGCCATCTGCATGTGCCGACTTATTAAAGGGGTAGCATAAAACGCCAGGCAGTGTTGAAAGACTCTTCAAGATTTTTGGTTTTAATTTAAGATTTAAATTCAATACTTAATTAAAAGGGAAATGAATTAGTAGAATTGTGTGATTTTTTTTTTTGAGCAGCACGCAGGCACTCAGCAGCAGTTATGCAGCAGCACAACTGGGAAATTTACCCAGGACTGGGCTTTCACCTGATGAGTAGGACAGAGGGAAACATCAACGTGGGAGCAAAGCATGTTTGCCAGGAAGTGGTTGTCACGAGGAAGCATTGGCTTCAATCCTCAGATGGCAAAGGGTCAGGCCACACATCCTAAAATGGTCACGTAGCAGAAGCTTCTCTCCTGGGCAGATCCAGCCCCATGGAGCGTGGCCTGCATGGGAGTCGTATCTAAGGGGGCAGTAAAGGGGTGGAATTATAAAACAGCAACAACATAAACTGGATAAGAAAGGAGCAAGAATATTTCATGGAGAGAAACGAAGTAGTAGAGTCAATGAATTCGAGGTCCCCATGTGCTTGCAGAACTTTGGGGAAGAGGTACTAGAATAAAAGAGCAGAAAGAGCAAAAGCTGGTTGTGAGACAGTGAAATGCCTGGAATGCTGGAATGAATATTTCAGAGATTTTAAGAATATTGGCTCCTCTCTCTCTCCCCTCTTTTTCTCTCTCTCTCTCTCTTTATCTCTCTCTCTCAGTCCCTCTCTGTCTCTCAAACTGAGGGAGCTACTAAGAAGTAATGATCATCCCTCCCTTATCTGAGAAGTTCCCCACTGTAGGAGTTCATGCTTCCCCAATTTAGATATTAAAATTCACTTCCCCAGCCTCCTTGGAGCATTGTGATCTAGGATCCATCAATGAGACCTTCTGGCAGAATCTGAATTAGAAGTTGGTGGCCAGAAGAAGTATGTACCCTAAAAGATGCACTCAGAAGATGTGACAACACGCTTGTCTAGCTCCCAGAGGCAGTGGCGGCAGAGGCAGTGCCCGTGCCACAGCCATGGGGCCTACCCTAGTCCAGGCAAAGCAGCTGTGCTGTCTCTTCTGGCGCCATCCTGGGGGGTAATCTGGGCATTGTTTCAGACTGCAAAGCCTTCAATCCTGGCTCTTGGGCCTCTGCAAAGGTTTTGTGTGCTATCAAATATCCTTTGATAAATTCATTTTCTGCTTAAGCTAATGGTTTCTGACCTAACCAGAGATGGTACAATTCCTGACCATGACAAGGACTAGCATTAGATCATGGCAACGAGACTGTCAAGAAATGAAAAGACCTGGATATTGAATGAGTTGGAAACTTAATAAATGATTCACTAGGAAAGTCAGACAATACTTGATACCAGAGTAAATGCATACAAACATCTGGAAACCCAAACAAAATTCAGCAAAGAACGCCTTGTGGGTCACTTCCCATCATCAAGTTTATCACTCAGCATAAGCCACCCACTGTGAAGGATATCCAAGGTCCTGGTATAGCTTCTTAGGAGACAGTAACACAAAGGCACAAAGGATTCCCAAGTTTTCCAGTCTTTTCTAGCCAAGGGTTTTTAACACAGTATTTACACACATTCGACATATAAAATGATGGCTGAACAATTATGACCTTAGTTAAGAGCTTCATAATTTTCTACTTGGATTATTTTAGTGGCCTGCCTTTTACTCTCCTCAAGTTTGCCAGATTAATCTGCTTATAAAAGCTACCATGCCTCTTCATTTTCAAAGAATGTCACATGTATAGTAAAATATCACTACATATGATTAATTGATTTGGCCACTTTAAGTTAGTAAAAATATAGAACTAGGAAATGTATTCAAGGTCATGCAGTTTTAATTTTTTTTTCAAGGGTACTCAATAAATAGATCTTGGCTAACAAAGTACTGCCTAGTAGGAGTCCTCAAGGAACATGCTAGGAAGAATGTCAATTGTTTAGAGTGGCACTTTCAATGTACTTGAGGATGGTTTGAAGGCATTTAATTTCTTTCTCATATTTCATATACCTCTTGGGTTTGCCTAGAAAATCCTTTCTTTAGAGAATAAATCAAAAAAAACTTTTCTCTGGCCCAATATTAATGCAGTTCCATTGCACTATGTCTGATTTCCCACTATTTTAACAAACTTCATTTTCTTTGGAACTGCCTAGGAAAAAAACACACTCCAGTAAAAATTACTATAATATATAAACAATCAAAATTGTGATGTGCCAACTAACATAGGCACATTTAATATGCAATACTAGTCCCCATTCAGGAATGTGATTGGTTATTTGCTTGCTACATTGTCCTTCTTCTACTGGAATAATTTTTGCATAGCTTGTTAAAAGGTGGCCTACACAATAATTTCTTACATGTAGAAAAAAGTACATTAGAAAGAAAGCAACAATACTGAGTTTGACAAAATAAATCAGAAACTTTACTGACAAATCATTTGGCAATAATTTAAGTTTTATCACAATGAAAATGTAGCCCAATGTGTTGTTTCATGACTGTCAATGATCTTGTAGAACCTCTTTTAAAGTACACATCCCTTTAATGCAGGGGTCCCCAACCCCCAGGCCACGGACCGGTTCCGATCCATGGCCTGTTAGGAACCGGGCTGCACAGCAGGAGGTGAGCGGCCTGCGAGCCAGTGAAGCTCCATCTGTATTTACAGCCGCTCCCCATCGCTCGCATTACTGCCTGAGCTCCACCTCCTGTCAGTTCAGCGGTGGCATTAGATTCTCTTAGGAGCGCGAACCCTACTGTGAACCGAGCATGCAAGGGATCTACGTTTCATGCTCCTTATGAGAATCTAATGCCTGATGATCTGAGGTGGAGCTGAGGCGGTGATGCTAGCGTTGGCAAGCAGCTGCAAATATAGATTATCATTAGCAGAGATGTTTGACTGCACAGAGACCATCATAAATCAATTGCTTGCAGACTCATATCAAAACCCTACAGTGAGGGCTTCCCTGGTGGCGCAGTGGTTGAGGATCTGCCTGCCAATGCAGGGGACACGGGTTCGAGCCCTGGTCTGGGACGATCCCACATGCCACGGAGCAACTGGGCCCGTGAGCCACAATTACTGAGCCTGCGCGTCTGGAGCCTGTGCTCCGCAACAAGAGAGGCCGCGATGGTGAGAGGCCCACGCACCGCGATGAAGAGTGGTCCCCGCTTGCCGCAACTAGAGGAAGCCCTAGCACAGAAACGAAGACTCAACACAGTCATAAATAAATAAATAAAAGAACGTGAATTTCTTTAAAAAAAAAAAAAAAACCCTACAGTGAGTGGCAAGTGACAATTAAGCTGCATCTTACAGACTAGACTGGACATAAGCAACACACTTCAGGTGTCACCGTCTCCCATCACCCCCAATGGGACCATCTAGTTGCAGGAAAACAAGCTCAGGGCTCCCACTGATTCTGCATTATGGTGAGCTGTATAATTATTTCATTATATATTACAATGTAACAATAATAGAAATAAAGTGCACAATAAATGTAACGCACTTGAATTATCCCAAAACCATCACCCCCTCCTCAGTCCGTGGAAAAACTGTCTTCCATGAAACTGGTCCCTGGTGCCAAAAAGATTGGGGACCGCTGCTTTAACGCACTTCAACTTTTGCCAGAGCTGCACTGTCTTCATTATTTTGAAGTAACTTTGAATATTGCTTGTCCAAAGATTTAAATTACGTATTTTTACACACATAGAGCTTCACAGAAGCCCAGTGAGCCAGTATGCGTGACTGTCATAATTTGAAAGACATCTGGAACAAGACTTAAGTGAGGTCATGGGACATTTCTCCTTGAAATTGAGTCACCAGTATTATTCAAATTTAACTTACTGTAGTTGCATTCTAAGAATTTTAACTGCTTCATCTTTCTTATTTCATTTCATACCTAAGGCTTATAGTTAAGGGTTGCCTTGATTCAAGGTTCGTATGTCTCACTATATTAGGAAAAATATTTGATTCCCTGAAATTATTTTATTTCCCATTATTCTAATATTTTATTCTGGTCCTCATATAATAACCTAGGCCTTCAAATAAGACTCAAATTTTCTACATTTTAGGACACTCCTTTGAGGTTCTGTCATATATTTTCTCTCTACCTACTTTTCAAATGTCAGTGTTCTCCAAAATTTCCCATTCTGGATATTTTGGATAGGAGAAGAAAAAAAAAAAAATGAGAATGGCTAAGTTTTGGGGTTGAGTGATGAAGAATGATGGTGTCATTTACAGAGGTATGGAATACTAAAGGCCTAAGGTGGTAAGTGATGAATTCTCCTTCAGACGTTTGTGGTTTTGCGCTTTTGAAACATGTAAATAGATATGTCCACTAGCATTTGAAAACATGAATTTAGAGAAATGTACACAACCACTGGTGAAATCACATAGGAAAGCAATTTCTTTCATTAATGGCTTATTAAACCTGTTTAATATACAGGTTTTCATCTTCTTGTTTAAATTTATTCCTTGTTATTTATTTCTGTTTGATGCAGTGGTAAGTGGGATTTAAAAAAAATTTTTTTTCTGATAGTTCTTTATTGATGTATAGAAAATAACAGATTTTTGTGTATTGATTTTGTATCCTGCAACTTTACTGAGTTTATCAGTTCTAACAATTTTTTATGAAGTCTTTAGGGTTTTCTATATATATATAATATCATGTCATCTGCAAATAGTGACAGTTTTGCTTCTTCCTTTCCAATTTGGATGCCTTTTATTTTTACTGCCTAATGGCTCTGGCTAGGACTTCCAATACTATATTGAATAAAAGTGACAAGAATGGGCATGTTTGTCTTCTTCCTGATCTTAGAGGGAATGCTTTCAGCTTTTCAATGCTGAGTATGATGTTAGCTGTGGGGTTGTCATATATAACCTTTATTACGTTGAGGTATGTTCCCTCTATACCCACTTTATTGAGAGTTTTTAATCATGAATAGATTTTGAATTTTGTCAAATACTTTTTCTGCATCTATTGAGATGATCATATGCTTTTTATCCTTCATTTTGCTAATATGATGCATCACACTGACTGATAAGCAAATGTTGAACCATTCCCAGAATAAATCCCACTTAATCATGGTTTATGATCTGTTTAATGTATTGTTGAATTTGGCTTGCTAATATTTTGTTGAGGATTTTTACATCTATGTTCATCAGGGATACTGGTCTATAATTTTCTTTCCTTGTGAGGTCCTTGTCTGGTTTTGGTATCAGGGTATTGCTGGTCTCATGAAATGAGTTTAGAAGCATTCCATTCTCTTCTATTTTTTGGAAGAGTTTGAGAGGGACTGGTATTAATTCTTCCTTGAATGTATGATAGAATTCACCAGTGAAGTGACTGGTGCTGGACTTTTGTTTGTTGGGAAGTTTCTTTTATTACTGATTCCATCTCCTTATTAGTAATAGGTATGTTCAGATTTTCTATTTTATCAAGATTTAGTCTTGGTAGGTTGTATGTTTCTAGAAATTTAGTCATTTCTTCTAGGTTGTTCAATTTGTTGGCATGTAATTGTTCATAGCAGTCTCTCATGATTCTTTGTATTTCTGTGGTATCAGTTGTAATATCTTCTTTTTCATTTCTGATTTTATTTATTTGAGTCCTCTCTTTTTTCTTGGTTAATCTAGCTAAAGGCTTATCCAATTTTGCTTATCTTTTTCAAAGAACCATCAATTGGTTTCATTGGCCTTCTCTATTGTCTTTTTAGTCTCTATTTTATTTATTTCATCTTTGTTATTTCCTTCCTTCTACTACCTTTGGGCTTTGTTTGTTCTTCTTCTTCTAATTCCTTGAGGTGTAAAGTTAGGTTATTTAAGACTTTCCTAAGATAGGCATTTATTGCCATGAACTTCCCTCTTAGAACTGTTTTAGTGCATCCCACAAATTCTGGTATGTTATATTTCCATTTTCATTTGTCTCAAGGTATTTTTGATTTCTTCTTTGACCCATTTGTTGTTCAGTAGCATGTTGTTTAACTTCCACATATTTGTGAATTTTCCAATTTTCTTCATGTAATTAATTTCTAGTTTCATATCATTGTGGATGGGAGAGATGCTTGATATAATTTCAGTTCTCTTTAATTTATTAAGACTTATTTTGTGGCCTAACATATGATCTATCCTGGAGAATGTTGCATATGCAGTTGAGAAGAATGTGTATTCTGTCTCTTTGGGATAGAATGTTCTGTATCTATCTGCTAAGTCCATCTGCTTTGATGTGTCATTTAAGGCCAATGTTTCTTTACTGATTTTCTGTCTGGATGATCTATCCATTGATGTAAGTGGGGGACTTTCCATTTCTTAATAATTCCTGCACATTGAATAGATTACTTTTCTCTTTCTTTTGAAAATGTGCATCACTGGGCTTTTAGACCAGCTTATTTCCATTTCATAACTCTCAAATTCTGCCACCCAGTCTCTCACTATGAGAATTTTATTCACAGAAAATTTTTGACACCGAGCCTGATACATTATCATGGAGGAATATTATAGTTGGAAAGCAGGAGGATTTCTCTGTATATAAAAAATGGCCTGAACTGACAAGCAAATGTAATCTTTCTCAAAAGTAATATTTTTATACAAATCATCTGTATTTACTGAGGTTTTTATAAGATATAAATAATCAATAACTAGGGAGAAAATTTTCTTTATAATACTAAAATAATTGTGAACTATATCTCAATATTTGGTTGCATATACAATAGTTTGTATCCTTTAAAATATATATGTAAATTGTATGTAAATAGCTATAATGTTTATATTGAAATGACTATGTCTGTTTAAAATTTCTAACTTTGTATAATTTTCATTCATTTATTTCCATATTGGACCCTATTTCATTGCAAAAACAATATGCTTTTGCTTATGTATACAACACACACATACACACGCTGTCCTCATAATGATTATTTTTTAAATGTGCATACTGAAAATTTTATATCACAAAATCTTGTGTTTAACTTCACAATTGAGCTAAAGAATTACGTGTCTTAGGACTAGAAGCGACTTCAAGGAATTATTCAACCTTTTGCATTTAGTTATATATATTTTCTTTTTTTATATATATAAATTATTTTATTTTATTTTATTTTTATTTTTATTTTTTTAACATCCTATTGGAGTATAATTGCTTTACAATGGTGTGTTAGTTTCTGCTGTATAACAAAGTGAATAAGCTATACATAAACATATATCCCCATATCTCCTCCCTCTTGTGTCTCCCTCCCATGCTCCCTATCCCACCTCTCTAGGTGGACACAAAGCACCGAGCTGATTTCCCTGTGCTTATATAGATTTTCTTATCTTTACTCTATAGATATACTTATTAAAGCCAAAAAAAAGTTAAATGAATTTACAAATATCATCCAGTGAACAGTAGGACTCAATGTCTGAGAATAAAGGCTCTTAATCCTATTCCCTAATTCCCTGGAAAGTGCTTATGTAAATATCTCTAATTGCTATCCATTGACTTTGCAAAATCTTCTTTTGAAACATTTTATACTTAATTTATACCACTTCTTAGTTTTCTGAACTTGACAAAATTATTTCATATGAGTTTCCTTGATTATACATATATTTACCATCATCATCCTCAGAATTCATTCATCCTTTCTTTCACTCATAAATATTTATTGTCCTTCTATGTAGGCCATGCACTGTGCAAGGTAAGGAATGCACACATAAGCCATAATCACAGAGCTCACAGTCTAGTGAAAGATACAACCAATTAAACACTGCAGTTTAAATAGTATCCCTATGCCTCCTATGCCATGTTATTATAGAGGAGCACATTAGAGAGACATAGAATGGAAATGGGGATGGAGAGAAGACCAGTGACCAAAAAACGACTTAAAGGATGAGTTGGAATAGCCAATTGACCTGAAAAAATCATTTTCTAGGCATAGAAAGTACCATACACAGAGGTCATGGCATATTTTGGTGACTAAAAGTAGTTTAGAATGTCTAAGTTATAGAATATAAAAAGGACTGTCATAAAAGATACAACTGAAGATGTGAACAGGGATCATATCAACATGAACTTTAAAATCCTTATAAAAGAAGTTAGATTTTGTCCTAAAGGCAATAAGTAGAGACTTAATCTCTCATTCCAATTATTATTATTATTAGTCCCATTATTTGGCGCATAAAGCATTCAACATCATTCTGATATTTATTCTTGGGTTCAATTCCCATTCTAAAGAGACTTACCTTTATGGTAGTCACCCTACTCAGAGGTTTTCGAATTTAATATCTATCTTCAAGTCTGTCCACTTTGGAACAACTTAGGCTTTAGTGTTAGAACATGTAAAAATATTAATTACCACAATCTGAGTACCTAAAGTATTAGAAACTGTGCTAAGTGTTTTACATTTGTTATCTGATGTATCACCATAAAAACCTATGATATAGTCCTTTTTATCCCCTAAATACAGATGAGAATATTGATATTCAGAAAAGTTAAGTAATTTGTTAAAAATCATATACTAGTAAACTTGTAGTGTCAGTCCTGTATCCATGATCTTTTTATACCCATATGTCCTTAACATAAAATGTGTTCTTGCAAAAAATACTGAAAGTCTAGTATGTAAAACTTGAAAACAGAAAGTACCTTTTATAAAAAGAAAGTCCCTTCTTGCTAAAATCTTCAAAGGTAGATTACTACCATTTAAGATATTTCCTTAATTTAATAAAACATCTTTTTAAAAAACATTTCTTCCTCATTTTACACATAGTCAATTCAATTAAACCCAGCAAGACATAGACTGAGTTTAAATATTTGCTGATTTCTTTGGGTCCAATTTTTTTCTATCATAGTAGGTTTACTGGCTCTGTGCTTCTAATACTAGTGTCAGCACTTTTATTTTTCTATTTTACAATTGCTTTTATGAAACAAGAAGATCAAAATACCATGAAATCTAATATTCAAAAAATTAAATCTTACTGGACAAAAGAAACTACTGCTAAAGTTGACGTATTGGCTGATAGGCAGCACCATTACACAATATTCTAAAAAGTTCTTTCTTAATTTGATGATCAAAGTCCATTTTTCTGAGTACCAAAACACAGTCATATAGATTTCATCCCATAATTTATGATAGTGCAAAGTTTTGAAAGCATTATTGCTCAAAGTCTAGAATTGTTTACTATTTACAAGGTTATTATAAATATCACACAAATTCACATAAGTGTTACTATTTTTCATGTGTGAACACCTCAAGATTTTATATAGGAGTCGAATTTGCCTTCATGGTTTTTCTAAAATTCTTTCTGGTTAAGGCTACCCAGCAGTATGCTGGCCCAAAGTGTTTGGAAATAGTAACCTGCAGTTTCTTTTCCTGGATTCCATTGTTAATTTCACTTCCGACATCCTGTTAGTTCAGTTCTGATCATTGCCGCTAAATGTATTGCTTCACTTTTGCTCATCGTGGAATTCAATATCACTTTATTTCACACTCATTGTCTTCTCTAACATCCATCATTTATTTTGGTCATGTTGGTGTAGAATTAACCTGAAGAATTTAATATCACCTGCAAAGTCAGAGAATGTATTTCCCACATCCTTTTACAGATCACTTATCCCAATATTAAATAATGCACATATATCTTGAAATTTTCCACTTTCCTTTTTTTAATCTCCTTTAAAACCTAAACTCTATTCTTTTAAGCTATAGAAATGTGTGCATATGTGTTTCATTTTATGTGTTTCTTCATTACGCCTAGACACATGTATGAAAGTGCATTCATGCACACACAAACACACACATATCTGCAGAAGAAACTGACAGATGAAGTAGCTGGGGCAAAGAAATATGTGAATTTAGAGTTAAGACTTTCTGCCTCTCAACACTGAGCAAAATTATCAATGTCCAATAAAAATTCTTCCAGTGTGAACTGTGCAGCATTTTCCTTCCTCAGCTACATGTCATTTCTACTAACTAGCCAAAAAAAAGACACGTAAAATTTTGATGGTTATATTAGCTACTCTCAGCAAGCTTCAAAGTATTCCTCTGATCACCATAATTACAATTTGGGAGGGCTGCAATACACACATAATTGAATTCAGAAAATTATAAACACTAGATCCATTTACATATTATCATGAAAGCTCAGTTTTAAGGGTCATCTTCTCTGAAGGCTTTCCTGTATACAAGGACCCCTGGAAAACCTCCCTATATCCACATGATTTGTTTCATTGTTCTGCTATTGATAATGCACCTCTGACACTTTCACTATATGCAGCTTTTCTTGGAACAGTAAGACGCTTGTACACATAAAATGAAAATGATCATGTAGTAATTGCCTGGAACTTGAGTTTAAGGTAATAGACTAAACCCTTCTAACAATGAATTTCTAAGCACTCAGAGGAAAAAAATGTAAGGAGTACAAATTGCATAGGGCCCATGGGCTTTCCAGAAAGACTTTGAAATCCTTTAGCTTGCATATAAAAATTTATTGCAAATGGATTTTTACAGCACAGGGATGTTACTTAAAGAGTAATTCAAGGCTCAGTGTGATATTTATATTTAATATTTTACAAGCTTTATAGTTAACTTGTTTTAACTCTTTGGAAATACAAACATGATGTAGTCTTCTAGCTGAATGAGTGTATTAGCCTTTCATTCCTTGTGGTTTTAGAGACCAGTCCAGTAGAGTATAGCAGAAAGAAGCATAGGATTTGCTGTCAAACCACTGAGGTTTCCGTCTTAGACTTGCCACTCAGCTAAGGGTCCTCAGACACATTACTAAAGTGCTAACTAAAATGGGGGGATAATAACATACCTCTCTTAGAAGAGCTGAGGTAATATGTACATTGCAGATGCTCAGTAAGTGGTAGGTAACTTCCATCCTAGGAAATACCTAAGAAGATTCTGACTTCCTATGAAAGCTTCTTCATTTTTCAAGGGAAGGAAAAACAATTCTTTAGAAAAACCTGATTTTTAATAATCACTTAAGTAAAGTTTCCTCTTTAATTTACAGTGTTTAGTAATAAAGTTGATATTTTATAATTGTAAGTACTTAGAGAGGCAACTTGATAAAATGAGAGATGATCATATTCTTCCTACGAGTTTCTTAGAAAGTGTTTTTCTATTTGTTGTTTAATCTGAACAATGAGCATAGAATTCCATGAATTCTTTGAAGGGTAGCTAGGTTTCTGTGAGAAATCCTTAAAGCTGAATGAGATATAATGCAAGGAGCAAGACTGAACTTCAGAAAAATCTAAGTTCTACTCACAACTTTTCTATTTATTACCCATGCAATCTTAAGCAAGATACTTTAGATTTTCTGTATTACTGGATCAAAACACTTGCCATGCCTACTTCACAGCGGTATAAGGATCAAATAAAAGAATATAAATATATAGCAGTCTGAAAGAGCTATGCAACTATGCTCTTTTATCTTATTCATAAAATTTATTTTAATTCAGGAAAATCAGCATTCATAAATTCACAGTATACCCATGACTTCTGATATGTAAGAGTGTCTTTTGCGTTTGAGTCCCAACCTCAAAGTCAAAACAAACACCTGCTTTGGTGGTTCTCCACGGGTGGCATATTTGGATAGGTTGCTTGTCTGATCTCATTGACCTTTCAGAGGGGAGTAGCTTAGGAAGATAGTTTCAAAAGTGAGTATAGGGACTTCCCTGCTGGTCCAGTGGGTAAAACTCTGCACTCCCAATGCAGGGGGCCCAGGTTCGATCCCTGGTTGGGGAACTTGATCCCCCATGCATACTGCAACTAAGAAGTCCGCACGCTGCAACTAAAGATCCCGCATGCCGCAACTAAACATGCCACGACGAAGATCCCGTGTGCAGCCTAAATAAATAAATACCCTACCCTACCTGGGCCTCCCACAGGGCCCAGAGGGGTGATCTATAATAATCAGAGGCAGACACCTTCTTTTCAGGAAATTCCTCAGGACTTCTCTCATTGACTAAGGACCAGCTTGTATCCATCTCCATAGACCATTAGTCCCTTGCCACAAACTCCAGCATGTGAAGTCTGCTTCTTTCTCCTTGGTTTTGGTTACACATTGATATTCTCTTCCCCATTTCCCAGCAACTGATCAAGCTTCAGGGGAGCCACTCTCCCTGCCCACCTGGACTTTATTTTCTAGGCAGTTCGTACTGCTGCACTTGTCTCATCCCCAGTCATAGGAAAGGAATTCAGATTAAGTCTAGAGCCTGGCCATCTAGGAAGTGTGTTTTTATATATGAAACTTGTTTATGTGAAACACACAACTTATCAAGGTGGGGCTGAATATTAAAAAAAATGAAATGTATAGTTGAAATTATTTATATACCATAGTGTGGTTTGAAGAATACCAAAAAGAACAGTAACAAAATCCCATTGCCCCTTCCCAACAGATTTCTCTGAAACTCCAAATCCCTCCCATTAATTTCACATCAGTGGTCAAAGCATTTTCTCTGCAAGGATAGTATGTTAAAAGGCTTACACACTGCCTGAAAATTAAGGCACACCAACCTATCCTGACCTACCCCTTACCTATTGTCACATATTAATTTCATTGCTTTTTTTAGCTTAGCTGTGAAGAAATTGGATATAGAACATTAAACTTGGGATGGAGGCCAGCAGTTTGGGACAGGGATGAAACCGAGAAGGTCAAGATTGAGGCAGGAATTACAATGGGGAGTTTTGAAGAAAGAAAATAAAGACCTCCAAAAGGAAGATTAAAGAGGCTTTACGATACATTTTATACACTTAATAATTTTATACACTTAATAATTACTAAAATCATTTAATCTGTTAAATGGTCTTTTAGTCCAAATAAACACATGTTCTGCCCCCAAGTGAAAAACTTATTTCTAGAGAGCAACATATGCCTCTTGGAAGGATGTTCTTTCAAGAGTTTAGAATGAACCTCATACCTAGGCTTGCAAAGACTATCCACAGAGCTGTGGCTTTTCTGACGTTGGGAGTGATTTTCTGAGCCTTTAAAGAGTTACGTGCAATTCCATTCAGAGCTGCTCTAGAAAAGACACATTTTAAGGGCAGAGTCATGTTCAGTTTCCTATAAACTGATCATAGCCCATCCCAGCACCAGCTTCACGTGGAGACGGCAGATACTAAAGGCCAGTGCTCCCGAGCTGACAGGGCAACAGAGGAAGGTGACTGTAAGTATCCTATATCACTGTGGGATCTTTGTTGCTGTTACTGTGTTTTTCCTTCAAAGAAGTGCTCTTTTTCACTGCTTTAATAATCAGAGTAGCTTCACAAGCTGGCTGATAACAACATATAAAAATATTGCTCGACTATAATTTCATTTTGCATTTTTTGGTGCTAACCTTATTTTGTTTTCTGAATTAATATGAGGAGGAAGTGAGACAGAGAGAGAAAGAGAGAATGAATCACACCACCTGAAAATCCTGAGTAATGATTCACAATAAATTAATATACAAGATTTAAAAAATGACAAGCTGTGATGGCTAATTTACACACCAGTTTGGCTAGACTATGGTGCCCAGTTTGATCAAACACCAGTTTAGATATTGCTGTGAAGGTATATTTAGCTCTGAGTGACATTTAAGTCAATAGCCTTTGAGTAATGCAGACTAACCTCCATAATGTGGGAGGGGCTCATCCAATCAGTTGAAGGCCTTAAGAACAAAGACTGAGGTTTCCTGAAGAAGAAGGAATTCAACCTCAAGACTGCAACATAGAAACCCTGCCTGAGTATCCAGCCTACCTGGCCTGCCCTGGCGGATTTTAGACGTAAGGCTGCCATGTCAACTCTTACCTGAATTTCCAGCCTTCCAGGTTGCTCTATAAATTTCAGACTTGCCAGTCCCCACAATGTCATGAGTCAATTCCTTAAACTCTTTTTTATACTGGTCTGTTTCTCTGAAGAACCCTAATACACAGGTCATAGCTCATCATCTTTCCCAGAGACTTTTACAAGGGCTTCCTGACTGGTGTCCTTGTATCTCGCCTCCACCCTACCACATTACTCTCCATACCATTTTAAAATAATATGGCTAAAAGCCACCCCATTCATCATTTTTTCATCATTCCTTGATGCACTCAGGGTAAATTCTAAGTTCTTTAATATAATATACAAGGCATCAGTCTCATGCACCCTTGCTTGCTCCCTTCCCTCCTCTCCTGCCACTGAAACGTTCTCTGCCTTTTATTTTCCAGGAATATAAAACCTCTGTTTCTCCAAACTCATGACACTGCTTTCACATCTGGGCCTTTGCCCATGTTCTGTCATCTGCCTGCCATGACTTTTCCTCTTCCCCTACACCTCTTGCCTCTTGGGATACACTTTTACATTTTTCTAACTGAATTGAATGGAGACATCACCTTATGTGATGAATGTGACATCACCTTAGCTCAGCCCAGTACATCAACTGCCCCGTCTGTGCCGCCCCTGGATCTATGGATCCGACTGTGCCTCTCAGTCTCCTTGGCTAGACTGTGGAATTGTCTCATTCTTTTCTGCACCCTCAACACCTAACCCACCAGCTGTCACAGAGTATGCCCTAAACAAGACCGTATTAAATGCCTATAGCTTTACTCTCTTTTCATTCAGCTACTTTGAAACTAAACTTCATAATATATTATGTAAATTAACATCTTTCTTTAAATATCTCTTACCTTCAGAATTCAAATTATGTGAAATACCATTTTTTGCATTTGTTCTAGAGAATACAATTATAATATATAGTATTCAGACACAAATGTGGGATATCATTCCTACTTTAGGGATAGGTGCTTCTAGGCTAAGAAATGCACTTCCCATATTTAGAGTGTATCTAAATAATTTAGACATAGAACATACTTAAATTCCAAGATGGCATTCATTTTTAAAATGCCCTGACATTTCATGGGGTCATTTTCTTTTAAAAGCATACTGAACTTTAAGAAGGAAATGAGCATGACGATAACTTATAAAGCATCTTTTAGAAAGGAACATGGTGATGGAGAGCTAAAAGAGGCATTGCAGCTCTAGCGTAGTACTCTCAGATTTTAGCAACAGAGGAACTTGAGGCCCAAGGATTTTGAGTGATGAAAGGCACAAAACTGGTTAGTGGCAGAACCTAGACTACACCTCGGTCCTGGAGATTGTCACAGCGGTTACCTCTTTTTTACTCCAGGCACTAACATAAGCTACTCATAGTTCAAGAGCAATTACACAAAATGCCATTAGTATTACCTGCAGGATAGACAAATGCATCCAATTTTTTGCACACATTCGTATTTTGAGACAATATTTTCCTGCTGTAAAGCCTAATTCACTGAAAGAAATTTGTGCTTGCCTATCATTCTTTTTTCTAAAGCAACGTAAGCATCAATGAATCACTGATAAGTACTGGGTATAAATACAAACCACTAGACATATACCAGACCCTCCCCACAAAAGTCAGCATCTTATGAACTCATGATTTCTCACAAAACCAACATTGTTCATAGATAAAAGTAAAAGATATGGTTCTTTTGCTGTAATATCATGACTTCTAATAGATACTTAAAAGATAAAGCCAGCACATACAACGGGTTCTCTTTTTCCCTTCCACAGTCTAAGAAGATGAAGGAAACTTAAACACATCCAAATACATTTGGCTATTATGAGAGGGTTTATTTTTTTTTTCTGAAAGCTTGCAGAACTTTTGGGAAAGGGAAGCATGTTTAAGAAGGGAAGAGGAAAGTGTATATATTAGAGGTGACATGGGTGACAATGGAGGCCAGAGGGCAATTGGAAAGAGAAAGACAGCAGGCAGGAGGAAGTGGGAAGGGGGTAGAAAGAGAAGGAGGGGATGGGAGGGAAGATTGTGACTGCAGTAAAAGAGTTAGAAGTTATGCTTATATGCAGAATCTAAAAAAACATGATACAAATGAAGTTATTTGCAAAACAGAAACAGACTCACAGACTTAGAGAATGAATTTATGGTTACCAGGGGGGAAGGGTTGGGGAGGAAGGATAGTTAGGGAGTTTGAGACTGACATGTATGTACACACTGCTATATTTAAAATGGATAACCAACAAGGACCTAATGTATAGCACAGGGAACTCTGCTCAATATTATGTAACAACCTAATTGGGAAAAGAAATTGAAAAAGAATAGATGCATGCACATGTATAACTGAATCACTTTGTTGTACACCTGAAACTAACACAACATTGTTAGCCAACTGTACTCCAATATAAAATTAAAAGTTAAAAAAAGAAAAGTAGTAGGAAAGGCGATAAGTAAAAAAGAGGACAATTAGATGATCTCTTCAAAGTTCCCACAAGCACATCACTCAGAATTTACTTTTCTTGTATAATTCCACTGCACTGTAAACATGCCTTCCATTCCTGTCCTTTTAGCACTGAGGTAAGCTATTACATTAGTTTACTAACCTGTATCCTATGCTACCCTGTACCTGTTCTCTAGGACTTTCGCTGCCCTCTTTGCCTCCTTCCGCTCCCATCCGCATCTCAGTCTCAATCCAGCCAGAAGGCAGAAGTTGTGTCTTCAAACCTTTCAATAGTGTAGTGAGCCCTTCATATCCGCGGTTCTACATCTGTGAATTCAACCAACCCCGGATCCAAAATATTTGAAAAAAATTACAGAAATTTCTCAAAAGCAAAACGTGAATTTGCCACAGACCAGCAAGTACTTACATAGCATTTACATCATATTAGGTACTATAAGTAATCTAGAGATGATTTAAAATATACAGGAGGATTGTGTAAGTTATATATGCCATTTTATATAAGGGACTTAAGCATCCCCGGATTTTGTTAACCAAGGGGATACTGGAACCAATACCACACAGAAGCCGAGGGTCAACTCCTGAAAGTACTTAAGTATAATAAGGAAGTCAAAAAAGTATCTTTTCTTCTCCCTTCCTGTCTGTCTTTATCTGCATCGGTCCAGCCACCCTTTCTTCACTCCCCTCGCCTTGCATCCCCTCTTTCACTCTTCTCTTCTTTTGTCTCAAAGAGAAAAACAGTGGGATATTTCCTTCCACTGCCACCCCTCAATAAGGCACATCATTTAGGCAAAGACTTTCACGGAATATGCTTCATTTCAAGTGATTGGGAGTTTAAAATCTATGATATTTGACAAGCTGTGCATTCTTACATAATTACAGCGTGCTTTGGGTAGCATTTTAAGTTACGAAGCCAAGAGCAAAGTGATTTTAACAACTTGAAATGTTAAATTACTTGTGTGGAATGTTCCTTATGGAGACTCATTGCTGTAATGAAATGGAATTTTTTTGGTCATAAATAATAGGAAAAGTGAGAATTTCAGTCAGAGTATTTTGAGGATATATTTGACTTTACTGTGTCATTAATAGGCATTACAATGGTTTTAAAGTCAAGGACAATTACAAAATCATTTCAAAATATGAATCTGACAAGAAATACATTAGAGAAATCAAGCTATTAACATTGAATAAACCCATGCGATAGAACACAAGTGTGTTGCATGTATTTACAACAGTTATAGCAGTAATTTGCTGTGCTTGGCAGATTTTCTACTATAAAATAATAGAAATAAGAGTTTGCTATGGGAATCAGATTGTCATAAATATTAGAAAATCCTTAACTTATTCGCATATTTTAAAAATGAATGTGTGTCCCAAAAACCTATTAAATGCAGCAACCAATCAAAGAAACTCAATTTTTCTATATGAGGAAGAAGAATGGGATTTTTTTTTCTCTCCCATTTACCATCTTCATTGTAACATCACCCTCCTTCTATGCTGAACTCCAGGAACAGTCCTGCATTTAATGTTTGTCTTTAACATATAGTTCACACACTACACATGAACTTCCTTCTATTCCCTGTACTGGGGAAAGTTCCAAATTAGTATTTTCCTCCCAGACCTGTCCAATGAGTTTAGATTAATGTAGATACTACCCACTCAGCAGATCTACTTAGACAGCCCATAGACCCATCCAACTCAAGAGGTGCAAGAAAATGGACCATCTTTCTCTTCAAAATCCTTATCCAATCAATATTCCCCATCTCAGTTGATGGTGATCCCATGAGAAACCTAGGAGGCACCCTCCCTCTTTCTCAATACCACATCCGGTGGGTAACATAAAATTCTTCTGTTTTCAGATCCTCATGATTCCTGAAATCTACTCTCCGTCTCAGGTCAATATTTCATCATCACTCCTGTGGAAAAACTGTGGTAGTGTTTTGACAGGTCTCCCCATTTCCAGATTTGTCTCTTTTAAATCCACCCCCATTGGAGGGATCTGATATCTGCTCTACAGAGCATATGTTGGATTTTGCCTTTTGATCCAATCTGTGAGTCCTCTGGTTTAATACGATGTTTGGTCCCTTTATATTTATCTACATTTTTTGATGTGACATGTGTTTGACCTTAGTTCTGTCATCATTGGTTACATTCTCTGATATATTTATTCTAATGTATGGTCTTTGCTTTCTTTGAATTTCTTCTGATAATTTAGGTTTATTTTTGTTTGCATGGTTACACTTATAACTATAATTTTATATAGTATCTTAATACTCTTTTCTCTCTTGTTCCTCTAAAGCAAGAATTTAAGTAATATATTTAACCTTCCCTCTCAATTTTATTGAATATAATTTTCTTAATGTTTATCTTTATGCCATTTAAGCATACTAATACATATGTTACCTGATTTATGAGTTTTAAATTTTATTTTTTGACCTTCAGCTTTATAAATCCGCATCTTTGCAGTCTCCCAACTATTTTCCTCTTCCCTCTTCCCTCCTCTTCCCAAGCTCAGTCTTTTAAAGATATGTAAATTTTACACTGTCAGGGCTTATAACTTTCACATCGGTTTTGAAACCTTAATTCTCACACTTATTTTAGTCTTTTATCCTATATAATTGGATTCAATTCTCATTGCCAGTCTTTATTAAATTTATTATTAGCTGGATTTTATCATCATTTTTTAATCAAAGATGGTAGAAACTATATTCATTGATTTCTTACATGTTCAAAAAATGTTTATCTGCTGCATTTATAGATATTTTGCTTGCTTTGGTCGAAACTCTTTGGTTTAAACTTTTCTTTTGAGAACTTAATAGGCTACATTTTCTTTCAGTCTTGACCACTGCTGTGGTAACTATAAGACTAAATTAAATTTTTTGCCTTATAGATGAATTGAATTTTACAAGTCTACTTAGGCAAATATCTTTGTCTTTAGCAATTAAACATTTTACTGGGCTATGTCTCAATCAATTATTCTCTGTTAATTTCTCCTAGGACATGTCCATTCATTCTATAGATTCAAGCCTTCTCTTTTTCAGGAAAATTTTCTTCAGTTGTCTTGATCAAAGGTTTTCTGTTCCTTATTTTGGTTCTTTTATTCAGAGATACCAACGAAGTGCATTTCATATTTCTTGCCATTTTCTGTCTCTAATCCTCTTCAATCCTTCATTTATGTCCAATTTCTTCTTTAGCCTATCCTCTAGTGAATTTTTTTGTCTGCCATTTGTTTCTCTTATTCTTTTTAAAATTTTTTCTTGTGGCATCTCTGTAAAGATTCCATGCTGGTTCCCTTTCAGTTATTCCTCATCTTTGAGTCTTGGACCAGATATTTATGTGGAGGCAGTGATGAGGTGGCTCCAGGCCATGTTCCAGGCTGATTTTCAATGAGATCTTTACACCACAAGATTTGCTGTATGAACGTGGCTTTTATGTTTTCTTTTTCTCTAGCCAGTTTCTCGGAAGCAGCAATGCTATTCACAATGCCCAGTAACTCTCCTCCATCCATCCTGCCTCACTGAAAGACTCTCCATGTGAACTTGACCTCACCCACACCTACTCAGTGTCAAAGGAGCCCAAGAAAGTTCCAAGTACCATCCTGAGCATAATTCCCACCTCCAAAGAGTGGGTTGATGGTATGTGTTATGGGCTGAATTGTGTCCTCACAAAATTCATATGTCAAAGTCCTAACCCCCAGTACCTCAGAATGTGACTGCTTTGGTAAGGAATTGATTGTAATGAAGAAAAAGGAAATCAGTTAAGTGAGAGAAAAAAATGTAAGCACCCAAGTTGCCTGATAGAGTTAGGCGCTATACTACCCTCTGTAGTTCTTTAGATTTGTTGCTTTTATTACTCTGGGCCCTTAAATAGAATGTGACTTTCTTAATGATAAGAGCCATATGTCATGTATTATACATATTTGAAACAGACAAAGTGGTTTAGTTTGACTTCTTTTGAATCTCCACCACCCACCCACCCCCTCCACAGCATGGATTTAGTCTATCTTAAGTATCAATAAACACACATTGGCCAATTAAGAGAGAAAGAGAGAGAGGATTAGGGAGGATGGGAGATAGTTTCCAAAACACTAAATGAGTTACAGAAATTACTAAATCCATGTGAAGATCAAAAAGAGTGAGATATCTGTCTTCATTCTTGTAAACTGGGACATATGGCATAGAATATGTAAATGTCCAGTGCAAAGGCATCACCAAGGGACCTAGAAGTAGGAATGATGTTTCAATACTTATTTGTCTATGATTTACATCTGTTACCCCTGAGAGGACGTTTGGTACTTTGGGGTTGTTTCCCTTTCCACCTTCTTATAAAGTCAATACTACTTAAAGAACCATTAATGGGGCTCTAATTGAATAAAGCAACAATTCTGTTGTTATTGCTCACTTGACTTTCTGTCATTTCTGAAAATGACCTTATTCTAAAAGGCTGACATTGAAGATCGTTTATGTACAAAAGGTTTATTCAGACAGTACTTAACTTCCTGGTTCTTTTTTTTCTCTTTTTTTCCCCTAAACTGAAGATCAAAGCACTGTATTTCACAGTTGGACTTTACACTATTTATTTATTCATTTGATTTTTTTCTACAGACGAATTTCTTTTTGAGAACAGGAATGCTCTCTTATGTCGGTAGCTTATGATATAATAGTCATGTTCATATGAAATATCTACCCTTAAACGTAAACAGATAGATAGAGCTTACCACAAACAGAATAATACATACTGGATTACATAGATGCCTAGAGAACATTGGGACTGTAACATGAAAGCAAAGAAACCATAGATTATAAACGTTCATATCAATTTCCCACCTTTCATTGGTCAGTTACAAATCTATGAATTTCCCATATTGCTATCAAAGCTAAATCAAATAATAAATCTTGTAATCACTGGAGAATCAGTTAGCATAAAACACATTATCTCCCCTTAAAAATGAGAATCATTAATTTTTACAGATATAATTCATACAACCTAAAATTTTCTCATTTAAAAAAATGTCTTAGGTAGATCTTCTGACATATTAACATTTCTTTACTAAAATGGACTTTTAAAAACATGGGGTTCTCATTAATAAATGGATTTACTATTTCATTAAATTCATAATAATTTTCTGTCATTTCTTCTTATGAGAATTGGATTTCTTCAAGTGTTAAATTCTTCCTTATGTTTCATAGTCTTTGACGTATAAGCTGGCAAGTTATAGTCCTTTATATTCAGTGACCATTTTACAAAAAAAAAAAAAAATCAGTGAAATAATCATGAAATATTCTCATGGCCATGAGAACACAGTTGAAAATATCTACTATGCTGTTTGCAATTTTTTAGGAAGTGATTGCCTGTCGTTGCGGTAAACCTCCAAATGAGCAAGTCGGTTTTGAAGAAGAATGTGGAATTCTTGGTCATTAAGGTCCTTGATTTCGCTAGTGTGCATGGTCACGGTTCTACGTTCTTCATAGATATCACAGATGTCTTCTTCTAATACCTTCTTTTATTAGTATGGCTATGATGATTTTAAC
Source organism: Eschrichtius robustus (assembly GCF_028021215.1). NCBI lineage: Eukaryota > Metazoa > Chordata > Mammalia > Artiodactyla > Eschrichtiidae > Eschrichtius > Eschrichtius robustus. The sequence continues at coordinate 20,029,720 of NC_090844.1, read as the reverse complement.
GATAACAAAGAAGTTCAGCCTATACTAATATATTAATCATTTGATGTCTGTTATGAATTATAAGGCACCACAAAGATGATTGATTACACATCACTGCATATTCAGATGAGCAAACCAAATACATGAAGACGTCAAATAAGTTGTCCGAATCAATGAAGCTGGCAATATTAGATTTTCCAAAGAAATCAGGGTCTTAGAACATCCTGATGGCTAATGTAATACATTTTTGGTTATTAATCTCTAATATGATGTGTTTCACTTAGCAACACACCAAAGACTTTTTAATAGATCTTATCTTATAAACTCACACCAGATACATCTCCTTTCTCTCTTAGATCCATTAGCAATGGTCAATATAATTCAGTAACGATAATTATGAGTACGTGCTCAATCTAGTATGTGCCAAGCGACCAAGTAATTTGATAAATGCACATTATCTAATTGTATCCTCAAAATAACCGCAGGAGATCTATATAATCAATTATCCTGGTTTTGCTGAAGGAAATGAGGCTTCAGAAGGTTAAATAACTTAGACAAACATAGACAGTCAAATGAGATGGGGCCAGTGTTTGACCCATGTTTGTTTAACTCCAAAATCCAAACTCCACCCATGGTTATTGAATTTTCATGTCCTTAAGTCTTATATTCTTATTTGGACATTGAGTTCCTTGAAGATATAAACACTCTTTGTGCTCCCACAATGCCCAGAACCTCAAATAAGTAAGTTATCTTTGATTTACAAAAAAAGGGGTAATGACCAGTACAGGTGATTCTGTAAACCATTAGATACACCACTGAAATCTAAGACTACACATGCACTATGGCTCCATTCATCAGAAAAACAGAAACAAAAAAACTTGTTTTCAGTTTCTAACAAAAGAGAAACCAATTGCTCGGGAGCGGCATTATCAATTTCACTAAAACAGGAGGATGTGGAAAATGACACGTGTCTACATGTATTCAGTCTAAACCAGCACTTTTAAGTGACCTGATATCTTGGCTATGGTAAGAAAATAACACCTGACACACAATCCCTCTGTAAATATTAGTTCCAGGACAGCCTGAACCATCAGGTACATTTTATTTTGCTCCATGTTTCACTGCTATCCTAGCCATCAACTTTGCTACTCCTTTTTTCACTCCCATCCACACATCTCCCGTAGTTATGAATCAGCCATTCTTCCGGGATTCCTCTCTACATTTTGCCAACAAGTCATCACACTTTCTTCTGTTGTTTCCAATCAGAGTCAGCCTCTGCCTCTCATGTTTGTGTGCTCCTGGGGGTATTTCTCACATCCAGCCTCACCTACCCTCCAACCCAGTACGGAACCTATACATGATCCAAAGTGTGGGGTTTTGAGGTTCTGAAAAGAGATTTTATTCTTTTGTGGTTAAGAAGATACATTACATGTATATTTAAGTCTGCGTCTTGATTTAGAACCTGGCAAATTTGTGAAATGCCATGGATGTTGAATAATAAAATCTAAACTTAGTAATCATTCTTCAAAGAAGAACACTATTTAGCACTATTTAAAAAGGGCACATTCTAATAAGCAAAATATGAAAATCCTAGGGGAACATGAAAGACTCTTATTGCAATGTTTGAATAATATATCAATTTCTCCTTAAATCTCCGTGCTCAGAAATCAGGAAAACATTTTCCATAATCCTAAAAATACACTGTAGTTGCTAAAGACACACACAAGCTTAGATTTGGAAAAGACCATTCATGATCCTTAATCCAGTTGTCTCTTAGAGATTTGTGCAGCTCTGCCCTTAAGTAAATTCAGCACCTTTTGAAAACTACTTAGTTATCTGAATGTACGTGCTGTGGAGTTTTAACCATATTAATCCTTGCTTCATCTTCTCTTCTACAATCCAAATAATTCAATTTTTTATATGTCATCCTCCCCCAAAATCTTTACTTATGTCTCCACTAGCTTTGTGGACCTTGAATATTTTCAAATATAAGGATTTTTTTACAACTCACTGAAAGAAAATTAATTTTTTCTCCTCTACATTTTCTTCCTTGAAAATCAGTTTGACCTATTTTTCCAGCCAGATGGAAACTTTAGTCAAGGGGAATTTCAACTGTCAGTGAATTTCTGAATTTCTTACATTGCATATTTCCTAGTTGTCTGAGGGCAAGTTTTGGCAAAATGGTTAATCAGCTTATTTTCTCAGAAGACGACACGACATAGAAGGACATGAGATTTTGACTCACACATGGGATTTAGTTCATATTTGTATTAACCTTTCTGTTAAAACTATAAAATTGAGTAAATCACTTAACCTCTCTGTACTTCTGCTTCCTCATCTGTAAAATAAGGGTAATAAACCTCACTTTATAGAGCTACTGTGGAGATTAAAAGTATCCAACACATAGTCAGAGGTCCAGAATTGTTAATTCGTGACATTCTTCTGGACATAGTAAATTTTGACTGGAATCTACTACACACATCAAGAGGCTCAGGGACTTTTCTATCTGATGGAGGTGGTGACTTGTAATTTTCCAGTCTTTCCTATATGATTCTCAACACAATCCTACATACATGTTGGGATATTTATGCATGAGATGTCATTGTGAACATCTCTGCTGTAAAGGCAGAAATGAGACAGATTCTCAACAACTCGAAGACTGGTTTTACTCCCCATTGTTTTGGGGAAACTCAAAAGTTTGAGGAGCTCGATGAATTTCTACCAATAGACAAAAGTCCGATTGGTATCAAAGTATTTTCAAATACTATTGTGATCAGTGAATTTTCATTTGGGATAAATCTTATATACCTGGGTCTATAAATAATCTATCAGAAAAGTTGACAGTTTTCACTTAATGAGATTGATTTTAATTTCAGGTACTGTAATTAATTATTCATTAATGTAAATCTCTTTTTTATGTGGGTTCAGCTAAGCTAGCATTAAAGCTTCAAAGTATTAGAGAAAAAAAAAGCTAAAGAACAGCGTCAAAACCTTAAATTTACACAGAGTATTAAGGCATTTTCTGCAAATAAGCTAGTATACCTAACACAACACACAACTAAGAAAATATAATGCATAGTATGCATCTATTAACCTAGATTTCTTAACACTTACCATGCAAATTAAAATGAGGCTTTATTTTAATTTATGACATTCAACTAAAATGTTATTTTTCAGTTACCATCATCATCATCGTAGGCCTCATATTTCATTTCTTTTTGATCTCCTGTTATTAACACAGCAGCAGGGAATAATGTAAATGTCCAGCAGACAAAGTAAATGTCAAATCACCAATCTCACTGAATAGAAAAAGAATCTGAACGTATACATCTACCGTTTTCTGAGTCCTCCTGTGCTGTGTAACATACACAACACTTTATATATGTGGGTGTTTGATCATATTATCGATCATCCACGTTTTACATAATAAGGTAACTGCGATTAGGGATGTGACTAAATTCACACACACAGTACGTACTGGAGCTGAGATTCAAGCTATGTCCTTGGCCCATGCTTTTCCATCTACTGCATGAGAATCTGTCCTTCAAAGGAAGTTTATAGTTACTTTTCTGCTGTATGGTTATATTAACGCTGTATTTTTAAAGGAGGAATACATTTTCCTGCAACCACATCAGAAAATTTCACTCTGTTTCTCTACTATAAAAATGACTTGGCCTGAACTTGTTCAAAAAAGCACAGTTGCAATTCATTTGGTTTACATAAGTGGAGATGGTAATTATTGGAGTAAACGGCAGAGTTGAGAATTGTTTAGGTACAATGAATGATGCTAGGCATGAACTAGACGGCCAAGACCTAAAACCACGGAAAATATGCATTCTTCTCACTAAGGAAGAACCGAGTCCAGGTGAGAACGCTGTTGTGCCTTGCTGATAGGACATCCCGCCTCACTGTCCTCACAGGAGCCTCTTCAGCTTGTATGCCATCAGGCACAGATCTCATCCTTACAGATGCCGGTCCCTAAACCATCAAGGTATCATAAAACATACGCTGTCCTCCAGAAACAATCAGAGAAATAGGCTCAAATCACACATGGCTTTTGCATCACAATCACAAATAACTGCTATTTTACTTTTAGCTTTCCTTCTGGAAACTACAGACAAAAATGAACCAGTGTTTTAAATTTCTCTTTTTGCTTGGAATTTAACAATGGCGTAAATTGTGCTTAGAATTTAACAACAGTCATGGGTGCTCCTAACTGTCATGAGAATAAATATCATTCTTTGTCTGAATTTATTTGCATGTAAGACATTAATTGTAATACATTTTATCTCTATTAAAGGTAGAAGAAATGCCTTCAAACTATTGAAAATTTGACATTAAAATATTGGTTTATTGCTGAAGTTTTATAATATAAATGTTTAATCTAATTTTATAATCATATATGACTAATCTGTATATACTGTATATACTGAAGTTTAATAATTTGATATAAAATTATTTAACAAACTGTGACTAGCTAGTATTCATTTCTTTAATTTCCCTATCCCTTTTGTTTTAGTTTCTATTACATTAAGTTGACTAGAAATGAGTAGATTTTAACATGTTCAAAGAAGCGTGATCCTAATTTCCACATTTCTCCTGTCTAGGATCTGGACAACTAAAATACTTCTTGAATTCAAATTAGTGTAAATTCCTTGAACCACCCCACCTCTAAACATTCAAAGACTGACTCAGCTTGTAGTTCTTTCACTTCTCCTGCCTTTTTTGAGACTTACTAAAATTTAATTTTTATAATACAGTGATACACCTCATGGAAAGAATATGAACAGAAAGCTAACTTTCATCAAGTTTATATTCAAGATTGAGATTAAAACAATAGCAGACTCACAGATATAGAGAATAGACTTGTGGTTGCCAAGGTGGAGGGATGATTGGGGAGGGATGGATTGGGAGTCTGGGATTAGCAGATGCAAACTCTTACGTATAAGATAGATAAACAACAAGGTCCTACTGTATAGCACAGGGAACTATATTCAATATCCTGTAATAAACTGTAATGGAAAAGAATACGAAAAGGAATATATATATGTGTGTGTATATATATTTCTATAACTGAATCAATTTGCTGTACAGCAGAAATTCACACAACATTGTAAATCAACTATACTTCAATAAAATAAAATTTTACAAAAGATTGAGATGTAAAATGCATATAATTAAGACCTCTGGCTCTAGGCCACTCACACACTTGGCTCTGCCACTTTGTACCTGTTTGACCTTGGGTGAGTTCCTTAGCCTTTGGGTGCCACAGTTTCAAAATCACAGTACTCACCTCCTAAGTGTATTGTGGGAAATGAGGACATAAAAAAAAGTGCTTACAATGGTGTCATGCACACACTAAGTGCTCAATAAATCTCAGCTATTGTTGTGGATCATATTTTATCAGTACAGCTGTCAAAATGTAATAATGCAACTTTAATTTATGGATGAAGTTACTGCTGAGTGAGTTAATACTGTGTTCAGAGAAGGACGAATGAGAAAAAAACAATCAAGTATGTAGGCATTGTTCCACAAAATGTGGGTCAAACATATTGTATGAGACAATACAGTTGTCAGACCATCTAAATTCAAAGTCTGTGGCCTGAACAAGGTAGTAAAAATAGTTGGCACTTCTAGTAAAGTGCTGTTCTATGTAATTAGTTACATGTTCTTTGCCAACTTTACAGTTCCTGACAGAGTGCATTAAAAAAGGAAATTTGGTTCTCAGATAAAAAAAACTGGTTGAATTTTACAGTTTTCAGACAAAGGTCATAATATCCCTGAGAAATAAATTGAATCAATCACTATTTGCCATTTACTTACAATCTGACCCAGGGTTCAAGCCCAAAAGTTATAAGTGCAGTAACGGCAAAAAATACCATATAGTTTGGTCAAACTATACTGTCTAGTCTTTAGAATTAGTGCATGAGGCTTGACTTACATACCCCCAAATATAGTTCCCAAGACCAATATCTATGCATTTTCTATATTTGAACATTGTGTCGATATATGACAATATCACTGGGTGTGCAAGCCCGAAGAAGAACGCTAGAGAGAAAGAGCTATAAGTCACTTCCAATGAGGCAACTCAGGGGGCAGTGCACAGACAGTACTAAATCCAGATCAAAGGTCTGCATCTCCAGAAGCGCAATTCAAACTTTAGCATATTCCTGAAAGGAAGAGATATGCTCTCATTTTAGGAATTAAGTGAAAGATTAAGAGCCAGAGAAACTGATTAAACAGGAGTTTGTCTGCAAGGGCTCCAGCAGGTGGGTTGCAGGAAGATACCGCCAGGGGCTGATAGCAAGCAAACAGATGGTTAATGACGTGTGGGTGATAAAAGGGCTGGTTTGGGACTAATCTCACAAACACCATTTCTTCTTACCCTTTCTGTCTTCATGCCAAACAGGTGTGTGGAAATCTGAATAGTGAAATGTTGAATAGTTAATTTAGGAGGCTGGCAAATTAAAATAGGAAATTAACAGGGGAAATGCTAAATAGCCAAAATAAAATCTGGACATCTTTCTTCTTCTAGGTTACCTGAATAGGTGACCTGAATTTTTCCTTGAACAATTAAGGCTGATTACTTTGATTCTGCACATTAATTTTGTGGCATCTAGTTGATTGATAGTTATATACATATTTAGAATAGAAAATGGAGTCATTTAATAATGTTTTCATATTAAAATAAATGTTTTGATTTATTACCATAGACATGTTTGAATTGATAAGGTAATCAGTCTTCTCAAATAGACACTTTTTCGTTACCTCTTTTGGCCAGGATGGATGGTAGATGGGCACGCTGTTAACAAACTTTTCACTGAGATAATTCAATTACACAAAACTCCTTATGAATCTCAAAAAGAAAGTTGTATTTTATCCATACTTTTTATGTTCACTTGTATCTCTAGAAATCATCATTCTGGAAGACTTAATCATCCAATGCCACATAGAGATCCTATGCTTTCGATGCATGTTTCAGATACTATTTTATATACACACAGTATGCCTGAATGTAAAGATCATAAGCCAAAATGTTTACCAAATTAATCAGAATCACCAGACAACCTTGTTAAAAATGAGGACCCAGATTCTACTACAGATTGCCTCACAGACCTACTGGAGATGGAACTCAAAAATCTTTATTTTAAATAAGCATCTGATATAAATCTTATGCACCCTTTTGAATTCTGAGATTCACTAAGAAGACTCCAAATCTTAAAGCACTGCTGTTATTCCCACTACTTTAAGAATATCTCTATGAAAAGCACATGATATGGTCAGTGAGAACACTGGACTTAGAATCTTGGAACGTAAAGCCTGTGCCTTAGTAGCTCTGCAAACTTACACAAGTCTTTTAACTTCTCTAATCTTTGGTTTAACCATCTGTTTCATTGAGTGGTTAAGGACTGTTTTTCTCCTAGTCCTACATGCCAGAATTCCAGAATTGGTACTATACTGCTGCATTGGTACTATAAATCCTGAGAACTCTATAATTAGTATTGGATACACATAACTTATTATATATCAATTTTCAATAGTTATGTGTAAATCTGTATTTATTGCTATCAACGAACTATTTTAGAATGCTTACTTTGTGTTTACAATAATTTAGAAGTGAGAAAGAATTTTTTTAACAAAATACAGTTAGCCTGAGTATTAAATCAGAAAAGTGTTGGGAGAAAACTTCTCATTTACATAAATTAAATGAATATTCATTGTTTTATACTGAAAGAAAGAAAACAAATTATTAAGAAGCTATTTTATATATTAACTTCTGGATACTTAAGATGTAAAAGCAACCTACCATTGTAAAATGTCCCTGGTGACCTTATTAATATAACTTTTAAAATTCTACATTTCAAAAGAACCAGGAAAACCATATTTTAATATCTTTCTGTTACATATTGATCAAGCCCTGTAAGATTCATCCTAACAGAAAAGAATTGAGATCATCATCACATGCATTATCAGGGCTTCTGAAGAATGTAAAAGCTTTCAAATATTTAAAGTACACCCGCTTAAAGCTACTTGATAATACTGCTAACAGGAGAGCAGATGCGTAGGCATCGAAATAAAGCTTGGATATGCAGAATGTCATTTGGAAATCATTTTCAGATTGCTTGTGGCCACACATGACAAATACACGCTCTTAGTACGACACTCCCCAGGGTGTTGTTAGAATTTTTCTGAAGATGACTTGCCATTATTATAAAAATACAAAGTTCAACCCTGGTCCTGTTCTCTAGTAGTTCATCAGCCTCAGTAATAATAATAAAACAATGAAATAAGTTCTCTGTGACTTGAAAAAGATAATGTTAGGTTTTCTTAGACATAGGTAACATGATAAAGAATTTCTGCGTAGATTTTAAGAATACATAAGCCTGGATGACTTTCATGGAAGGTCACAAATGCATGTACACTTACTGGACACTCTTTGACTTCTATTAGAAGTTCATATTTCTCAGCAGGAATTAAGGCTGAGTTATCCTAACTCAACAAAAGAGTAGCTTGATATACACATTAAAAGTCATTCTTTTATGGTCTGTCCACCATGATGATTGTTTTCTTAATTTCCAATATTTTTCCATTATAATCAGCACAATTGCTCAGAAAAATGTTTCAGTTATTTTCCCCCATGTGTGTCAACATGAATAAGATTCATTTAGGAGAAACAAGTATGTACTGTATAAATTGAGGTATAAAATTTCTCAATTTCCCAATTTTGTGTTTGGTTTAGCAGCTTGTTGTATCTCTTTTTTTTAACTTTTTATTTTATACTGGAGTATAGCCGATTAACAATGTTGTGATAGTTTCAGGGGCACAGCAAAGCGACTCAGCCATACATATACATGTATCTATTCTCCCACAAACTCCCCTCCCAGCCAGGCTGCCACATAACATTGAGCAGAGTTCCCTGTGCTATACAGTAGGTCCTTACTGGTTATCCATTTTAAATACAGCAGTGTGTACATGTCAATCCCAAACTCCCTAACTATCCCTTCCCCCTACCCTTCCTCCCGGTAACCGTAAGTTCTTTCTCTAAGTCTATGAGTCTGTTTCTGTTTTGTAAATAAGTTCATTTGTATCATTTCTTTCTGGATTCTGCATATGAGGGATATCATACAATATTTCCCTTCATTAAGGAATGTTAGAACGTTTGCACTTGATTAATATACCTCAAAGTGAAAAGTTGTGTTTTATTGTTTATTTTGACCTCAAGGTTAATTGATTTGTAATGATTTGGTGTGTTAGGCACAATTTACATTATAAAATTGAGACTGGAAGTTGCAACAATAAACCCATTCATTAAGCAATCTATATGCATGCTCAATAATTTCATACGACTACCAACTTAGAGAAATACAGCAATACCATTTATTCACAAATAATATTTGAATAGATTCTGTATACTATGTCTTTTATGGGTCCTTGGGGTATAGCAATGTAGAAGATAAGCAAGACCTCTGTTCAAGTGGTCCTTACCTGCTAGTGGGGGGGAAAGAAACTAAGTAAATCTAAAAATAAATCTAAATAGAGTCCCTTGGCTGAAATAGACAATGATTGGGAAACTCCTCTAGATTGGACACTTTCTGAGGAGCCATTTGAGCTGGGAATTAAATGATAGAAAGGAGATGTTCCTGTGAAAAGAGCTCCCAAAATAAAGAATAACAATACAAAAGCCCAGAGTTACTGCAAACATAAGCCAGCATCGCAGAGCTCACAGTCCAGCGAAAGATACAGACAGTTAAGCACTGCAGTTTGAAAAGCATGCCTACGCCTCCTATGGCATGTTATTACACAGGAGCACCTTAGAGAGACATGCAATGGAAAAGGGGAGGGGGAGAAGACCAGTGATCAAAACAGGTCCTAAAGAATGAGCTGGAATAGTTATTGGGAGACTAGCACATTCCAGGATCAGGGAGTTGACATGTGACTGGACCATGGAGAGCAAGATGGAGAGGGGCATGAGATGAGCCACAATGTGACCTTCATTTTACCCAAAACCAATAGGCTCTATATTGTGAAGTCAGGAAAACTATAACCCTTCTATTTCAAACAGATTTTGAGAAAGCATCTTAATTATATGATAACATTTGATCTATTCATTTCAGTTGTGCAATTTCTGTTTGTCCCTTACTAGGTTTTCCTTTCTATACCTTTCTCATAATAATAAATTATCCCCTAATTGTTTGCATACAGTTAAATTAGAAGTTTTCCTTTAAACTAAAATGAAATTAGACTCCCTAAAACATGAGGACTTCAGATTTTTGGAAAAGAAATATACATTCTGCATATTCTCCCAAATGTTTTCTATTACCAAGCATAATTCATTCAGCCAAATAGCTCCACTCTATCAAATCAATAAGGGTTTCTTTTGCACACTCATCTGATGGAAGCAAGCAGCAGGTTAAGGAGGGTGAATGCAGTCATAGCTCAGAGTTTTAAAACTTTACACTTTTCAATGAATAGTAATTAAAGAGTTGGCAAATCAAAGAAAATGTGTCTTTATTTCTGCAAATTCAACCAATTGATGTTCCCAGGAAAACTAAGCCAAAAGTTCTACTCCTCCCTAAATCAGGCTTATTTTCAACAAGGATCAAGCCTTTTCAAGAAACAATTTACTTTGTCTATTTCCAACTAATTCTCAGACTGATGAACTGGTTCACAAAAGTGAGCAATTCAGTATTTTGAACCAACTGAAAATATCTCAAGATACCCTGCAAGAAAAAGGCTCTGTGCTGTCTTTCGGCTGCAAGGACTCACCAGCAAGGCCTTTGCTTGGAGGAGGAAAAACCAAACTGTGCCTTATCTAATGCATACAAGAAATAGCTCCTTCAGCCTCAAGACGGTCTATGAATAGAGGGAACATATAATATATCTTCCAAACTGGGACACTTTTAAGATTAAAAGGAGGCTCTATTAACCACTACGGAGGGACTGCAGGCATTAACTGGGACACGTGTCCTCACTATCTATGAAGCACAGGCCCAGGAAGCCTTTAGAAAATTATCCTTTATCTCCTCACAGAGAAATATGAAGCATAATAAATTGTAAACATCTTTGATGGAGGAAAAGACTGTTTGGGGCACTATTATCTAAAACCTCTAAGCCTTAGAACTTCCCCTTAGTTTCACTGACTTTATAACGTATATAAACATGAATATTGAGGCTCTGAGCTTTTTGGAGAAAAGCACCAAAATCTTCAGCTGCTCTTGAACATGGAAACATAATTGTGACATATAACAGACTGACCTCAATGCAAAAATAGTCTCAGTGTACTCACACTTAACCCATTTGTCACCAAGTTTGAAAAAAAAATCCCACTGCTGGAAGACCAGATGCTGGGTATTTCCCTAGAAATAGTTACAGCTACATATCTCTTCTCATTACCTGGCTACCCTTGGGAATTAAACTACTGTCAGCCTTACTAAGTTTAAACTTGTGGCTTGGAAATCTATCTAGCCTTGAATATTAACTGCTAATTCTACACTTATAATTAACTGCCCCATCTTACAGGCAGAGCAGGATAGAGAAAGGTGATAAGAAAAGAGGTGTTATAGAAGGAAGTTAAAGGAATAAGGAGGAAGAAGAGATAGAGGAAAAGGAGATGTAAAAATAGAAAGAAGGGAGAAAACAAAGGAGAAAAAACTGAAATACGAGTGAAACTAAAACATCACATAGCCTTCCTCACATCTTCACTACTCTTTTGACCTGGGGTTAGCTGAGCATGTTGGATGCAGGTAGACTTTCACAGAACTGAAAAAATCATACAGATCATCAGAAATATGTCAGACTCAAAGAAAAAAAACCAAAAAACTGTGGCCTGCTCAGTATCACACAGCTGGTCAGTGGAAAAGTTAGTTCTAAAACCCATGCCTCCTGACTCTTGAGCCCAGTTTTTTAGTTACAAAAGTGCTTTGCTTTTAGAATGTGCACTTTTATCTTATAAAACCTCAAATTGGAGTTTTCTGTTAAATTCTGGTTTCATCACTTTATAAATGCTATACTTATTTTGAAGAACTCAAGCATATCTGTTTCTGAAATGTTCACCTGCTTCGCCTGTTTCCCCAGTTTTTAAATTTTAATATACCGTGTACTTCTCTTTATAGAAATAATATAAATTTTGGTACTCAGTAAGACTTGATTCACATCAACAAAGTGAGAAAACAACCTATGGAACGAGAAAAAATATTTGCAAACCATATATTTGATAAGGGGTTAATATCCAAGCAACTGAATAGCAAAAAAATTTTAAAAATCCAATTTAAAAATGTGTACAGAACCTGAATATGGATTTTTCTAAAAATGATATATGAATGGCCAACAGGTCCATGAAAATATATTCAACATCACTAGTCATTAGGGAAATGCAAATTAAATGCCTATTAGAATGACCATCATCAAAAAGATAAGAGATAACAAATGCTTCCAACAATGTGGAGAAAAGGAAGCCCTTGTGCATGGTTGGTGGGATTGTAAACTGGTACAGCCACTGTGGAAAACAGTACAAAGTTTCCTCCAAAAATTAAAAATAGAACTACCATATGATCAAGCAATTCCATTTTTGGGAATAAATGCAAAGGAAATGATAACACTAACCCGAAATATCTGTACCCTCATTTTCATACAGCAATATTTACAATAGCCAAAACATAGAAACAACCTAAGTGATATATTATATACATCACTCCAGTTATTAGATAAATAAGTGCTAGGGATGTAATGTACAACATGATGACTGAAGTTAACACTGTTGTATGATATAGAGGAAAGTTAAGAGACTAGATATTAACTGTTCTCATCACAAGGAGAATTTTTTTTTTCTTTTCTTTTTATTGTATCTATATGAGATGATGGATGTTAATTAAACCTATGGTGGTAATCATTTCACAATCTATATAAATCAAACCATCATCTTGTACACCTTAAGCTCATACAGTGAAGTATGTCAATTATTTCTCAGTAAAACTAGGAAAAAGCAATTTTGATTTAGTAAATGAATGAATAAAAGGCAGTACTCCTGTAGGCTTTACTGAACAACTGAATACTTCTAAATGAAATGGATTGACCAACTATGTCTTTTCTTGATAAATTCTGTAGAACCAAAATGCAAATAAATAATTAAATTGTCTTTCTGACCATGTGTGATTGCTTGTACCTGAATAATGAAACTCATCAATTAGAAATGGATCTCATACTTATAACGTTATTTGTTTGCTCTTTTCTATATGCTTTTGAATATGTAATGTACCACATATATATTCACCAGGAGAACCAGGCCTTTGGTACTGTATATGAATCACCTACGGTAAGTTCTATTCTAAGTCTTCTTTATAATCTGTTAAGACATAAATATAAACAAATATAGAGTAACCAAATATAAATGTAAAAAAATCATAAAATGCAAATTACTAGCATCAGAAAAGAAAGAGGGGTCATTACTACTGATCTCATGGCATTAAAAATATAATAAAAGAATATTATTAATAACTCTATGCAACACAAATTTGACATCTAAGATGAAATAGACCAATTCCTTGAAAGGCACAATTACCAAAACTCACACATGGAGACGTAGACAATTTGAATAAAAAAATAGAACCAATAATTAAATAACTTTCCAAAACAGAAAGCAAGAGGCCCAGATGGTTTCAATGGTAAATTCTACAAAACATTTAAGGAAGAAATGATACCAATTCTCCACAATCTCTGCCAAAAGAATTAAAGAGAAAGGAACGCTTCCTAAGTCTTTCTATGAGGGCAGCATTACCCTAATACCAAAACCAAAGATATCACAAGAAAAGACAATTGTAGATGAATATCTCTCCAAAAATTCTCAATGAAATATAGCAAATCAAATCCAGCTATGTATAAAAAGGTATACACTAGAACCAAGTGAGATTTTTTCCATTTATGCAAGGCTGGTTCAAAATTAAAAATCAATTAATGTAATCTATCACATAAACAGGCTAAAGAGAAAAAAAATCAATGATTATATCAATAGATTCAGAAAAAGCATTTGAGAAAATTCAACATACATTTGTGATAAAACTGGGAATAAAGGGAAATTTCCTCGATGTAATAAAAAAGAAATCTATGAAGAAACTCTAGAGTCAACATCATACTTAATGGTAAAAAAACAAAAACAAAACAAAACAACAACATCAACAAACTAAATGCTTCCTTAAAGACCAGGAAAAAGACAAGGATGTCCCCTCTTACTATTCCTATTCAACACTGTACTGGAAGTCCTAACTAATGCAATGAGATAAGAAAAGTGAATAAAAGGTATATAGATTGGGAAGGGAGAAATAAAACTGTCTTTGTTCTCAGATGACATGATTGTCTATGTGGAAAATGCCAAAGAATAGACAACAAAACCTCCTGGAACTGTTAAGTGAGTATTGCAAAGTTGCAGGTTATATAAACAAACTCAATTTCTTTTCTGTATTTCAGCAACAAACACTTGGAATATGAAATTTAAAACATAATGCTATTTACATTAGAACCCAAAATATACTTATGTATACATTTAACAACAACAACAAAATATATAGGATCTATATGAGGAAAACTACAAAATGCTGATGAAAAAAATCAAAGAAGATCTAAATAAATGGAGAGCTATTTTATGTTCATGGGTAGGAAGACTCAAATTTTAATATTTCAGTTATTCTCATTTTGATCTATAGATTCAACACAATCCTTATCAAAATTTCAGCGAGTTATTTTGTAGTTATCAACGAACTGATGCTAACGTTTATATGGAAAGACAAAAGACCCAGAATAGCCAACACAACACTAAACAACCAAAATCGAAGAACTGACACTATCCAAACTCAAGACTAACTACTGGCAAAAGACTAGACAAATAGACTTAATGGAACAGAATAGAGAGCCCAGAAAGAGAGCCACGTAAATAAAGTCAATTGATATTTGACAGAGAATCAAAGGCAATTCAATGGAGAAAGAAGTAATTTTAACAAATGGTGCTTAAATAATGGCACATCCATATGCAAAACATTCAGAACTTACACCTTTCATGAAAATTAATTCCAAATGGATCATAGATCTAAAATGTAAAATTCAAGATTATAAAACATCTAGAAGATAACACAGGAGAAAATCTAGGTGTCCTTGAGTTTGGCAATGACTTTTTAGATACAACATCAGAAGCATAATCTAAGAAAAAAAATTTTATTTGAAATTTAAAACTTCTGCTCTGTAAAAGACACTGATAAGAGAATGAAAAGACAAGCTACAGACTGGGGGAAAACATTTCAAATCACACATGTGATAAAAGACCCCAAAATATACAACTCGACTCAAAATGTCAAAACTCAACAGTAAGAAAAACTCAGTTAAAAAATGGTCAGGGGCTTCCCTGGTGGCAGAGTGGTTAAGAATCCGCCTGCCAATGCAGGGGACACAGGTTCAAGCCCTGGTCCTGGCAGATCCCGCATGCTGTGGAGCAACTAAGCCCATGCACCACAACTACCGAGCCTGCGCTCTAGAGCCTGTGAGCCACAACTGCTGAGCCTTTGTTCCACAACTACTGAAGCCCGCACGCCTAGAGCCCGGGCTCCACAACAAGAGAAGCCACCGCGATGAGAAGCCCGCGCACCTCAATTAAGAGTAGCCCCTGCTCACCGCAACTAGAGAAAGCCCGCACACGGCAATGAAGACCCAAAGCAGCCAAAAGTAAATAAATAAAACAAATTTATTTAAAAAAAAAAATGGGCAGGAGATCTGAAAAGACACATCACCAAAGAAGATGCACAGATGGCAAATAAGCATATGCTCTGTATCATGTCATTAGGAGACCAAAAATTAAAACAAAAGTGAAATACCACTAAACATCTATCCGAATAGCTAAAATCCAAAACACTGACAACAAAATGATGGTAAGGATATAGAAAAACAGAAACTTTCATCCACTGCTACTGAAAATTAAAATTGGTATAGCCAATTTGGAAGACCGCTTGACAGTTTTATACAAAGCTAAACATAGATTTACCATGGAATCCAGAAACCACACTCCTAGGAATCAGCTAAAATGAGGTGAAAACTTATGTTCATACAAAAACACGCACAAAGATGTTTATAGCAGCTTTAGTCATAATTGCCAAAACTTGGAAGCAACTAAGATGTCCTTCAATAGGAATGAGTAAACAAACTGTGGTACAGCCATACAACTGAGTATTATTCAGTGATAAAAGGAAATGAGCTATGAAGCCACAGAAGGTCATGGCGGAAATTTAAATGCATATCACTAAGTGAAAGAAGCCAGTGTGAAAAGGCTACATGCTGTATGATTCCAACTATCTGACATTCTGGAGAAGGCAAAACTATGGAGAGAGTAAAAAGATCAGTGGTTGGAAGAGGCTCAGGGGTGGACAGAATGATAAATAGGTAGAAACTTTGAGAACTGAAGATGAGGAGGGTATATGGGAACTCTCTGTACTTACTGCACAATTTTTCTGTAAATCTAATAATCCTCTCTAAAAAAAATCCTAAAATGGTTATATTGGTAAAAAGGACCAATTTATGGAGGAAGGTATTAAAACTTTCATTAAAGTGATCATGATTTGTGTAGAAGAAAATCTTTGAATGGAAGCTCTACTTTTTCTCAAATCTTCTATTTCTAGTGAATCTTACTACCTCATTCAAACCACTGTTAATGTAGTAACACTCATCAAGAACTTCTTTTCTCCAAGACTGTACGTAGTTGCTACAAACACAAAGAAATATAAATTTTATTCCTTGCTTCAAGGAACATATTGTCTTTCTGTGCAAATAGAAAGCAGATATATTACATAAAGCACAGTGTAGTATAAATAGAACACGGGTATAATATGTGAAAGAACAATACAATGTTGTATATGCTGAATGTCAAATGAGAGATGGAGGAGTTCACAACAGAAAAATGAAACTTCAGCCTGTGGAAAAGCTGGATTTGAGGAAGGAGAAATTGAAGAGGGAATGAACAGGTTCAATGGGCCATGGCAAAACCAGTTTGGTTGCAGTGAAATCTCTTGTAGAAAATGAATTAAAGTTAGAAAGATAACTAGACTCATAGAGTGAGACACTAAGAAGTTGGGATTTTCATTTGGGTTTCATTTCTTAAGTAATAAGAAGCTAATAAAGGAGTCTAAACAAGAGGAACTAGAGGAAGAGTAATCTGATTTGGGTATGAAAATAACTAAAACTATATTTATTTTATATATTTTTATATATATTTAGGAACCTGGCACCTAAAATCGATTTATCTGATTGACTACTAGTAGTAAATAAACCAGCACAGTTTTTTGGTTGGTTTTCTAGGGACCTTAAGCTCTTAGTTTCATTATCTAATTGATGCTTGCAACACCTTTCTGAGACAGGTATGGGTCAGTTTTTATTCCTCCTATCAGAGATTTAGATGATATCCAAACCTTGGATAAAATACTAAATAAAATTTATATTTAGTAGTTGTAAAATACTAAAGAAAATCATAATGATGCACATTACTAAGTATACTTAGTATTATATCATATTTAATTTCTTTCTGTCAACAAAAAAATAATTTAAAAGACTGTATACTTTTGCCAATAATACATAGTCTGTAATAAAATAGGGGTCATAGTATTAAAATTAGGGAAGAGGAATCATAAACAGGATCAAAGGGTAAAATGCATAAAATCTGAAGCTAATAAAGGGATAAACTGCAAGAGAAAGTTTGGTACTATTAAACACTCCAGGAAATGCCTAGCATAATAGGAAAAAATAAAAACATGAAAGGAAGAAAAGCAGTTCCCACTCAAGATAATATTAAATCTAATTGGTGCTGCAACACATACAAATATGAAGCAAACAGAAAAAGTGTCAAAGTCATGCAAAGTGTTGATTACCAGAAACTCTAGATGACAAAGCAACCTAGCAATGGAAACACCCTTTCAAGCAGCATGTTTCTCTAAATTAGAGGAACTACTCCCATTTCCCAATTAGGAAATCGTCAGAGGTGAACTTCAGCTCTGCCCCAAATTGTCCCTCCTTCTGCTTTCAATGAGCTATTTTTTTAGGTCATCTTCAAAATAATCCCTCATTCAGGATTCTGACCCATTCCATCTAAGCCACCCAGAGGCCAGTTATATAACATATATAACATAACATATATATATAACAGAGGTCAGTTCAGAATGAAACTGAAAAGTATTAGATGAAGGCTACAAAGTATTAGATGAAGGCTACAAAGAAAAATTGAAAACCATGCATAGGCTGCAACATCAAAGGAGACAACCCACACAAGAAAATATATCTTATATTTATATATACATATGTATCCAGTATTTTTAATTTCTTAAAGCTAAATTCATAATTTAGATATTACAAAAGGTTAAAAAGTGAAAAGTAAACTTCTCTTTCTCACTTCATTTGCATTTTCAATCCACAGAAATAGCCACTTAAAGAGTTTCTTGCACATTCTTCCAAAAAAGTTTCTATGTATAAACTATTACATAAGTATGTATATGTCATATGTTAATTTTACACCTATTTATTATATGACCATATGTAAAACTTGCTTTTCTCTTAGGCATCTTTTGAGTTCATATAGCTTTCCAAAGTGGCACATATAAACCTATCACATATGCTACAAGTTATTTAACTAGTACCTATTTTGATTGTCTCATTTTTGCTGTTACAAATAATACAATAAACATTTTTTAATCCTTTTCCCACTTAAATTCTCTGAATCACAGGGTATGAGCAATTTTTGTTGAAATACTACCAAATTGTCACCCAAAGAGTTTATTCTCTCCTTTATACCCTAAGAGTATGGGAAAGTCTATTTCACTATACTATTGCTAACTGAATCTTGTCATTTAAAAAAATCTTTGCTATCCTGAAAGACTATTTAATTGCCACTTTTGCTGTGAAATTAAACATTTTTAAAGTTACTGGCCACTTAAATTCCTTTTATAATACACAGTCCATGCATGACCTTGCACATTTTTTTCACTAATTATTTTTTAACTATTTGCTGTGTTCTTTCTATATTAAGAAAATCAAGTATATTCCCAGTTTAATTTTTGCAGTTTTGATTCTGCATAATGTTTCTGCAGAATCAGAAAGATGAAGATGTTTCTGATTATGGTCAAATTTATCTGAAGATGTTTCTGATTATGGTCAAATTTCTCAGTCTTTAATCATGGCTTCTGAGCTTATGATGATGTTTCTGATTATGGTCAAATTTCTGAAGATGTTTGAAGATGTTTCTGATTATGGTCAAATTTCTCAGTCTTTAATCATGGCTTCTGAGCTTATGATGATGCATGGGAAGGCATACAGCACTCACATATATACCAAATTTCACCAAAGTTATTTTCTATAATTCAGTGGTATCATCTTTTAAAAATCCTTCATTTACTTGTACAGTGGGACAGAGGTAGAATCCCACCTTAACTTTTTGCCAAGAGAGCTAGCCAGTTCTTCTCCAATAATTATTGAATAGCCTCTCTCTTGTTCCCCATGAATTTAAACTGTGAAACTTGGTATTTTTTTGAGGTGATTTCCCAACTATCTTGAATAGTTCTGGTTCCACAAATCTGCTTATACCAATCCCAAACTGTTCAAATTATTGTGGAATTGTTATATGTTTTAATATCAGTGTGGATATCCCCTTTATTACTCTTCTTTTTTAGATATTACTTGGCAAATCTCATACACTTATTTTCCCACATAAACATCAGTAGCATTTGTCAATTTTACAAGAATTCTTGATATTTTCAAACACATTATATGCATTTATAAATTGATTTAGGGAGAACTGACATATTAACACTACTGAGTATTTCTATATATAAATAAGATGTCTTCCCATTGAGTCAAATCTCATTTATGTACTCTAGTTTAATTTTGAAATTCTCTCTTGTAAGCCTTTTACCACATTTATGTCCACATAGACTAAATGTTTATGCCTAGATAGTCTAAATATATTTGCTATTCTAAATAAAACCTTTCTATCCACTGTATTTTATCACCTATTATTGCATACAGACTACTAATTTTTATGTTTTCATCTTTCATAACTCACGACTTTATTCAATTCTCTCACTATTTCCATTTGTAGTTGTATTTCTTGAACTTTTGGTATATGTCATATCATATACAAATAATTCCAATAGTCTATCTCAATCCCTAGTTTCTAATATTTCTTCCTCTTATCTAATTATGGAGTTAAAATTCCTAGTAATTTTAAATAGTGATGGTGATAGTAGTCATCATTCTTGTTTCCGACTTTACTGAGAAATCTTCTGTTTCACAATTAATTATGAGATGTTTTATGCTCCATATCAGAGGGAAGAAACTATTCTCAACTTCTACTCTATTCATATTTTTTATTAATTCAGGATTTGGTGTTGAATTTTGCCAGATTAATTTATGCGTAGACTTAAAAAGCAATTTTTTTTCTCCTTTTACCTATTAATATGATAAATTATGTTGAGAGATTACCCAACACAGATCTACATTTGTATTCCTAACACAAATACCCCTCATCACATGATCAGGATATAATATTTGTTAATGTACTGCTAATTCTGAATCACATTTTTATGGTTTTAACAGATATTCATAAATAAGATTAGTTTACTTAATTTTGTGTACTCTTTTTAAAGTTTTGTCATAATAGTCTGCTAATTTATAAAAATATTTTAATACTTTTATGTTTTCTCAGGCTTGGAACAAGTTGAATAGAATTGATGTTCTCTATGCTTCAAAGATTTTAGAGAATTTCCTTCTGAAACTACTGGCCTAGCACTTCTGTTAGGTTTACTCACTGAAAACATTTTTCATTTCTTCCGTGGTCATGGATCTCTTCTGAGATCAAATTGTGAGATTTATATTTTCTTAGAAGTCATCTATTTCACTCAGTTTTTATATTTATTTGAATAGACTCGGGAAAATTATGCTTTTACAAGGCTTTTAATTCACTCTGTAGCTGTGATTATTCTGTCATCCTCATTTCTAATTTACATAGCCTTCTTTTTTTTATTAGATTTACTAGTAGTTTTCTTTTCACTCCTACAAAAGAGCTTTTGATTTATTTATCAATTCTACTACTTTCTCTTTGATAATTCACTAATTTTCCCTTTTGTTTTCAGTGATTTATTCCTTCCATTTTCTGTGGGCTCAACTGGTTGCTCTTTTAATATCTTCTTAATTTGAATTTTAATAAACTCCATTAAATTCTTTCTTAATTAGTAATATATGTGTTAAACATGTGGTACTAATTTTTTTCATGGTATAGCACACTCAGAAAATTATAATATCTTTATAGCTCATATAATAAACTCGAGGCCCTGCACTATTCAACATCCTGCTTCCTGACGGAGGTCCTGAGACAAAAAGAAATGAAGTCTTGGCACTCCTGTTACCCACTGGCTACATACCAGTTGGGAAGCCCTATTAAAAAAATCAAGTGGATCTGGATGTACTCATATACTCAGTAAACAACCAATGAGCAAGCGCACTAGGAGCTCAGAATACAAAATGGATGAGAAAAGGTTTCCAGTAACTTTAATATTTAAAATAGTGAGTGTGTGCTCACCAATTTAGGATTGATCAAGTGGCTTAGCTTCTAGTCCCAGAACTACACATATTATATGTGTGACCCATGTCTATGCCTCAGTTTTCTGAATCTTCACTGAAATAGAGATGATAGAATAAAGAAAACATTTGAAAATTAAGATGATGAATTCAAATTATCACTATTAACTTGTATTGAAAGGGCTTGTAACAATAGTATGTATGTTTCTATGCTCTCTAGTGTGTGCCCAATAAATAAATAATGGAATACATTTCCTATCTTGATGGAACAAAAAATAAGCCAACTGGCTATTGTTAATTGTTATATAGTCACAGATATGGGTTGTCCTCAGTGAGTGAAAGAATCATAAGTTATTACACTGAGAAAACTATTGCAACAAAAGAAGAGAATTGGGCTTCAATTTTCTCCATTTTGAGATTTGATGGTCCTATATCAATTTTTAATAAGAAAATTAAGAAAACCTGGCTAAAATTGCCCATAATTGGAAAGGATAAAAAAAATCAAATAAACCTCTCCTCCGCAAAGTTAATAGAGAACTTACACACATAGCTAGTAAAATCTTGAAGATTTTTCTTTTTTTTAAACTTTTTATTTTATATTGTAACATAGTTGATTAACAATTTTGTGATAGTTTCAGGTGTACAGCAAAGTGATTCAGTTATACATAAACATGCAACTATTCTTTTTCAAATTCTTTTCCCATTTAGGTTGTTACATAATATTGAGCAGAGTTCCCTGTGCTATACAGTAGGTCCTTGTTGGTTATGCATTTCAAATATAGCAGTGGGTATGTGTCAATCCCAAAAGATTTTTCTTGAGGTGGATGTGGATGGTTATGCAGAAAGCACAACAAAGAGGATGATGTCTCCTCCCTTCCAGAGCTTACAGACACATGAAACCATGGTGTGTACAATTTCTTTTCATTCTCTGCTAATGAGTCATGAGATAAAATTCACAATCAGCTTAGAAATCAACTGAAATCTTTGTTTTGTGTATGACACTGGGGATGAGTTTTAAAATTTGAGAAGGAATATCTGCCAGATAGAGGATGGGTACTTATTTCAACTACAGCTGAGGATAAAGGAAAAATCTTTGTACTAGAAATGATCACAGAATAAGACATTGGTGAGTATAACTATCTATTTAGAATGAGGTACAGGAGATATAATAATTGCAAGAAATCTATAAGCAGTTCCATGATGTGTTGAAATAAGAAAAATGGGAGCAGGTATAAACTAATTAACAATGGTGCAGTAAAAGGTGAGCAAATCTCCACCATTTATTACACACCATCTAACTACTCAAGAGATGTGTTGGGTAGATTAGATGAATTATATGTG
Organism: Eschrichtius robustus; assembly: GCF_028021215.1. NCBI lineage: Eukaryota > Metazoa > Chordata > Mammalia > Artiodactyla > Eschrichtiidae > Eschrichtius > Eschrichtius robustus. Next base: position 20,006,809 of record NC_090844.1, on the reverse strand, counting down.
GAACACTTGGGGCACATAATAAGTGCTGAGACCATGTTGGCCATTATTATTGTTGTTGTTGTTCTTAAAATTTTAAGTGACATTTTGGGAATAGTTGTGATTATTCTTACAGCAGCCTTACCTATAATTTAAGTAGCCCATAAAAGCAATAAAGAAATCTCTTCATGGACAAATTTCTGTTAAAATGTAACCAAGATAGGAGGACCTTCAAGATGGTGGAGGAGTAAGACATGGAGATCACCTTCCTCCCCACAAGTACATCAAAAATACAACTGCATGTGGAACAGCTCCTACAGAACACCTACTGAACGCTGGCAGAAGACCTCAGACCTCTCAAAAGGCAAGAAACTCCCCACGTACTTGGGTAGGGCAAAAGAAAAAAGGAAAAACAGAGACAAAGGAATAGGGACAGGACCTGCACCTCTGGGAGGGAGCTGTGAAGGAGGAAAGGTTTCCACACACTAGGAAGCCCCTTCACTGGCGGAGACGGGGTGTGGCACGGGGGAAGCTTCAGAGCCATGGAGGAGAGTGCAGCCACAGTGTTGCAGAGGGCAAAGCTGAGAAATCTCCGCACAGAGGATCGGTGTTGACCAGCACTCACCAGCCTTTGTCTGCTCACCCGCCAGGGTGGGTGGGGGCTGGGAGCTGAGGCTCCAGCTTCGGAGGTCAGACCCCAGGGAGAGAACTGGGGTTGGCTGCGTGAACACAGCCTGAAGGGGCTAGTGCACCACAGCTAGCCGGGAGGGAGTCCGGGAAAAAGTCTGGACCTGCCTAAGAGGCAAGAGACTATTGTTTCGGGATGCGTGAGGAGAGGGGATTGAGAGCACTACCTAAACAAGCTCCAGAGATGGGCGCGAGCCGTGGCTATCAGCATGGACCCCAGAGACGGGCATGAGATGCTAAGGCTGCTGCTGCCACCACCGAGAAGCCTGTGTGCGAGCACAGGTCACTCTCCACACCTCCCCCCCCGGGAGCCTGTGCAGCCCACCACTGCCAGGGTCCCATGATCCAGGGACAACTTCCCCGGGAGAACACATGGCAGGCCTCAGGATGTTGCAATGTTACGCTGGGCTCTGCTGCCACAGGCTCGCCCCTCATTCTGTACCTCTTCCTCCCTCCGGCCTGAGTGAGCCAGAGCCCCCGAATCAGCTGCTCCTTTAACCCCCTCCTGTCTGGGTGAAGAAGAGACACCCTCTGGCAACCTACATGCAGAGGCGGGTCCAAATCCAAAGCTGAACCCCGGGAGCTGTGCGAAAAAAGAGGAGAAAGGGAAATCTCTCCCAGCATCCTCAGGAGCAGCAGATTAAATCTCCACAATCAACCTGATATACCCTGCATCTGTGGAATACCTGAATAGACAACGAATCATCCCAAAATTGAGGCAGTGGACTTTGGGAGCAACTATAGACCTGGGGTTTGCTACTTGTCACTGACTAGTTTCCGATTTATATGTTTATCTTAGTTTAGTTTTTAGCACTTGTTACCATTGGTGGACTTGTTTATTGGTTTTGTTGCCTCTTCTTCATTTTTTAAAATTTCTTTTTTATTTTCTATTTTAATAATATATTTTTTAAATCTTGTGTTTTAATAACTTTATTTTATTTTATTTTATTCTTTCTTTCTTTTTTTTTTTCCTCCCTTTTCTTCTGAGCGTGTGGCTGACAGGGTCTTGGTGCTCCAGCCAGATGTCAGGCCTGAGCCTCGGAGGTGGGAGAGCCGAGTTCCGATTTCAGGACATTTGACCACCAGAGACCTCCTGGCCCCATGTAATATCAATTGGCGAGAGATCTCCCAGAGACCTCTATCTCAGTGCTAAGACCCAGCAACACTCAATGGTCAGCAAGCTTCAGTGCTGGACACCCCATGCCAAACAACTAGCAAGACAGGAACACAACACCCATTAGCAGAGAGGCTGCCTAAAATCATAATATGTTCACAGACACCCCAAAACACACCACCGGACGTGGTCCTGCCCACCAGAAAGACAAGATCCAGCCTCATCCACCAGAACACAGGCACCAGTCCCTTCCACCAGGAAGCCTAAACAACCCACTGAACCAACCTTACCGACTGGGGGCAGACAGCAAAAACAACGGGAACTACGAACCTGCAGCCTGTAAGTTAAGCAAAACACAGTAAGTTAAGCAAAATGAGAAGACAGAGAAATACACAGCAGGTGAAGGAGCAAGGTAAAAACCCACCAGACCAAACAAATGAAGAGGAAATAGGCAGTCTACCTAAAAAAGAATTCAGAGTAATGATAATAAAGATGATCCCAAATCTTGGAAATAGAAGAGAGAAAATACAAGAAACGTTTAACAAGGACCTAGAAGAACTAAAGAGCATTCTGGTATAATGTTATAAGTCATAATTCTAGTTATTACTTTAAAATGTATATCTCAGAAATAACTAAATTTCCTTGTCAATTGCATTATTATGAACTTTCATCAAATCTTTAACCGTGGTCATCTTTAAGTCTTTTGTCATTTACAGACAGTTCTGGGTGTACTCTGATGCTTTTGCAAAAATGTTCCTATAAAAGGGTTTCATCTTCAAGGAATTCATGGAAAACACTCTGACAAGTACAGGTTTCCAGTAACTGACTATACTGCTGAACTGAATGAATAAGCATTTTCAGAACTCTAATGGAAAACTGATGAATTCATAAAAGTGCTAACAAATGCTCAAGATGAAAAAAAAATTAATTACATGGTAATTAATTAATTAATTACTGAGTGAACTGATGAGGATGATTATAATTTTTGTGACTTTCTGTTTGAATAAAAGAAAAGTTATAAAAAAAGAAAAAGTAAAATTTAATTTAATTCAATTAAATGCAAAAAAAAAAAGAACTAAAGAGCAAACAACAATGAAGAACAACACAATAAATGAAATTTAAAATTCTCTAGAAGTATTCAATAGCAGAATAACTGAGGCAGAAAAACAGATAAGTGACCTGGAAGATACAGTAGTGGAAATAACTACCACAGAGCAGAATAAAGAAAAACAAATGAAAAGAATTGAGGACAGTCTCAGAGACCTCTGGGACAACATTAAACGCACCAACATTCGAATTATAGGGGGCCCAGAAGAAGAAGAGAAAAAAGAAAGGGACTGAGAAAATATTTGAAGAGATTAGAGTTGAAAACTTCCCTAATATGGGAAAGGAAATAGTCAATCAATCCAGGAAGCACAGAAAGTCCCATATAGGATAAATCCAAGGAGAAACACGTCAAGACACATATTAATCAAACTATCAAAAGTTAAATACAAAGAAAAAAATATTAAAACCAGCAAGGGAAAAGCAACAAATAACATACAAGGGACTTCCCATAAGGTTAACAGCTGATATTTTAGCAGAAACTCTGCAAGCCAGAAGGGAGTGGCAGGACATATTGAAAGTGATGAAAGGGAAAAACCAACAACCAAGATTACTCTACCCAGCAAGGATCTCATTCAGTTTTGACGGAGAAATTAAAATCTTTACAGAAAAGCAAAAGCTAAGAGAATTCAGCACCACCAAACCAGCTTTACAACAAATGCTAAATGAACTTCTCTAGGCAGGAAACACAAGAGAAGGGAAAGACCTACAATAACAAACCCAAAACAATTAAGAAAATGGTAATAGGAACATACATATCGATAATTATCTTAAATGTAAATGGATTAAATGCTTCAGCCAAAAGACATAGACTGGCTGAATGGATACAAAAACAAGACCCATATATATGCTGTCTACAAGAGACCCACCTCAGACCTAGGGACACGTACAGACTGAAAGTGAGGGATAGAAAAAGATATTCCATGCAAATGGAAATCAAAAAAAAGCTGGAATAGCAATTCTCATGTCAGACAAAATAGACTTTAAAATAAAGACTATTACAACAGACAAAGGACACTACATAATGATCAAGGGATCAATCCAAGAAGAAGATATAACAATTGTAAATATTTATGCACCCAGCATAGGAGCACCTCAGTACATAAGGCAAATACTAACAGCCATAAAAGGGGAAATCGACAGTAACACAATCATAGTAGGGGACTTTCACACGCCACTTTCACCAATAGACAGATCATCCAAAATGAAAATAAATATGGAAACACAAGCTTTAAATGACACAGTAGACAAGATGGACTTACTTGATATTTATAGGATATTCCATTCAAAAAAAAACCAGAATACACTTTCTTCTCAAGTGCTCATGAAACATTCTCCAGGATAGATCATATCTTGGGTCACAAATCAAGCCTTGGCAAATTTAAGAAAATTGAAATCGTATCAAATATATTTTCTGACCACAACACTATGAGACTAGATATCAACTACAGGAAAAAAACTGTGAAAAATACAAACACATGGAGGCTAAACAATATGCTACTAAATAACCAAGAGATCACTGAAGAAAAAAAGGGAGAAGACTCAAATCAATAAAATTAGAAATTAAAAAGGAGAAATAACAACTGACACTGCAGAAATACAAAGGATCATGAGAGATTACTACAAGCAACTATATGCAAAAAAAATGTACAACCTGGAAGAAATAGACAAACTCTTAGAAAAGCATAACCTTCTGAGACTGAACTAGGAAGAAATAGAAAATATAAACAGACCAATCACAAGCACTGAAATTGAAGCTGTGATTAAAAATCTTCCAACAAACAAAAGCCCAGGACCAGATGGAATTACAGGAAAATTCTATCAAACATTTAGAGAAAAGCTAACACCTATCCTCTCAAATTCTACCAAAATATAGCAGAGGGAGGAACACTCCCAAACTCATTCTACGAGACCACCATCACCCTGATACCAAAACAAGACAAAGATGTCACAAAAAAAGAAAACTACAGGCCAATATCACTGATGAATATAGGTCTCAAAAATACTCAACAAAATACTAGCAAACAGAATCCAGCAGCACATTAAAAGGATCATACACCATGATCAAGTGGGGTTTATCCCAGGAATGCAAGGATTCTTCAATATATGCAAATCAATCAACATAATACACCATATTAACAAGTTGAAGGATAAAAACCATATGATAATCTCAACAGATGCAGAAAAAGCTTTCGACAAAATTCAAAACCCATTTATGATAAAAACCCTCCAGAAAGTAGGCACAGAGGGAACTTACCTCAACATAATAAAGGCCATATATTACAAATCCACAGCCAACATCATTCTCAAGGGTGAAAAACTGAAACCATTTCCAGTAAGATCAGGAACAAGACAAGGTTGCCCACTCTCACCACTGCTATTCAACAGAGTTTTGGAAGTTTTAGCCACAGCAATCAGAGAAGAAAAACAAATAAAAGGAATCCAAATTGGAAAGGAAGAAGTAAAAGTGTCACTGTTTGCAGATGATGTGATACCTTACATAGAGAATCCTAGAGATGCCACCAGAAAACTACTAGAGCTAATCAATGAATTTGCTAAAGTAGCAGGATACAAAATTAATGCACAGAAATCTCTTGCATTCCTATACACTAATGATGAAAAATCTGAAAGGAAAATTAACGAAATACTCCCATTTACCATTGCAACAAAAAGAATAAAATACCTAGGAATAAACCTACCTAATGAGACAAAAGACCTGTATGCAGAAAACTATAAGACACTGATGAAAGAAATTAAAGATGATACAAACAGATGGAGAGATAACCATGTTCTTGGATTGGAAGAATCAACATTGTGAAAATGACTCTACTACCCAAAGCAATCTACAGTTTCAATGCAATCCCTATCAAACTACCAATGACATTTTTCACAGAACTAGAACAAAAAATTTCACAATCTGTATGGAAACACAAAAGACCCCTAATAGCCACAGCAATCTTGAGAAAGAAAAATGGAGCTGGAGGAATCAGGCTCCTGGACTTCAGAGCATACTACAAAGCTACATTAATCAAGACAGTATGGTACTGGCACAGAAACAGAAATCTAGATCGATGGGACAGGATAGAAAGCCCATAGATAAACCCATGCACATATGGTCACCTTATCTTTGATAAAGGAGGCAAGAATATACAATGGAGAAAAGACAGCCTCTTCAATAAGTGGTGCTGGGAAAACTGGACAGCTACATGTAAAAGAATGAAATTTGAACACTCCCTAATACCATGCACAAAAATAAACTCAAAATGGATTAAAGACCTAAATGTAAGGCCAGACACTATAAGACTCTTAGAGGAAAGCATAGGCAGAACACTCTATGAGATCAATTACAGCAATATCCTTTTTGACCCACCTCCTAGAGAAATGGAAATAAAAACAAAAATAAACAAATGGGACCTAATGAAACGTAAAAGCTTCTGCACAGCAAAGGAAACCATAAACAAGATGAAAAGACAACCCTCAGAATGGGAGAAAATATTTGCAAACGAAGCAACTGACAGAGGATTAATCTCCAAGATTTACAAGCAGCTCATGCAGCTCAATAACAAAAAAACGAACAACCCAATCCAAAAATGGGCAGAAGACCTAAATAGACATTTCTCCAAAGAAGATATACAGATTGCCAACAAACACATGAGAGGATGCTCAACATCACTAATCATTAGAGAAATGCAAATCAAAACTACAATGAGGTATCACCTCATACCAGTTAGAATGGCCATCATCAAAAAATCTACAAACAATAAATGCCGGAGAGGGTGTGGAGAAAAGGGAACCCTCTTGCACTGTTGGTGGGAATGTAAATTGATACAGCCACTATGGAGAACAGTATGGAGGTTCCTTAAAAAACTAAAAATAGAACTACCATACGACCCAGCAATCCCACTACTGGGCATATACCCTGAGAAAACCATAATTCAGAAAGAGTCATGTACCACAATGTTCAGTGCAGCACTATTTACAATAGCCAGGACATGGAAGCAACCTAAGTGTCCATCGACAGATGAATGGATAAAGAAGATGTGGCACCTATATACAATGGAATATTACTCAGCCATAAAAAGAAATGAAATTGAGTTATTTGTAGTGAGGTGGATGGACCTAGGGTCTGTCATACAGAGTGAAGTAAGTCAGAAAGAGAAAAACAAATACAATATGCTAACACATATATATGGAATCTAAAAAAAAAAAAGTTCTGAAGAAACCAGGGGCAGGACAGGAATAAAGAGGCAGACGTAGAGAATGGACTTGAGGACATGGGGAGAGGGTAGGGTAAGCTGGGGAGAAGTGAGAGAGTGGCATGGACATGTATACACTACCAAATGTAAAATAGATAGCTAGTGGGAAGCAGACGCATAGCACAGGGAGATTAGCTTGGTGCTTTGTGACCACCTAGAGGGGTGGAATAGGGAGGGTTGGAGGGAGACACAAGAGGGAGGAGATATGGGGATATATGTATATGTATATCTGATTTACTTTGTTATACAGCAGAAACTAACACAACAATGTAAAGCAATTATATTCCAATAAGGATGTTAAAAAAAAAGTAACCAAGATAATAGAAATATATATATATGTATATTCTCTGTATATATTCAAAATATATTTTTAAAATTTTAATATGTTACCAAATGAAAGAATCTTGAAAATAGACATTACAGTTTTCCATAGGGCATTTTGCAAATACATATCTTGTGAGCAATGTTTTCTTTCTGTCTCTCTTCATCTCTCTTCAGGTCAGAGAGACATTTTCATGAGTTAATACCTTAGAGTCGTTGTATGACAAAAAAAATCTAGCATGAGTGAGAAATCTAGAGGGGTTTTATAAAACAAATGGCACACTCGTGAGACTTCTGGATGGAGCTAAATTACTACTTTGATGCGCAAGCATTTAATGTGTTATTTTGGCTTTTGGAGGGAGGGGGAGGCAGACCAACTAGATGACCCCTGAGTTACCTCAGGGCTCCAGAGTTGCTTCAAAAAGACTTCTGCACTGCAGTGTTATCAGAAAATTATTAATGAGATACATTGTGCTCTAGAGATTTTAGTAAAAAAATGTAGGCTCGTAAAATTGTGTTCAAGATGATCATCTGGTAGTTCCTATAAGATCCATGGAGAGGGCTGACCCAGATGAATGTTGCATGAAAGTCAGTATTTACTGTAAAATGTGTGCATGGTTTTCTAGCAAGATAGCCAGAGAGCCTTCAGTTACTTATCATCATAGAATTATGGTCCTCTGGTCCACACAGTGTAGGCAATAGGGTTCACCAAAGTGAAATCAAAGTAGATCAAAGGGTGCACATCCCACCCCACAGGACACCTGAATCTGCCACCTCCTTGGTCCCTAGTACACAGTGAGCAAAGCAGCACGTCACAAGCCATCACCTTGGTGAGAAAGCTTTGCTATAGGTATTAAAACAACTAGTCCTGTGATCTCTCTCTCTCTCTGTTAGTTAGATTAGATCTTATGTTTGATCTTCAGTTTGTGGTGGTTTAAAAACATGGCCTTACAGTTATTTAACATTCTCTCAATTGAGACATGGAGTACACATCCCCTCGCTTTGAATCTCAGCTCTGTGAGTCCTGGACAATAGAATCAGTGGAAAATATACTATGCCAGTTTGGGAGCACAGGCCATAATAAACAGGCAGTTTTACTTCCTGTTTCTTGTGCCTGTTGCTCTTGAAACACAGCCATGACATGAGGAAGCCCAAGCAGCCCCTTGGGGAGGAAATAAGGCTCCCAGCCCATAGTCTCAAAGGAGCTCTCAGATGACAGCCAGCACCTGCTTACCAGCTGTATAAGAGAGTCACCTTACTGGTGTACCCTCCAGCTTATAGGCGAGCTGCCACAACTGATGCTGTGTGGAACAGAAATGAGGTGTCCCTGACAAGTTCTGCCTTACTTGCAATTCATAAGCAAAATAAATCATTGCCCTCCTTTGATGCCGTAAGTTTTGGGGTCACTTGTTAAACAGCAAAACATAAATGAGTTCTTCATGTGAAAGCCCTAATTTAACTCCATCTCAAAAATCCTTAGCAAATGTTCCTACTCATCTCTATATTCCATTGCCTCTTCTCCCAAACAAACCAGATTTTCTCCTCCAAATCCTTCATTCAGCTAATGATAACAACTGGTCTGTCTTTACACTTGGCTCTAAACTTCACTCATTTTCTCCCTCTCTCACTCCTGCCCAATGGCTAGTCCATAACCAAATACAATACCCTCCTCCTCAAAATATTTCTGACTTCAGTGTCTTCTTTCTCATTACTATTTTAATCGCCCAAGTTGTATCCCTTGCACTTGAACTAGCACCATGAGATACAAATGGTGTCAGCTGTGTTCCTGTTTCCAGCCTTTCCCTCTCAAATTCCTCATGCAGTCTAACAGACACTTTCCAAAATCATTGCTTAAAATTATGCAAATGTTCCCACTAGCTCTTTTACTAAGGTCCTAACTTGTTAGCCTGACTTTCCACAATCCACCTGCAATCCATTTTCTTCACCGTATTGTCACCCTGCTTTTATACAGTTTCCCCCAAAGCCCCATCTTCTTGCTCCATCATGGAGTCCACATTGCTCCAGATACCTCTGTCTGTCAATCAGCCCTGCTTTCCAATTTTCTCCAGGCTTATGGTTCTTCAATCATTCTTTAACTGAGAGAGCACAATCTCTCTCTAATTTTAAATGAGGATTTGTCTTTCCTTCCTTTTGTCCCTCATTATTAGAGAAATAAATTGTGTTTCCTGATAAATTTGACATTTACTTTACTTATTTTGGTGTAAACTTCATCTAAAAGATTGCAATATATTATATATGTGACATATAAACATATACATATATAAATATATACATATATATCCTAATATATTACTTCTATCTCTAGTTAACCAAGTTTTTGATTGAAATGCATATCACCGGCCTATATAATTTTTGTGGTTAAAAGGAGAAAGAACCCTGTCCTGGATATCTAGACATTCGAGTTCTTGTTATTGTCTTCCCTCTCACTGGCTGCATGGCCTCAAATTATTTTCCTTCCATGACCTTTAGTTTGCTTCACTCTACAATCAAATAGTTGTATTAGATGGCTTTAGATTTTTTTCCCAGTCTGAGGTTAGTAATATCAAAATTCAAACTAATATTCAAATAAAAAATAAGATAGTATTCTCTCTTTATAAGTGTATTTTTATTTATAAGATGATTCAGAAAGAAACTCCTTTGATAGCAAGCCTTTCCAATATATTTAAATCACTACTTTGAGTGACAACAGCAACAAAATTGTGATTATTTTTCAGAAACCTATATCTATAGGGAGCTATGTCTATTATTGGACATATGAAATAATCTTGACCTGACACTTGAAGTAAGAATAGTTACTCAAACCACACAGATATTCGGATCTGAGCTATAAATTTATATTCAGTGTAGCTTCCCTGATTCTCAATCCTAGAAAACAGATACTTGCTTTGTTCTTTTCCTTAACTATCTCAAATCACCTAGGTGCAAGCAGTAAAGAGAGCTACGTAGTCAAAACTATCAGAGAGTGAACTTGAACGCGGAACTTTTGATTCTATATCCAATGAGTGTTCCTCTGAACTCAGCACTGAAAAAAAAAAAAATTCTATTTCAAAACCATTAATAGAGACAATAAGTAGGCATTAATAAATAATTGCAAGCAAGGCTACAATACAATAGTGCATCAGTTATGATAAAATTGGCCATGGTAAGTAATCAATATACTCCCAAATCTAAGTGTCTGACAAGTTTGAAAAAGGAAAAGAGAAATTTTATTTCTGGCCACACAAAGTCAGACGGTTCAACAGGGCCTTGCCTCCATCCAGTGATTCAGGGACCCAGGCTTCCACCATCTTGTGGTGTTGCCATCTCTACCCAAGGCTTCTGAGGTATCAGAGGCAGGGAAAATCAGAGCATGGAAGAGGCACACTGGCTTTTAAATGCCTTGGCAGCAGGTGACACACACATGACTTCTGGTACACTTCATTGGCTAGAACTAATTATGGAGCCCCACCTAACTGCAAGGGCCTTGGAAGTGGAGTCTTCCTGTGAGATCATGACTAGTAGAAAACTGGATATACGTAAGCACTAAAGCTCTCTACTCGAAATGGTATGACTGTGTGCCCTGATGGAAGTCTAGGATTTTAGGACAAGCATATCCACTTAGGATGTTCACATAAATTGTTAATCATATGTTGCAGATTACACATTAGCTATAAAGGACTATTAATTTAAAAACATATGCCAGAGGTTTTCCTCTCAAAACATACATTACGTTATCAGGGTTCACAGAGAGAAATATTTTCAGGGCTTACTGCTAGATGTCTAAGAAATATTAATTTGCACATAAAAACTCAGTCTTAATTGTTCTGGATTCAGATGTTCTATTGTTCAAATGTCTTTTAGGTCATTGCTATTTAACGATATTTTTGAAGAAATGTAAACTATTTAAAAACACAGAGCTTCCTCACATATTAAAAAAAGTGTAAGATTCATTCACAGATGAAAACCTGTTTTTCTGCTGCAAGTAGTCATATTTCCAAAGGTGGAAAATATTAAAGATAATTAAGAAAATTAGTGTAGAAAACAGTACCAGTTAGTCTACAAACAGGAATCTTTATAAAGGGTCAACAAACTTTTTCTGCAACAAGCCAGGTAGTAAATACATTAAGCTATGTAGGACATGGGATCTTTGTTGTATTTACTCAATCTGGCCCTTATAGCATAAAAGCAACCCTAAGTAACATGTAAGTAAATGAGACTGCTTATGTTCCAATAAAACTTTATTAACAAAAAATGGTGTGGCCAGATTGGATCTGCAGGCAATAGTTTGGCAAGCCCTGATCTACAATTCTGAAATGGTACTAGATACTATGCTTCTAATCACTTTAAAATTTAGCTCTAGGCAAAAAAAAAAAAAAAAAAAAAAAAGGAAAATAAATCAGTCAGAAGCAGACTATACACATTTGTTGTTATCTGCAATATTTGGCTATACTAAATTTCAAAATTAATTGAGATCAAATGGGTTATGTACTTTTTGTTCCAATTCATATTGTGTAAAGTAGTCCCGTGACAGCTTTGGGTTAAAAGAATGTCTTTAAATTATTAGTTTAAATTCAAACATAGATTCCCTGCATACACAATATACTCCAATAAGAAATGGGTAAAAATTTTAGTATATTGGATAAAAATGGCTTTTAATCAGCTTGAAAATGTACAGTAGATTTTGTCAAGGGTGTTTTGGCTGAGTGACCAGTCCTACTTTATTAAACCACGTTCAACTATTTCTTCTCAATAAAACTGGTATAAGAGAAGGCTTATGGTAAGAAAAAAGTGTATATCACAAGAAATAAAATATACAGAATAAAGTACACAGGAAAAGTGAAGAATAAAGGGAAAGCATTCAACTTTATACAAATATCAGTGGAAAGAGCTTGCTTACTACCTCTCAAAATATTTTTGTTTGGTGCTTTATCATTTTTCTCATTCCTAAAGTGTCAGAAACTCATTATATAGTAGTTTTAAAACTACAAGTAACTTAGTAATATATAAATGCTGTCATCAAGTAATGTTAGAACTCATTGTTCTAGAAATACAACTGCAATCATAGATACATGCTCTCTATACAAGTATAATTTTAGGGGTGTACATTGTATGATTTTTCTTCTAGATTGGAAGTTTTAAGATAGCCATGCTCATGAATTTTCATCCCATCACTCAATTTATCAAGTACAATAACAGTTATATCATTTCTAAAATGCTATTTCTTCAAATTACAGCTCTGTAACAATTCGTTTAAATTATGTCACTTGTAAGAGTAAGTGTATTATTTGTTCCAAATATGCTGGGTGTTGATTACTTTTTAAAGCAAATATTATCTCTATTCAAATCTCATTAATTTATAAATCAATCATAGCAGAATGGAAAAACCAGAAGGCAGAGTCGGAAGATGAGACTTTAATCCTTGGGTCTGATACTGATTAGCTGTGTGATGTTGATCAGGTTATGACTTTTCTGACTTCTGTCTTATCATCTGTAAAACATAGGAAAGGACACGTGCTCTACTTACTTTTCATTACTTTGTGAGGATATTATAAGATCATATACTTGTAAACAAGTTATCTTATATACTGCAAAATGCTGTACAAATGTGAGTTACTGTTATTATTTCCCCAATATCCCTTTTCGATAAGAAATGTCATTTACTAAATTGACAATTTAACCACTCAGGAAATAAATGACTGCCTTATCACATTCATAAACAATATCATGTAACCAGTCAGCTGTGCTTTAAGGCCAAGATTTCCATATGTTAGAACAAATACATATTCTGTATATTAGGACAAATGCAAAAACTCAATATTACCTAGATACACCTTAGGTATTAATTGCTATGCTCAATGTAATAAATGTGGATTTTATCCTTGGAAAAATATTTGTTTATACTAATATGCATATAGCTAAAATGGAATGATTAAATCTATGCCAAATTATCATGGAAGATAAGAATTTCCTTATACTTTGTCAGATTTTCATGGAGCACTTTAATATTTAGGGCAGAAAAATAACCTTCCAATCTCATTTTACTATAAGATTTATAAATCACATACCAAGGCTTTATTTATAGAATTCAACAGCAAAATAAGAAAATCAATTAAGGTTTGATATTCAATCAACACAGTAGGTCTTTCCTAGTGATTTCCTGTATTTCTGAATAGGGCAAAGAAAGTGGTAAAAAGTCTTCAGGAGAATATTTTTATTTTTTTATATACCAAGAAGTTGTGGGGCTTTAAGCCCATCCTTGGTTTCAGTTGGATTCTCTGAGGTCTCTGTGTGGCTTCCAGAGAGCAAAGGAAGAAAGAAGCTAGATAAAGGGGTCTCAGACACACTAAGTAGGATCCCCAGAACTGCCTTCCTTGCCACTGCTGAGATGGAGCACACCCCTGTCCAGACATTTCTTTTCTCCATCCCTCTAGGGAGCCAGTTTAGGTAAATCTCTCTGCCTGCTCATGTTTGTGAAAGATACAGAGACATCTGAGTGGGAGGCTTAGAGTCTTTTTTTCCTAATGTAGTTAATAGGTCGATCAAAAATAAAGTTGAGAACCCCTGATCAGGAGTAGCTTAGACTGTAATGGGAATAAAATCTCTATTCTGTCCAATCTGAAATATATTAGAAAAAAAATTTAAAGGCACCCTAGGAAACCAAGCTTTCCACATTATGACAGGTTATTATCCCCACGGGACAGCCCTGCAGATCATCTCCGAATAGTTATAAATACGTGCCTTTAAGTAATAGGGAGTCTGTGGCTACAGTACTGGCTTTTTACAGGGGTATAAATATGTTCCAGATGAAATCTTGTACATTATACAGAGAAAATCTCTGAGATTTTACTCTTAATGTGGGCTTTCTAAATTACAAAGTGAACATTTTCTCCCAGTTCACTGCTATTTGAGTAATAGGCGCTCTGTCGGAAACTTACACTAGGCAATAAATTATGATTCGATTTTTTTTCAGAAGTACATCTTCTTATTTATGCTTTAGTCCTTACCCTGTTTTAAGGATGCAATGAACCATTTGTTAACACGCTAAGTAGAGCACAACTGATAGAAATAGCAATGAACTATACAAATATTTATATGGTAGCAAACAGTTTAAAATAGCAAATAATTCCTTTAAAAATATTCTTATTTTTCTAATAGAAAATGTCCATGCATGATAAAATTGGGTCAGAGTATTTTTAGGTTAGACGACAGCTCAATTCCCCTCACAACTAGCTCTGTTTTTAGTGATATGGCTCCTCTTGCATTTTTGTCAGATGCATTCTATCCTGCACAGAAATTTCTTCTTTCCCTACCCTTCATTTTAGTTCCTTCACTCCCCTATCACTGCCATGCTTTAATATTCTGGCCTTAACACCTTTCAATTCTGCTTTTATATTTTTCGAACAATGTTTCACTGATACTGACAAAGAGTTATAAAATAAATAAATAAATACAAAATGAGATTTGTAGATTTAAAAATTCCTATGATTTTGTTCGAGATTATCACATTTGATAAAAACTGTAAGCATATGTAAATTGTGAGAAAATCAGATGCAACTATAATTAAGCTTTCTTTCATAAGACTATTCAGATGTTTTCTATCAAAATCTTATATGTATAATATTTAACCCCAACACTGTCAAATATATTTCAGTTCAAGGCTATATTTTCCCCACTATTCCAACTATTTAGATTGTTTGCTTAATTTAAGTGGTTAATACCTACTGTTACCAAGGATTTTTCTTTTAAAGTGGCACTAACTTTCAGATTTAAAAAAAAGAAAAAAAAGCTTATCCTTCCTTTTCAATTTAGCAGATGTTACAGTCACTACAGTGATAATGTTAGCAATCTGGTATTAAGGTTTAGAAATCTCATCTTGTGATGTAATAGATAGAGATTCCATAAAGACTCCATTATACTCCCTGAGAAAATAAATTGACATGCTAGGCCCATCACTCGTGCTTTTGGTCTACCTCACAAAACTGCTATCTCTTTCATTTCAACTAGATAGCAACAAAATTTTCAAAGAAGGGTTTTGTTGATTTTCCCAATTCTCTCAAACTTTGCAATATTAAATCACTGTTCCATTTGCATATGAATACCTTGTAACAGTATTTCTTCTTAAAGATACTGGGGTAGCAATCAGCCCTGGGAATTAATCCAAATAACAGCCTCTGAAGATGGCCTTCTTTGCTATCTAATCAGAACCATCAGTGCCATGACAGAGCCCTGCTGGGAATCCTGTCAGATTCCATTTATCTGAACACATTGGATAAGTGACCCAATGGATAAGTGGTTTCAAATAACCATTTTTTCTGATTTTTCATTGGCTTGTCACAATGATTTTGTAATGGGAACATAAACTGGTTAATAAGTATTTACACTGAATGTGTGATACCATTTCATTTTACCCTTTTTTGGTTACTGTGAGCCATCTCCTCAAAGCACCGTTTGAAGTTATATCTCATAGCTTTACAAACCAGTATTGTCCAAAAAAAATCTCCATTCACCCTAATCACACCAAAACCATTCACCCTCCCTCTCAGATCTTTCCAATTTCTTCTAATAAGCTACAACAAATGACATTTCCTTTAGACACAGTTGATATATTGGCTCTAGGCACAGAACTTTTAACACATTCCAGAGAACTTCTCATCGAACCTCAAAGATTACAAAATGTGGCAAATAAATTATTCTCCCCAGTACCGAGAAGATGCTTTGAATACTCATTGAACACACACAAGGCAACAGCTCTGGGCAAAAAGCTCCACCCATAAGATGCACATATTAATCTAGTTGTTAGAGTACAGCATAAGTGCATGAAACAACCAATGAATGAATCTATACATATATAATAATGTGGGAGTTTATAATACAGGAAATAAATGCATAAAGATTTAGCAAAGACCGCATGCTGCAGTAATTTAGAAAGCTTCACTATAACCTGAAGTAGGGCTTTAGGCCCTAAATAATAGGTAGGTTGGCAGGATAAATAAATGGAAATCACTTCAAGTAAGAAAACAAATAAAATCCAATAAGCAAAGTTTCAAAAATGATGCTAATATGTGGGAAGAAGTAAATATATTCTGGAAAAATAAAAACAAAGACAAAAACTCCTGACTTGAAAAGAGGTTTTCTTGTGAACAGTTGCAGAAAATAAAGAACAGTTGGATATGCAAGAATTTTAGAGAAACTTTTGAACAAGTTAGAGTTGTTGAAAGCAGCAGAGATATTGATGTGCAGGAATATCACATAAGTTTAATACAAAAATCTGAACATTTTTATATAAAAATAGACAACGACTAATTTACTAATTTCTCTGGCACTCTTTCTTCATTTTTTAAATTTGCAGTTTGGATAAAATAACTCCAAATTCCCTCCCAGCTCTAATATTTCATGGGCTCACTCAACATAAAAACTCTGCATTTCAAAAAAATAAAAAAAATAAAAAATAAATTAAAACTCTGCAATATAGATAGATAATCTGCAATGGGTGTGAAAAAAATCCATTCCTTCCAAGTGAGGAACTTGGGAAAGGCTTAATGAGAATTGTGGCACATTGAATAGGATCTTAAAATGTCATAGAAATTTAAAGTGAAGTGGAAAATAGGGACATTCAAGACTTAGAAACTTTGATAAATTGTTTTTTCATTTTCCCTCCATTCTAGAAAATCATCTTCCAGTCATACATATTAGAAAATGGATTCAAATACTTTATTTCCCGGGAGCTGAAATTTTTTGTAGTATATCTTTAGGATAGGATATCTTTAGTATAGAACATCTTTCTGGAAAGGAAAGTCATAAATAAAAAAGGATAAGCACAAACAATTAAGAGTTGAAGATACACATATTTTAATGGCTCATTATCTTGACCAAGAAGGCAGAAAACAAGAAGTAATGAGAATAACATTAACTGAGTGCCTAGCATATGTCTCTCTCTGTCTTAGGTGCTTCATTTATATTATTTCATTTAACAATTAAGGCCGATTATAAATGTTTTCCAGATTTCCTGTCTTGACCCCTTACACTACTAAAAATCAAATTCCTACAAATAAGCTTAGCTATAAATATCAGTCAGTAACAATTCCTGTTTGTTAAATTTTACCTATAAAGGTATCACAGGACTCAGGTGGTCTGGAAAAACTAAGTTTGTCCACTGAAGATAAGGAAAACCAAAATGCATAGATGTGACATATTGTTCATAATGTTACGCCATGAAAAGCATAAAAATGAATAAACAGAAACCTCAATTAAAATAGAGTCAGGAGACCAGAAGGGGAGGCTCTCAGGCCCTACAGCAATAGCAGAGCTCAACAGGAAGAAGAAAGACTTCCTCTTCCTGCCTGGCAAGAGCTCAGCCAATGAGAGACTGTCACAGCTCAGCCAATGAAAAGCCACTATACACTGAACTTTCAATTCCTCCAATGGACTCTTTATTTACCATAGCCCTCCCAATTTCCTTTTCCCGTCTTTAAGAGAGTTCTCCTCTCCTTGTTCTGCGGGACTTGCACAGTAACTCGCCAGGTTTGCAGACCTCGAATTTCAATTCTTTGCTGATCCCAAATAATCCCATTTTTACTGGAGAAATAACCGGCAGTCTATTTGTTTAAGGTTAACAAAAGGGTTTTTGTTATTATTTGGAAACTTGGAGCTTTCCATGCAAGTAGTATTGAGTCAATGTCTATAACTACATTGTAAGTAAACTGACCCAAAAAAAACCTACTTGTGGATATTTGTCACCCAATAGCACTCTGATACTGCTCTGTAAATAGGAAATCCCATTTTGTGAAGCTTTCATGCTCTTCTGCTGTTATAAAGGGCTCACAGCCATGACACTGATGTCATTTGTCACACTGCCTTTTCACTTCAAGGTATTTTCTAACTTTATGTAGCATCATACGTTTTTTCCAAGAACATTTCTCAAAATAAAACCAACTAATTCTACCACTCTTTAGTTCCCTATCCTTGGCAAATATATAAAGACTTATACATTTTATAAAGATTTATGTCTTTCATTCTTGCTGTTTATCATATCCAGGCCTTCTTTCTCTAGCTAGATTATTAGTTTCTTTCTTTCAAATATTTTGCATTGGATCTTATATCTAACATTGCGCTGGGAAAACATGATACTCAGTAGTTTTTGGCTTAATGATAAATAGGATCATAGAATTTTAGGCCAGATGGGATACAGAATTTATGTAATCCCAACATCCTCATTTTACAGCTGATGAAATGGGGATAGGCTCAGAGGTTAAAATAATTTGATCAAGACTTGTCAGCTGACAAGATGATGAGAACTTTGGTGACTTACCTATCTCATGCTTTTCACACTTCTTATCTCATCCACTTAATAAATAAGTACATTCTAAGTGACAAGAATGATGCAAGGAAAAAAGGTAAACAAAGCACCCACTCTTATAGTTTCTGCTTCATGTGTAGAAATAGAGAATAAATAGTAAATATAATGTGAGAGTATAGCATTATCATAAGTACACTGAAGCAACAGATATCCTAGGCTCAGAGAGTCAAATGAGGCTTTCTGGAGATAAATATATATCATGTGAGAACAGAAGAGTGAGTTAACCAAATGAAGGTTGGGGTACAGAAGGCAGTCTACATACTGGGAGCAGGGAAGAAAGAGACTAGACAGGTAGGTGAGGATAGATCATGAATGGCCTTACCAGTAAATTTACAATTTCTATTTTGAAATCTATAACTAGATTTTAAGTAGGAAGGAGACTTCATCAAATTTGTATTTTAGAATAACTTTAGCTGTGAAGTGGGAAATGAACAGGGTGGAAGAGGCTGAGATAGAAACCAGAAAACCAGTTTGAAGACTATTGTAATAATCCATGTGACAGACAGTGACAGCCTTTACTGCACTTCAAAAAGGAGTGAGCCTGCTTTAATATTTTGAAAGTAGGCCTTTGATATTGCATTTGTACTATCAGGAAGGAAAAAAAAGAGAATGTGTTTATCTTTGAGAAGTAAATAAACCTTGGCAAGGAAGAATTTCATATTGTGGGAATTAAGATTATAAACCTTAATTATTGAATTGGTTTATTGCAACCCACTGATGGGGCAGAACTGTTTGAGTTCTAAGGACATCAGTCCTCAACTACAGATGAGGACTGTAGATGTGTTCTCAATGCCCGGGCAGCTTGTCTAGCCATGGATAGACGTGGCTTAATTCAAAATAGAAAGGAATTTTAGAATAAGCATTCTCAAAACCCCCAATACTGGAATAGTCTATTTACTTGAAGAGTTCCTCTTCAATTACAAAAGCAAGTGCCAAAATATCAGCCAAGCTCTTGATTGCTCGGCCAATTCCAACTAGTTTTGTGGTTGTGCAGTTGCTCTTGTGCCAGCTTAATTTTTTAAAACTATTATGAGGTCTAAACGCTGGAAATGCCAAAGGGGAAAAACAAGGTCAAACAATGTGATTGCATTTTAGCTAAATGCATCCATTACGTAGGCAAGAGGATGCAATATGGTCTTTTAAAAGACAAAAAGTATGTGGTTTACATGAAGAAATTCATGTTTTTCTTCAAAGAGAAATCAGTACAAAATTTTATTTCATGCCATAATATATTATGGCAATGAATTCTGAAAATGAGGTCTAAAAATAGAGACCGTATTGAAGTATTACACATAGCAATAGTTGCTTTAAGAAAGCACACTCAAACTTGGTATTTTATGCACATTATGAAAAATGGTTACAATGTAAAACTAAGCAGAATCGGCAGCGATTTATATTCATTCTGTGGATGTTGACCCTTTATTCTTTAGACTAAATAGGAAAGGATATCTGCATATAATTGCTACTTTTTTTTTTTTTTGGTCCTAAGATTTTTCAAACAACTGGTTCCTCTCTGTCTTTCCACATTCATCTTCCCTTATCTACAGTGGGACCATGGCCCCTTTGACCTGCGCTCCAGCTTTCCAAACACACCCAGCATGATCAGGCCACTTTTCTGTTGCTCATGGTGCTATTTTTCTGGGTAGAATGCTGCGCTCCATCTGGAAAAGTCTTAGTCATCATCAAAGACCTAAATTAAAAATTATCTCCGTTGTGCCAACTTTTCTGATCTCTCCAAGAAGAATTAATTATTCTCTTCTGTATGCGTCCATCAACTCTCCTAGTATGCTTTTGATTTACAAGGTTCATAAATAAATACAAAATGCCATTTTTACTTTGCTAGTTTTTATATTCTCTGATATACTCATAGGATCTCAATGAAATAGATGATAGAGAATAGAGATACAGATATAAACATGTATAAATAATATTGACATATGTACACATAAACTCATTTAATTCATAATAATAAATATTCATTTTCATGATGTGCCACGTCCACAGTTCTTGTGCTATAATCTGTTACTTAAAAAAGTATGATGGGGAGGAGCTTCAAGATGGCGGAAGAGTAAGACGCCGAGATCACCTTCCTCCCAACAAATACATCAGAAATACATCTACATGTGGAACAGCTCCTACAGAACACCTACTGAATGCTGGCAGAAGGCCTCAGACCTCCCCAAAGGCAAGCAACTCCCCACGTACCTGGGTAGGGCAAAAGAAAAAAGAAAAAACAGAGACAAAGGAATAGGGACGGGACCTGCACCAGTGGGAGGGAGCCGTGAACGAGGAAAGGTTTCCATGCACTAGGAAGCCCCTTCGCGGGCAGAGACTGCGGGTGGCAGAGGGGGGAGCTCCGGAGCCGCGGAGGAGAGTGCAGCCACAGGGGTGCAGAGGGCAAAGCGGAGAGATTCCCACACGGAGGATCGGTGCTGAGCAGCACTCACCAGCCCGACAGGCTTGTCTGCTCCCCCGCCGGGGCGGGCGGGGCTGGGAGCTGAGGCTCGGGCTTTGGTCGGATCGCAGGGAGAGGACTGGGGTTGGCGGCATGAACACAGCCTGAAGGGGCTAGTGCACCACAGCTAGCCGGGAAGGAGTCCGGGAAAAAGTATGGAGCTGCCGAAGAGGCAAGAGACTTTTTCTTCCCTCTTTGTTTCCTGGTGCGCGGGGAGAGGGGATTCAGAGCGCTGCCTAAACGAGCTCCAGAGACAGGCGCGAGCCACAGCTATCAGCGCGGACCCCAGGGACGGGCATGGGGCGCTAAGGCTGCTGCTGCCGCCACCAAGAAGCCTGTGTGCGAGCACAGGTCACTAACCACACCGCCCCTCCCGGGAGCCTGTGCAGCCCGCCACTGCCAGGGTCCCGCGATCCAGGGACAACTTCCCCGGGAGAACGCACGGCACGCCTCAGGCGGGTGCAACGTCACGCCGGCCTCTGCCGCCGAAGGCCCGCCCCGCATCCGTACCCTGCCCTCCCCCCGCCTGAGTGATCCAGAGCCCCCGAAGCAGCTGCTCCTTTAACCCCGTCCTGTCTGAGCGAAGAACAGATGCCCTCAGGCGACCTACACGCAGAGGCGGGTCCAAATTCAAAGCTGAACCCCGGGAGCTGTGCGAACAAAGAAGAGAAAGGGAAATCTCTCCCAGCAGCCTCAGGAGCAGCGGATTAAAGCTCCACAAACAACTTGATGTACCTGCATCTGTTGAATACCTGAATAGACAACGAATCATTCCAAATTGAGGAGGTGGACTTTGGGAGCAAAGATATATATATATTTTTCCGTTTTTCTCTTTTTGTGAGTGGGTATGTGTATACTTCTGTGTGTGATTTTGTCTTTATAGCTTTTACCATTTGTCCTAGGGTTCTGTCTGTCCTTTTTTTTTTTTTTATTACTTAAAAAAATTTTTTTCTTAATAATTATTTTTTATTTTAATAACTTTATTTTATTTTATTTTACTTTATTTTGTTTTATTTTATAATCTTTCTTTCTTTCTTTTTCTTCTCCCTTTTATTCTGAGCCTTGTGGATGAAAGGCTCTTGGTGCTCCAGCCAGGTGTCAGGGCTGTGCCACCGAGGTGGGAGAGCCAAGTTCAGGACACTGGTCCACAAGAGACCTCCCAGATCCACATACTATCAAACGGCAAAAATCTCCCAGAGATCTCCATCTGAACGCCAAGACCCAGTTCCACTCAAAGACCAGCAAGCTACAGCGCTGGACACCCTATGCCAAACAACTAGCAAGACAGGAATACAACCCCATCCATTAGCAGAGAGGCTGCCTAAAATCATAATAAGGCCACAGACACCCCAAAACACACCACCAGACGTGGACCTGCCCACCAGAAAGACAAGATCCAGCCTCATCCACCAGAACACAGGCACTAGTCCCCTCCACCAGGAAGCCTACACAACCCACTAAACCAACCTTAGCCACTGGGGACATACACCAAAAACAACGGGAACTACGAACCTGCAGCCTGCAAAAAGGAGACCCCAAACAGAGCAAATGAAGCAAAATGAGAACACAGAAAAACACACAGCAGATGAAGGAGCAAGGCAGAAACCCACCAGACCTAACAAATGAAGAGCAAATAGGCAGTATACCTGAAAAAGAATTTAGAATAATGATAGTAAAGATGATCCAAAATCTTGGAAATAGAAGAGAGAAAATACAAGAAACGTTTAACAAGGACCTAGAAGAACTAAAGAGCAAACAATGATGAACAACACAATAAATGAAATTTAAAATTCTCTAGAAGGAATCAATAGCAGAATAACTGAGGCAGAAGAACGGATAACTGACCTGGAAGATAAAATAGTGGAAATAACTACTGCAGAGCAGAATAAAGAAAAAACAATGAAGAGAATTGAGGACAGTCTCAGAGACCTCTGGGACAACATTAAACACACCAACATTCAAATTATAGGGGTCCCAGAAGAAGAAGAGAAAAAGAAAGGGACTGAGAAAATATTTGAAGAGATTATAGTTGAGAATTTTCCTAATTTGGGAAAGGAAATAGTTAATCAAGTTCAGGAAGCACAGAAAGTCCCATACAGGATAAATCCAAGGGGAAACACTCCAAGACACATATTAATCAAACTATCAAAAATTAAATACATAGAACAAATATTAAAAGCAGCAAAGGAAAAACAACAAATAACACACAAGGGAATCCCCATAAGGTTAACAGCTGAACTTTCAGCAGAAACTCTGCAAGCCAGAAGGGAGTGGCAGGACATATTGAAAGTGATGAAAGAGAAAAACTTACAACCAAGATTACTGTACCCAGCAAGGATCTCATTCAGATTTGATGGAGAAATTAAAACCTTTACAGACAAGCAAAAGCTAAAAGAATTCAGCACCACCAAACCAGCTTTACAACAAACGCTAAAGGAACTTCTCTAGGCAGGAAACACAAGAGAAGGAAAAGACCTACAATAACAAACCCAAAACAATTAAGAAAATGGGAATAGGAACATACATATCGATAGTTACCTTAAAAGTAAATAGATTAAATGCTCCAACCAAAAGACATAGACTGGCTGAATGGATACAAAAACAAGACCCATATATATGCTGTCTACAAGAGACACACTTCAGACCTAGGGACACATACAGACTGAAAGTGAGGGGATGGAAAAAGATATTCCATGCAAATGGAAATCAAAAGAAAGCTGGAGTAGCAATTCTCATGTCAGACAAAATAGACTTTAAAATAAAGACTATTACAAGAGACAAAGAAGGACACAACATAATGATCAAGGGGTCGATCCAAGAAGAAGATATAACAATTGTAAATATTTATGCACCCAACATAGGAGCACCTCAATACATAAGGCAAATAATAACAGCCATAAAAGGGGAAATCGACAGTAACACAATCATAGTAGGGGACTTTCACACCCCACTTTCACCGATGGACAGATCATCCAAAATGAAAATAAATAAGGAAACACAAGCTTTAAATGATACATTAAACAAGATGGACTTAATTGATATTTATAGGACATTCCATCCAAAAACAACAGAATACACAAGCTCCTCAAGTGCTCATGGAGCATTCTCCAGGATAGATCATATCTTGGGTCACAAATCAAGCCTTGGTAAATTTAAGAAAATTGAAATTGTATCAAGTATCATTTCCGTCCACAACGCTATGAGAGTAGATATCAAATAAAGGAAAAAAACTCTGTAAAAAATACAAACACATGGAGGCTAAACAATACACTACTTAATCACCAAGAGATCACTGAAGAAATCAAAGAGGAAATCAAAAAATACCTAGAAACAAATGACAATGAAAACACAGTGACCCAAAATCTATGGGATGCAGCAAAAGCAGTTCTAAGAGGGAATTTTATAGCAATACAATCCTACCTCAAGAAACAAGAAACATCTCAAATAAACAACCTAACCTTACACCTAAAGCAATTAGAGAAAGAAGAAGAAAAAACCCAAAGTTAGCAGAAGGAAAGAAATCATAAAGATCAGATCAGAAATAAATGAAAAAGAAATGAAGGAAATGATAGCAAAGATCAATAAAACTAAAAGCTGGTTTTTTGAGAAGATAAACAAAATTGATAAACCATTAGCCAGACTTATCAAGAAAAAGAGGGAGAGGACTGAAATCAATAAAATTAGAAATTAAAAAGGAGAAGTAACAACTGACACTGCAGAAATACAAAAGATCATGAGAGATTACTACAAGCAACTCTATGCCAATAAAATGGACAACCTGGAAAAAACGGACAAATTCTTAGAAATGCACAACCTTCTGAGACTGAACCAGGAAGAAACAGAAAATATGAACAGTCCAATCACAAGCACTGAAATTGAAACTGTGATTAAAAATCTTCCAACAAACAAAAGCCCAGGACCAGATGGAATCACAGGCAAATTCTATCAAACATTTAGAGAAGAGCTAACACCTATCCCTCTCAAACTCTTCCAAAATATAGCAGAGGGAGGAACACCCCCAAATTCATTCTACGAGGCCACCGTCACCCTGATACCAAAACCAGACAAAGATGTTACAAAGAAAGAAAACTACAGGCCAATATCGCTGATGAATATAAATGCAAAAATCCTCAACAAAATACTAGCAAACAGAATCCAACAGCACATTAAAAGGATCATACACCATGATCAAGTGGGGTTTATCCCAGGAATGCAAGGATTCTTCAATAAATCAGTCAATGTGATAAACCATATTAACAAATTGAAGGAGAAAAACCATATGATCATCTCAATAGATGCACAGAAAGCTTTCAAAAAAATTCAACACCCATTTTTGATAAAAGTCCTCCAGAAAGCAGGCATAGAGGGAACTTTCCTCAACATAATAAAGGCCATATATAACAAACCCACAGCAAACATCATCCTCAATGGCGAAAAACTGAAACCATTTCCACTAAGATCAGGAACAAGACAAGGTTGCCCACTCTCACCACTGTTATTCAACATAGTTTTGGAAGTTTTAGCCACAGCAATCAGAGAAGAAAAAGAAATAAAAGGAATACAAATTGGAAAAGAAGAAGTAAAGCTGTCACTCTTTGCAGATGACATGATACTATACATAGAGAATCCTAAAGATGCTACCAGAAAACTACTAGAGCTAATCAATGAATTTGCTAAAGTAGCAGGATACAAAATTAATGCACAGAACTCTCTAGCATTCCTATACACTAAGATGAAAAATCTCAAAGTGAAATTAAGGAAACACTCCCATTTACCATTGCAACAAAAAGAATAAAATATCTAGGAATAAACCTAGCTAAGGAGACAAAAGACCTGTATGCAGAAAATTATAAGACACTGATGAGAGAAATTAAAGATGATACAAATAGATGGAGAGATATACCATGTTCTTGGATTGGAAGAATCAACATTGTGAAAATGACTCTACTACCCAAAGCAATCTACAGATTCAATGCAACCCCTATTAAACTACCACTGGCATTTTTCACAGAACTAGAAGAAAAACCTTCACAATTTGTATGGAAACACAAAAGACCCCGAATAGCCAAAGCAATCTTAAGAAAGAAAAATGGAGCTGGAGGAATCAGGCTCCCTGACTTCAGACTATACTGCAAAGCTACAGTAATCAAGACAGTATGGTACTGGCACAAAAACAGAAATAAAGATCAATGGAACAGGATAGAAAGCCCAGAGATAAACCCACGCACATAGGGTCACCTTATCTTTGATAAAGGAGGCAAGAATATACAGTGGAGAAAAGCCAGCCTCTTCAATAAGTGGTGCTGGGAAAACTGGACAGCTACATGCAAAAGAATGATATTAGAAAACTCCCTAACACCATACACAAAACTAAACTCAAAATGGATTAAAGACCGAAATGTAAGACCAGACACTATCAAACTCTTATAGGAAAACATAGGCAGAACACTCTATGACATACATCATAGCAAGATCCTTTGTGACCCACCTCCTAGAGCAATGGAAGTAAAAACAAAAAGAAACAAATGGGACCTAATGAAACTTCAAAGCTTTTGCACAGCAAAGGAAACCATAAACCAGATGAAAAGACAACCCTCAGAATGGGAGAAAGTATTTGCAAATGAAGCAACTGACAAAGGATTAATCTCCAAAATTTACAAGCAGCTCATGCAGCTCAATATAAAAAAAACAAACAACCCAATCCAAAAATGGGCAGAAGACCTAAATAGACATTTCTCCAAAGAAGATATACTGATTGCCAACAAACACATGAAAGAATGCTCAACATCATTAATCATTAGAGAAATGCAAATCAAAACTAAAATGAGATATCATCTCACACTGGTCAGAATGGCCATCATCAAAAAATCTACAAACAGTAAATGCTGGAGAGGGTGTGGAGAAAAAGGAACCCTCTTGCACTGTTGGTGGGAATGTAAATTGATACAGCCACTATGGAGAACAGTATGGAGGTTCCTTATAAAACTAAAAATAGAACTACCATATGACCCAGCAATCCCACTACTGGGCATATACCCTGAGAAAACCATAATTCAAAAAGAGTCATGTACCAAAATGTTCATTGCAGCTCTATCTACAATAGCCCGGACATGGAAGCAACCTAAGTGTCCATCAACAGATGAATGGATAAAGAAAATGTGGCACATATATACAATGGACTATTACTTAGCCATAAAAAGAAACGAAATTGAGTTATTTGTAGTGAGGTGGATGGACCAAGAATCTGTCATACAGAGTGAAGTAAGTCAGAAAGAGAAAAACAAATACCGTATGCTAAGACATATATATGGAATCTAAGAAAAAGAAAAAAAAATGGTCATGAAGAACCTAGGGGCATGATGGGAATAAAGACACAGACCTACTAAAGAATGGGCTTGAGGATACGGGGAGGGGGAAGGGTAAGCTGTGACAAAGTGAGATAGTGGCATGGACATATATACACTACCAAATGTAAAATGGATAGCTAGTGGGAAGCAGCCGCATAGAACAGGGAGATCAGTTCGATGCTTTGTGACCACCTAGAGGGGTGGGATAGGGAGGGTGGGAGGGAGGGAAACGCAAGAGGGAAGACATATGGGGACATATGTATATGTATAACTGATTCACTTTGTTATAAAGCAGAAACTAACACACCATTGTAAAGCAATTATACTCCAATAAAGATGTTAAAAAATAAATAAATAAATAAAAATTTTAAAAAATGTATGATGATTGACTAAAGTAGATGAATTAACATAGTGCTAGTTGTATCAAAATATCTTAAAATTTTACATACTTAACAGCTAAAAGTATCAAATTTATAGGGTTTTTTATCTGCATAGATCTGATAATATTTAGGAATAATTTCCAAGGGCATCGATTTACTTAAATCTACCCCTGTTATTCCATAGAAGAAAAAAATTTTGAAAAACAAACTTTCCTTAATTAATTTAATAGGAACTCGTTGACAATCTTTCAGCAGGGCACTGTGCAAGGCAAAGCACTGGAATGTAAACAGAATAAGATTGGATCCCCATCCTCAAAGAGCTCTTGGTGAAGTGAGTTAGACAGGAATAAGAACAGGTAAATGCAGTACAGAGGAGTCAATGTTAAAACAGAGGTAAGGATGAGGTATAGTGAGGATGCAGAGATGACAACGGCAAAGTCCACCTGGGAAGTCAGAGAAAATGCCCATTGTTGTGTGGAAGCTCACCAGGAAAATGGAACACTGTGGACAAAGGCAGAAGAGGCTTGAAAACCATGGCTCATTCAGCAACCTGCCCACGGTTAAGGATGATTGAAGCACAGGGCCTAGGTGGAGGAAATCAGGAAATGATGTTAGAGGAGCAGACGGAGGTCAGATCTCTAAAGGACTCCAATTCCAGGGGCACTCTGTGCATGTATCTTATGGGGAGGAAGTGGGGCCCAGGACAGGGAGCAGAGACCAGAGGGTGGTCTGTGTCAGTAACTAAGGGACAGAGCCCGGCAGCTTATCTTCGATATCTCATACACATCTCTAGACACATCCTGATTCTATGCATAATTCATAATTATACACATTAATTGTTTTAACGATTGATAGGAATGCATAGGATTAAAAGGATAACACTCAATTTTAAGATTTAATTTTTTATTTAAATCACCACATATAATGAATGCTGATTGTGAATGAGACACTGTTCTGAGAACTGTAGCGCTGTCAAATATGGACAAAGTTCATCCCTCATCCTCTAATACTTCTTGAGCCTTACACTGATGTGGAAGGGAGATATATATGTATTCCTACATCAGTGTAAGGCGTAAGAAGTTTTAAAGTTGCTATTTTTATAACCAAAATATAAGTCACATCAGGATAGGTGTTATAGCAAAGTTACAACTACATGCTACTAGATAGCATTCATCAGAGAAATCTTCTTAAGCCACTCTGTATGTTGAATAAACATTTGAAATTTGAATAAATAAGCCAGGGCTTAACTAGACCAGATATAGAGAGAGCAGTTCCGAAGCCACTGCTGTATTTGAATTTATCCTTGGGAACTGTGTTACACAGGGTCAGGAAAATGATATGTTTTCTTCCCATACATAAAACTTTCACAAATATTTTTATGAATTAAAAAAATAAAGCAGACTTTTCTATCATACATTCATGTTTATGTATTATCAGCACTTCTGGGATATTTAAATAAACTTAAGATAACCTAAGGAAAGCAACTGGTAAACCACATGCAGAACGTTTATAAAAGTCTCACATATTGCATATAAAAACTATACTCAACATTTGGAATAAAAATAACTCAGTATTCAACATTAATGTTAACAACAGAGGAGAAATAGGAATTTAAAAATAGAGAAACCCCAAAAACTAACTTTTACATTTTCAATTTTGACATGTAATTTTTCAAACCTTACAATCCTTTAATATAGCTATTTATATTCTATTTCCTTCCTAAATTTAACTATGCTTTTCCCACATGAGACTCAGGATGCTGACCTATAAAACAAAAAGAAATTCCTAAGTATATAGTATGGAAATGACAGAGGTTCATGATGCAGTGGGTCATTATTCAGGCTGAAAATAAATTGGCTTTCTTGAAGAAGTTCCTTTTTAAAGATATTATGTGCCAGGTTCTGCCTGCTCTCTTTCCCACCCATCCCATAAAAGCTGAACTAAGCTTCAGAGTTGGGAATCAGTTTCCCTCATTGTTGGAAGAAGCATTGTTTTCAATAATCTCCAACCTACCTCTGATTACTGAGGTCTTGGTTACTCTAAATGGAAATGCTTTCCTGTTCCAGAAGCCAGGAGCCACTTTACATACTTTGAGACTTGGGACCCCATCTTACTCTCAACACCTGAGCTCTGAGGAATGAAATTTTGCCTCTGATCTTCAACCCTATGCCTGAGACCCTGCTGCTGGGATACATATTCCTTCCAGGGATGTATTTCAGGCCTGACTGCCTGGGTCCCAGCCTGCCATCTGTGCCGAGATTCCTCCCCATCACTACACGCTGTTTCTCCAGACACTCTCATTGGTCCTTCTTGGAGTTCTGACCCAACTGATCTTCTGCACACCCGCCCCCGCCATGGCTGGTGAAAATACTGAATTTTACCTGGGCCCTACGATCCTAGGAAAAAGTAAAGGTTAAATTCTCCCACCTTTTGTGATCCAAAAAATGGCCCCCTGTAAAGAAACACCCTTCCCCACATGACTTAGATTAAGACTCATGGATGCCCTTGTTTACTTGTGACAAGGGCACACAGACATCCTTCAAATGTCCATTCTTTGCTCATAAACTGATCAATCAGAACAAAACTTACAATATTAACCAACTCTCACTAGGAATCTCTCCTTCCCCAAACCCCTAAATTTTGGGCCACCCTCAGTCTGAGCCAGCATACAACACTCATCCTTCACAGGCCCTCTAGAGAGTAGGCTTGACCTCAGAGTAAACCATTCTCTGATCTACCACCCTATCACCCACCAGCATCCCTCACTCACTTCCCTAAACCTTGTTCTTTTGAGCCTTACTCACTTCTCTTTATAAAAGAAAACCCGTTATGGATCTATGGTTGGAGAAATCTTCCTATGGCAGTATTTCCTTTCCCCTCTCTGGCAATAATGCTTTAGAATACAGTCTCTCCTTTGTTAACTGAATTTTTTTACTCATCATGGGCCACTAAGGTTTCTGTCTGCATAACTCAAATCATTGGACTTCTTCTTCTTGCCTAGAGTAGTTTTTGTCTCTCCCGCCCACTAACCGCACCTATTGAGGCGTACACTCTCACAACCACACCCAAACACGACTCCCTAGACCCTTCCAATCTCTCAAAGCTTATGGAGTCTTTGCACCTCAAGTCATTACACTGGCCTTCTTATTTTAAAATTCATTCAGCCCATAATATCTTTTAGTAGTCAAAATCCTACAGGCAATCTCCAATTTTTTTTCCCTAATATTCTTCCAAGACACCCCAAATTCATTGCCACGAAATGTCCTCTCCTCTCATACATCCAGAACGGAAGTCTTAAAGATTTTAATGAATTTGTCAGAAACTCACAAGTAAGGAAAGAAATACTAATATTTTTTTAAAGTGTTTCTTGTTACTTGAGAAAGGTGTTTGATCACAAGCCATATGTAGAGACAGCGTCATTTAATGTGAAGTTGTAAAAGCATTAAGCTCACAATATTCAGTTTAGGTAAATTCAGAGATGTGTTTTTTAAAAGTCACAGCTCTTCCTTCAATCTCCTTGCAAAAACACCTAGACCAAGTGTCACTCCCTTTGCAGGAAGCTGCTATGCTTCAGGTGGCATGGGAAAGGACCCAGGGGTTGTGGGAAGTGAGTACCCCTCTGTGTCCTCAGACAGCTACACGGGGGCTTGTTTTATAAAGTCAGACAAACACATTCCCACAATTGCATATATACATATACATACGCATATATACAAATACATACGCATATATTTAGTAATCTCAGTATTTCTAAAATGACACAAGTGATGCATCCTGTATGACTAAGTAGGCCAGAAAGCATGCGTTGTTCTTTCCTCTCCTAATTGTTATGAGACATCATATTTCGGTCAATTTGGGTGTTATCTGAGCTGATATTTGAGGCTTTTCTTTACCAGTTGGCTGTGGCATTTCCCACAGAAATGTGTGGGGTCTACCTGGATGCTTTGTTCTTTGCTTTAAGTGCTCCCATAGAGCCAAGAACAGGGAGCCTGCACGGCTTGGCTGTGGTGTGGTGCTGAGAGGCCCTGCAGTGGTTCATCAGCCATGAGGGCTACAATTCAGAGTAAGCCACTTGGCTGGAAGGACCCCTGGGGACACAAATCGATAGCCTCAGCACTTGACACAAAGCTCCACATGCCCAGACTGCTCAGATTCAGGCCAGGGATACGAATGCACTAAAAGAAAAACAAAACCCTGCAAATGGGAAAGATTAATAAACATGATGACTAAGAGTGTTGTAATTTTGTAGCAAATACAAAAAGGCAATGTTCTGTATCAACAGTAAATAAAGACTACAGTAAGCTAAACTCTAGTAAGCTAAATAGTTTTTAAAAATGTTCCTCATGTCAGCTGGTTGACATTCACCTTTGAAAAGCAATATTTACCTTCTGTTTAATTATATCACTGGTTAAGTCACTTCAATCCCTTGCAATGTCTGTTACTTTAAGAATAAATGATATAATGGGGTGGTGACAACTCTGATGAAAATATTTTCCACCGCTATGAAATACTGTAAATATTTGTAAGCATTATAAGCAGTGATTATATTTCAAAATTATGCATACTACCTAAGATTACATTTCTTATGTTTTCGGAATATTCATCACCTAGGTCTACAGAAGAGATCCAAATGACAAAATTATTAGTAAATCCATCAAGTGGAATATACTGTGTTATTACTTAATATTTCTGAACACATTCTATCTGTTTTACAGTCATTCATGAAACACTCACTAGTTGCCAAGTGTTGCGCTAGGCTTGGGGTTTATGGAGATGGGTGAACCGAGAAGCCCTGCGGTCTCACCACGAAGCTGCCAGTTCTTTCTCAAAATGTGATCTGTAAGCAAGTTTAGGACACTTTGGGATTTATATCCCAATATTTGAAAATTTGTTAATAATAAATAATCGTGATGCATTAGGTTATTACTTAATGACATAGAATAAATAATGTTGCCTCTGGAAGTTCCAAATATGTATCTTACATGTGCAACCACATAACATGTTACTCATATGTCGAAATAAAGTGAAGTCAGAAATATTCTAGGTCTTTTATACATTTTAACCAAAGGAAATCCTGATTTCTGAGGGACTAGTAAGTATTTATCTCAGCATTGCACTCTAATTTATATTGACTAGCTGAATAAACACAAGACTTTCTTTAACTGAAAGCAATTTTTCTTTTTAATCAACAAACAGTTGCTTCCTAGTTAAAGCAGTTAGTGAGGCTTCCAGTTTGAACTAGCTCTATCCGTCATATACATCACCAAAGGCCAACTTCCTGCTTAGCCCACAGAGCCAACCATGAAGCTGGCATAGTGAATGGCTGAAAACATCTTGAAAAGAATAGAGTTTTGGTGCAGGTAAAAGATATCTCTCAGCCTGAAAGAGCTGCTAGCTCTTCACCTTTTCGATTTTTAATCTTTCCTATTTTATGACAAGACACTAATGCCCTTTTATGAAATGAATGCCTTGATGTTAATTACTAAGCAAGTCTTTTTATTAGTAATAGAGCTAAATAAATTTAACTCCTGCCAGCCACTTTCTAGAACAAATGTATAATCGTAATTCTTTCAGTGCATTGGTGGAAAAGCCCCTGGATATTGTTCATTTTGCTTACATGAGGCTGTTAACTCAGTTAACTACAAGTCATTGTCTTGCTATTTTTTTCACACAGTTTCTTTCAACACAGCCATTTATTTAGGAAGAACCATGCATACTTGAGTGCAGTTAAAGAAAGCAGGAGACTCAAGAGCAATTATATTTGGGAAAGGGCACACCAGAGGCCCTGTGGTCCTCATATCCACAGAGCCATCGTCTTTTACTTGCCTACAGATGCTGTGTATGTAACATCTGCCTGCCCAGTACACTGCTCTTCATTACCCAAGAAGACATATACCATCAGACTATGGAGGCCTGCACCCTAATCTCCTCTCCAGCCAAGTCTTCCTGTTCTTAGAGCCCGCATCACATGCCAGGTGGTGAAGACACAGAGACTGAATGAATGAATGAATGAATGAAAACCAAAGGAAGAATGCATACAAATGGGAGAGAAGACATATGAAATTAGATTTTTAAATGACCATTTTAACCCAGTTATGCTAAGTTATGGGAGTATTGTAAGTTTCTTCCCTCCTGGTCGCTCAGTCTAAACATAACAGTCCTCTCCGACAGTGACTTTGTTTATAGGTTGTAAATATGATGTGAGTGATGTATTTGATGGGTTGTGGAAGCCAGTTGTTAAACTCTTGGTAGCTTGAAATCAATCACGGTGAGTGAGTTATTTACACCATGGAAATCAGCAAATGCTAACAATCAGGGATTTTTTTTTTTTTTTTTTTGAGAGCCTGTTTGCCAAATTACTATGGCAAAGCCCTTCATAAGCCTCTGACCAAAAAAAAAGAGGATTCCTAATGTTCCTAACTTCCTAATAATCAGCTCACGATGTGCCATTCACATTTTCTTTCCAAAATTCTTTTTGTATACATGTTTTTATCAAGTCTACTTCTTGGGATTTTAACTGTAATACGAATATTAGTCATTTTGTAAATAAGTACTTCTTTTCATAAGTTGACAAATGATTCTTTAAAATGTCAATGAATTTGGTCAACAAGCCATGTCCTCTCTATCTATATACTTCCTGATTTTATAGCCACCGATGAAATCCCTTCTCAGCCTTGGTTTTTTCAGGCTGAAAAAGCCTATTTATTTTAGACTCTCCTTATACTGCGGCTCTTCCCCTCAGCTCTTTTTAGGCACTCTTTTCTGGACCTATTCCAGTTCAGTCTTTTCTCGAATGCTGCAATCAGAACCATCTGCAGTATCTCACTTGTAGAGGAAAAAAAAATCTGTAACATAACCACAGCAGAATGATGTCTTTCACCTTTCTGTCCTTAATTATGAGTAATGTCCATTCAGTTTAGCAACAGCAACAGCAAAACAAAACAGCAGCCTTTACAGCAAAGCTAATAAAATCAGACCATATCCGAAGAGATTAGTGGTTGAAGTATATATTTGCTCTGAGCAGGAAAAGAACTTACTAGATTCTTAATTCCTAGTAAGCCTACTATGAGGCACCTGTTTCAATTTTCTGTTATTTAGCATCACCAAAGAAAATTAAAGTATTCTAGAAAATTAATATTAAGAATATCAGATTTGTCAGCTTTATTAAGTACATGCTGATTAACATCTATAATATCCTTGATTAAGGCATACGACTGAGACCGATTAATGTATTTGGCTTTTGTAAGACTATTCCATAAATATTTAAGCATCCTTTTTAAATCAAGCTTTATTATCTGTGTTTACACTGTCTTTCCCTTTACAGTAGGGAAAAAAAAAATATCTTTCTGATATTAGTTGGAAAAGTGTCACTTTCATGGGTAATATCAACTTGTAAACACGTTTATGGTAGGAATATTGGGGAGGGCCTATTTTTTTTAACTTTTTTATTATGGAAAATTTCAAACATACACAAAAGTGGAAAGAGTAGTAATATAAATTTTTTTTTAACTTCCAATCATTTGTCGATTTTAGCCTTCAAACACAAACTAAATTACATGGTCACGAAACCACCAGAAAATCTAATTTAAGCAATATACCCTAAGGCACGTTCATGAATAATCACAATCGCCAAGCAGAAGGTCTTCCCTAACTAAGCAGTAAGGAGGTTTCTGTAACTGTATTGAAAATTAGGGCTTTTTCCTTTTGTATGAATAAATGCTTTCAATTTTAGGATATGACTCGAAGAGACAACTAAAACCAAGCTTTGGAGAACTCTCAATATAGCATGTACTCTTCGTGTAAATGTGCAAGATTTTTAAGTAATGCAGGTAAAGTCACCAAAAAGTCCAATTCAGAGTTCTCAAGTTATTTCTTTTGAAACACTTGGGTTTGACAAAATGTTATAGATGATATTCCAAAAAGACTATAATGGGCAAATTTGGAAAACTCTGTGCCACAGAAAAAAAACAAAAATAAATACATTACAGCTTTTAATCTATGAATATATTTTTTTGAATCTCTAAAGAAGGAATATAGTATTCAGTGTTTCCAAAACACATTTGAATATAAAACAGTTTGTTCTGAATATCTTCTTTGTTTTTGAAAGACAACAGTTTTTCAAAAAGTGTTGTTTCTAAATGCCGTTATTATGAGAGTTTGTTACTGGCTTGCTTGCACTTTTGCCCCTCAGTAGCTAAATTAGAGTGACTTGGGTCCATTTAGGCATCTTAATATCCAAGATGCTGTCCTACATCTAGTTCCCCACAGCCAGCAAGCTGAGAAAAAATTATGTGCAAGTTTATTTCTTGATTTTTGACCCTTTCCAAATGGTAGATAAATTATGGTTCTGAGCATTCAATCTACCATTTATTTTTCATGCTAAATGGATCAATATATTTCCCTATAGGCAGATATTCTATTCCTGATAATATTTTCCACCTAAAATACTACTGAACATTTTCAGATAAATAAGCAAGTCAAGAAAAGCAGAGTTGCTTAAACTGGATCATTTTAGCTGATTTTGTATTTTAATCTAGCTTTTCACTTGCAAAGAGGGCTATAGAATGATGCTAAATTAAAAAAATGACATTCTATAATTCTTCCATTCACATTTTCCTAGCATATAAAGGAAACAAAGTCACCTTGTCAACAAGATTCAGTATCTTATTAAAATGTGTAGATATCTGTATATGCTGTTTTCTAAATATTTACCAACTCTAATAGATGGAGCTAAATTTGGGTCTAGAAACCTTTTTTTTTTTTTGTCTTTAAAGTATAGGTGGTGGACTTCTACAAATTCTGGTGGCTTTTACAAATTGTGACTCTGTATTTCCATTAGGTAAACATATCAAGTAATGTTTAGATCGTGTACACGCCCCTGCTCAGGACCATTATACTTGGTCTGTGGGTATTTAAACATTTTTTGCCTCAATTGACTGCTTCTAACCAACATGATTGTATGGTTCAATGCTTTAAGCTATTTGAGAGAGTATCACAGTGACAGGGGAGGTGCTCCATGTGTCCTCTGAATATCAGGTGTCACTCCAGCACATTCCAAGTACCACCTTGTAATGATACACAGATGACTTATTTGCGATGGTGGGATGGAGTGGTCGTTAGAGAAGGATGCCCAGATTAGAAATGTTTTATACCACATGTCTTGGAAAGAAGAACCAAAATGAAGCCTTGCTGAACTGAAAGCATAGAGAGGATGGAGTTCAAGATGGAAAAGGAAAGTCTAAATCATGTAACGAGAAAATGCCAATTAGAGGAATCAAATAGTTTCGTATCAGCTCCATGGTTTCATCTATTTTTAAACAGACTGATAGTTAATGCTGAATTTAAGCATGACCTGGGTTAAGCATTTTGCTCTTTATATGTATTTCTCTAAATTTTCTTTTCCTCCCTGACAAACAAGGTAAATTAATATCAATATAAACAGGCCAGAGCTTGGTGGCTCTCCAGTTCCTGCTGCTAAATATTATCAGATAATAAGCATCAAAACTAAATTCCTCTAGTAATTTCAGTATTAAAATTTCTTGAACATAGTTCATACCCTTAATGCTTCCAGAATTCTCTAAAGAAAGATCAATGGATAACAATATTTATCAAATGCGGGAAAGGTAGGGGTATGCCTTGGGGACTTTTTTCAAAGGAATGTTTACACATCAAGCACACTGTTTTTCCAGAGTATATGTTAGGGATCAATAAATGTAGTCAAATTTCCTAAAGATGTTATTATTTATACTTTGTATAAGGTCAATGGTCCATAACAAAAGCATCATTATTATTGTGATGACTGCTGCTTTTTTGTTATCAGAGATAGGCTAAAAATGACGATGGTAGTCACTGAAGTTCCCCCATGTCATGTCACATCTTAAGAGCTACTGTCAAATTCATTACTACATACCTAATTCTATGCTAGAGCAGGTTATATGATAAAGTGTTTGTACCTCTATTTTATGCCTTAGAAGTGGGTGGATAGGCTCTGGTTACTGAGTTTATTTATGGCTTATAAATAATGTAAGCTATGTAATGGTTAAGAGGTGCTTTAAAATCAGTCTTGGACTTGAATTCTGTGTTAACTTGGACAAATTGAACCTCAGTACCCTCATCCATCTATTGGAAGATAACAAATGTTTTCACTCTTGAGAATTAAGTGAGAACACACATTAAGGGTTTAGCTCATATTTACAATTCAACAAAAATTAGTTGAAAATAATAATAGTAATACCAACAAAAACAACAATCATCCAAATTGTTTACCCTTAAGGCCTCCTTCCTCTCCTATAATGATTTTACAAATATTTACATTTTTCTATAAGTAACTGCATAATTTACTTCTCTACCTTTATTGTTTGCTTCTATATTCTGAGAGCTTTTCTAGTTCAGACTGCACTTTATCTACTATCCATCAAGACAGCTCACTCATTCTGCCCAGTCCATCCTGATTTCAAAATCCATTCATTTCTATCTTCTCATGATAACCTCAGAAGAATTGAAAACTGAGTGTAAAGTGAAAACAAATACATCTTTGCAGTCTTTGCAGTGACAAGTTGTGCATACCTGCAATAATGATGACCACCATATAACTGATGAGTAACTATTATATGTCAGAGACTCATACCTCCACTTAAGTGATGAGGAAATTGTGATGACATACACTTTGTGTACTAAAATTAATTCTGACTATATCTTAAATTTATGGTCACATTTTTCTTTTGCCCTTATTTCTTGATTTATTTAACTTTCACCCTGCTGTATAATTTTACATCTAAAATCATTCACTTATATATATGTTATGCCAAACACTGAAAAATTAATGATCGATTAACTAATTTGGAACTCAAAGAACTTGAGTAACTTGTATTTTCCACACCACCCCGCAGTGCCGGAGACTGGAGCTGGAAGTTGTGGATTTGAACCCAGTTCAGTCTGATTTCACAGCTCAGGTCCTTCTCTGTAGGGCCTATTGCTCCCATACTAACTTTGTATTGCAATGAGTCACACTGACTTGGATATAGACTCTTAGGGCCCGGGCTATATTACATGTGGGACCCAGAGTTTTGGGCACTTGTAGCTGATTCACACCTGAGCAAGATGTCTACGCATCAGTGGTTAGCTGAAGTTTCCAGTAGTTGCAGAAAAAGGACAACTTTTAGGAAGTAACTGTACTTTCAATGATGACAGAGTAAAGTGTGTGATCTGGGTACTTATTTCTGTCCTGTCCAAGGTCCCGTGCAAGAAGGCTTTGGGCAAAGTGAAAACCTCAGTGAAAAGAGCTGTGGAATGCAGAGCTTTGGACAGCCTTAGGCACTGACTACACTGAAAAAAGCTCAGTTAGAGGGACCTGTCAACAGAGAGGGTTTCTCAGGAGCTCAGAAATGCTCCCACAAGGGCAAGAGTTGACCACGGCCCTCCACCAAATCTGGAGGAAAAGAAACCCTCTGACTCTGAAGTTTGAATTGAACATCACACTGGAATGGCAACATTTGTTACAATTACATGAGATAATTCTTTTGACAAAATGACTAGTGTAGATTTAACCATCTATGACTAAGCAGATGGGTTCTGGGGTCTAAAATTTTATCCAGGGGTGGGGAAAGAATTTATCCCAGAGTGTGTTTAGATTGGCAGTGGGGAAGTTGCTTCTGATTGTACTCTGAGAAGTTCTGCTTTCTGAACATAATGCTTGAGAAATTACATATTTAATATGGGATGTGGTACATTTTTACATATTTGATATATTATAGTGTGGAGCCTGTAAAATTGGGAGCACCTAAAGCTTAAAGAATTTTCCCTTCAAATCATTTTAATTCAGAATAATGTGATGCTAGAAGAGCAGACAGTGAATGTGGAAGCCTAGCCCTGCACTGCTCATACACCGCAAACCCTGGGCAAAAAATTTGAGGTAAACCATCTGTCTCATTTAGGCAACAGCGTGACTTCCAACATTAAGAAATTGCCAGAAAACATGCTATTTTGAATTATGCTTTCTACTTGAAATATTTTTCACTGCATACTAAAAAATATTATATTGTGGGTTAACCTACAGTTTTGGATAAGGACTTGTTGTCCTAGCTCATTTCATGACAATTTCTTTGCCTTTCCAAGGTACATTTGCAGTTGCTAAGGAACCACATTTCACAGCCATGGCTATCTAGTAACACCATATGTGTAGAATGTCAGAATAATTATGTGATAGCTGTTGTGAAAACCGGAAATCTTGGACATTGGAAATAAGGAAAATTTTAATTAGATTGCCTGCTTACAACCATAATATAAAGTCTAGTTCTCCACTGAAATGAACACTCCATCATCAGAGGAACCTGATATGTTAGCTTATCCCTCTACCCCTAGCCTAGCACAACACTGGCACATAGTAGGCATACAAAAATGTCTATGGAAGAAATAAAGATGTTTCTTCTCACTAGTACTCAAAAGCAGAATAATTTCTATATGGCTCAAGCCAGGTAATTCTCTTAGGAAAAGAAATGGAATGCTTTAAGAAAATTATAAAGGGACATTTTGCATTTATAATATTCTCATTCTCCAGTTTTACAAAGGTATTGATAATAGCCAAATCTTCGGAAATTAGTTAACAGTGCCATTTTAAATTTGTTTTGGATAAATTATTCCATTCTGAAAACCATGTCTTATTAAAACAAGAGTAGACAGAAAAACTAATGGTTTATTTAATAACTTTCCCACTATATTTGAGATTAGATGAATTAACCCATCTCCTTGGGCTCGCTTTTTCCATCTCTAAAGTAAGGTAGGATTTTCTTATAACCTGGTCATTGTAAGTGTTTATGTATCTATGATCACTAGTGTAATGAGGATATTCAATGCAGCATGCTTAAAAGTGGTCCTACCATTTGCTTTTGGAAATGTTCTTCATCTCAGCAGGTTGACATTCATCTTTTAAAAGTTATGTTTAACTTCAGTTAATTTGCAGTGAAGGCAACAATGCTTAGAGAGACACTAATTTTAATTAATTATTTACCGAACATTTTCTGGCGTAGCAAGTGTTGTGTGAAAGCCCTGATACCTTCCATCTGCTGCTTATATTTTCTTCATCCACTATGTCATTTTACAAAACACTAGAAATCAAGTTTGTCTAGCATAATAAACTCTTATGATTTTGCCCTATAAATTGTTCTCTGAGTGTTCTCTAAGCACTTGCAGATTTTGTTTTCCTTTTATTTTCAAATGATTGTACAGGGTCACTAGGCAGCCTTTGATCAGAGCCCACTATACCCCAAGTACTGCCACGTCTCCTCAGTTCTTCTGACTGCTCTGGGAAGGTTTTAACTAATTCTTTAATATTCTGGAATTCAGACATGCTGTTTAGATGTTATCTTTTCTGCCTATGTCTGATCAACTATTAAATTAAGTGCACCAGCAATGAAACTGATCTAAAACACCGCAAAAATTAAAATATTATTTTGATAGGAAATTTTCATGGAGCTTACGAACTGTCAGTATCCTCATATTAAAAAGATATTCTGTGATGCAGGCTGAGGAAGGTTTGGGCTTTGGAGGCTACTGAGGCTTTGAAATCCCAGATCTACGATGTGAACAAACTTGAACGATCAAGCCCCTTAATATTTCTGAACTTCCATCTTCTTGCATATTGAATAGTTACAGTAGCATCAACCTTTTAGACTGGTATGAAGACTCAGTAAAAGATTTAAAGAACGTGGCACAGAAATGTCTGTTAATCATGGATGATTAAGCACATGTTTTTATTTCCTCTGCCTCTCCAAAACTTGAATAAGATGACAGTAAAGGCTCCCAACCTATCTGTATCCTTTATTTAAAAAAAGTTAAGGGCTTCCCTGGTGGCGCAGTGGTTGAGAGTCTGCCTGCTAATGCAGGGGACACGGGTTCGAGCCCTGGTCTGGGAAGATCCCACATGCCGCGGAGCGACTAGGCCCGTGAGCCACAACTACTGAGCCTGCGCGTCTGGAGCCTGTGCTCCACAACAAGAGAGGCCGCGATAGTGAGAGGCCCGCGCACTGCGATTAAGAGTGGCCCCCACTTGCCACAACTAGAGAAAGCCCTCGCACAGAAATGAAGACCCAACACAGCCATAAATAAATAAATAAATAAAATTAAAAAAAAAAAAGTTGAAAAGAAAAAAGGAGAAAGATCTGTTTTATTGGGTTAATTTGTGATATTCTACTTGCGACTGGGTGGGGAAGCCTCTCAGAGAGAATGCTTGAGAAGAGGCTTCCAAGGGAGGCTGGTTCCTTCCAGACCTGACTGGGTACAGAAGGAAAGCTGGGCCGGGGACCAGAACTCAATCCACGGTGCAGGAAGCCTCTTTGAAGGGACAGAGCCCGTGTTCCTGGGTGTCCCTGGGGAGGCACTTTGGTGTGGAAGGGCAGAGATGCTAAAGATGGGTGTTTATTAAATATCTCTCCCTAAGAAGAAATGTGAACACTTGTCTCTGAATCCTCTGGGCAACCTTTATAAAATGCATGTTTTTCATTTTACATGGCGGAGTTGGGCTTGCTTTTCTGGGGTTGTGGCACAGCATTGAGTCTAGACTCCTAAGTAGGAAAACTAGAACTTCCAGTTCGGTCCAGTGGTCCAAATGTATACCTGCTGCCCTGGAATCAGTAAGGATAGGGCTGCCTTTCCTTCTCAGAAGGGTCCCGAATTGGATGATAAATTATAAAGTCACTTACTCCAAAGGCTTCTGCTAGGGCAGAGGTGAGGCAGCCACTAAAAGACTATGTGAAAAAACATATATTTTCTACTTAGCTAATTTCTTTGCAGTAAGAACTTTTCTAAAATAAGATACACACACGGATGCCTTTTTTAATAAACTGAACAAAACAATTCACCCTGTCCTTGATGACTGAGTCAGTAACTGAGGCAACAATTGTTGGGACACACTGAGGATTTGAGAGCATAAAGCTGATACAGGACACAGGCTGAATAGCTCATTGATGGTTAATGAGCTTCATTTTGGGAAAAAAAAAAAAAAAAGCTGCCTTGATGTCAGCTTGATTTTTGCTCATTTGCTTCCTTCACATAAAAGTGAGTTAGGTGTACAGCTGTGTGACCTCCTGGGTATTATAGCATGACTGTCCCTCTCCATAATTAATTAGCAAATCAAAGGTTAAAGCAGTCTTCTCCAGAGTGATAGGAATTGCAAGGAGACATGCTCCCTGTCGTTCTCAGTATCCTCTGTCTAGTAACCATCAATTATTTTTGCTCGAGTAATATAACCCTGAATTTACTATATTCTTGTGTCTCCCTTATACATACTGTGGTTAGTAGGTGTGAAGACGGAAGATGCTTCCCCATTACTCGAGTTTGTCAGGCGATACTGATACTGTTCTCCAAGCAAGCCTGGATCCTTGACTTCTGACTGAATTTCAGACACAAACTAATACAGAAATTGGACGTTGGATGCCATAACAAGATTAAATTCAGACATGTTAACCTCCAGGAAAGAGAATGGTGAAAGAATCATATTACCACTTGTTCCATGTGCTGTCACAGTCATCAAAAAACTGACTGAGAAGGACAAGAGGAAGCAAAAACTGGGAATAAAATTGCACCAGCATTGAAACCAGGAGGATGACCAACCACATGTTACAGATCCGCTGCTGTGTGAACCAAAGCGAGGAAAATCACAGGGCACTGCCCAGAATTCACCTTCCTGAGAAAGCTGGCACAAAGCAGCAGAAAGCGATCAGAGAAGATTCTGGAAGTCTCCGTTCATAGTCTCTGTTTTGAAGAAGCGAGTGCTGGTGATGTGGGCCCCTCTCTGACCTGCAGATCAGAGGCTCTGGAAGCCAGACTGGAATTGGAAGGAGCAATGATTTCTTTCATTTCATTGTTAACTAAACAACGAATTAATCGTGATGATGTTTGAAAGATAATCCTTGCTCCTGTGAGAGGTAAGGTCTGGAAGGAAAAGTGGATCCCAGAGACAGAAACCCAAATTTACCAAGTAACTGGTCACCAGTTTAGCACAGTTTAAGAGCAAAGCATAGTTTCAAGATATAAAAGGTGCCCAACAAGACAGAAAGGCTACCTTGACTTCTCACAAATGTGCCCAGGACAATCAAACAATTTTGAGCACCTAATATCAATGCACTGGCTGCAAATTATTTGGATAAAAGGCACAAAAAATTCTCCTATATCCCACTTTTTCACACTTTCCCAGGCCCCAGAGGCTCTGACAAACTAAACTTGATATGCTCTGGCCAAGCCCTTCTGTTTTAAAGGTAAGATTTTTAAATGCAAATTAAAACAACAATGAAATACCACTTTTCACTTATATCATCGCTAAGATTACAAACATTGATAATAGCCAACTTAAGGAAGTTGAAGGAAACAGGAACCCTCAAAGACTGCTGGTAGAAACATCAACTGCAAAATAATCTTCCTGGAGGGTAATTTGGCGATCTGCTTCAAAATTCAAATGCATGTTCACTGACCCAGCAATTCCACTTCTAAAAAGACACACTAATAATCAGATGAGTGTTCAAAGATATAGTACAAGGATATTCTACTGATAATAGAGAATAATTAGAAACCATTAAAAAAATGTACGTCAATAGGGATCTGGAAATGTTATGGGACACCATACAAAGAAATACACTGTAGCCATTAAAATTAATTG
Source organism: Eschrichtius robustus (assembly GCF_028021215.1). NCBI lineage: Eukaryota > Metazoa > Chordata > Mammalia > Artiodactyla > Eschrichtiidae > Eschrichtius > Eschrichtius robustus. The sequence goes on along the minus strand of NC_090844.1, from coordinate 19,962,165 downwards.
TACATGTCTATATTTAGTTATATAGGAAAAATCTGCAATGTGTTGGCAAATGCAAAAAGCAAGCTACAAAACAGCCACCTGTGGAAAATATTCATTGAGAAAAAGTCTGAAAGGTTCTACACCAAAATGTATGTGGTGGTTATCCAGACTCATGGATTTATAAGTGATTTTCATTTCTTTCTTTACAAAAGTATGTACTGTCTGGACATTTTATAAGGAAAATGTATTGCTTTTATAATTGTATATAATTATATATACTATACTATTATAGTATTTATACTTATATGTACAATAGTCACATTTCATGTAAAGCTTATCCGCACTTTCCTTCACTGGGCATTGACACACCCCAAACAGCTTTCATACAAAATCTGATACAAAAAAATGATACATCATCTGATAAGCAAGTATCTTGAAAATCGCACTGACATGCAAGAGCTCTGTTTTAAAGCATCACATGATCTGTCTGAACAGCGGCGTTGGTATAATTGTTTGCATTGTGTGTGTTGCTTTTTAAAACTTAGTGGAATCAGTAAATGAACATACTAAAAAAGTTGATAATTTTTACAGTTATTACAACTGAGAAAAAATTAACATCGTTAGCTTTGCCAAACATATACAATTTAAAGTCTCAGAACTGCATTAGACTTAAGTCAGCCAGTTATTTTAATGGTGAATTAATTGACCTGCATTTCCCTCTTGAGAAGGTCTCTTCTCAAATGCTCCATAACCCCCGCTGAGCACAGATTAAAGTCATGTGACCTCATCCCCATCCCCACCCACACTTACATGCCCAACCCTTCCCCCTTTACCCACTCACACACAGAACTGATTGGAACAAGATTCAACTGGGTTAATCCCTCTTTCAAAGGGATTTGGATCAGACCAAAGCAATTGAAGTTGGTCCCTTTTGGTGCTTGAGTTGAAAAAATATATTGGGATTTTTGGAAGACTATTTCCACCTAGATGCCAAAAGAGAAGCAGAGATAAGGAAAATTTCTACCCACAGAAAGAAACTGATGTATTCATTTCTGGAAGATACCATAAATTCTCCTTTTGGCTTAAGCTAAATTTGTTTGACTTTCTACCATTTGCAGCTAATGAATCTGATGGGCAGTCTCTAAAACAGTCCACAGTGATCCTCACCTTCTGGTACTCACACCCTGTGTAATTCATTCCCCTGGAGTGTGCACTGGACTTAACATGTCTTGCTTCTAACTAATGGAATATAGCAGAAGTGATGGGCCCTAAGTGGTGGGCTTCTGTGTTGGATTCTCTCTCTGTCCCTGTCTTTCTGTCTCCATCTCTCTCTCTGTCTCTACCTCTGTCTTGTCTTTCTTTCTCTCTGTCTGTCTTAACTCGCTGACTCTGTCTCTCCTCCTTTTTGTCTCTTTCTTTCTCTTGGAGTCCAGCCGCCGTGTAGAAAACTCCAGGCTACTCTACTGGAAGGGCCTTGGGAGGTGAGAGGCCACACGGACGAGTAAGAAGGCACCTCAGCCAATAACCAACACCAACTGCCAAGCATGTGACTGAGCTGCTTGGAAGGACACCTTCCAGCCCTAGTCAAGGCTTCAGAGGCTGCAGCCCCAGCCAGCAGTGAGGCTGGAAGAGAGACCCTAAGCCAGAGCCATGTAGCTAAGCCACTCCCAGAGTCCTGACCAACATAAATTGTGAAATAATAAATATTTGCTGTTTAAGACACTAAATCCTAGGGTATTTTAATATGCTGTAATAGACTGCAAATATACAATCTCATTGAAATAAGTCTATATTCTATTGTGAGAGAAATGGATGATTGAATAATTAATATCAGTGAAAATCTGAAAACATTGAAAATTTCAGGTCTAAATAGGAATTTGGTAATTCTTAGTTCTCTGGGTATAAAATATCTGTCTATCTATATATCTATCTATCCACTATTTACATAAATATATATTATATACACATGACAAGACAATATGAAGTATCATGAAATAGCTTTTTAATAATATTTCGGATTAAAGAATGACACTGACCCATAAACAGTACTAATGAGATCAAACCACCGAATAAATATTGAATGAATAAATTAGTAAATGAACAAATTATCCAGCAACAACACTGCTTTTTCAACTGTATAATTACCTCTCAATATACTTTAATAAGTTTTATTACCTTCAGAGAACCCTTGGCTGTGAAACAATCTCTTGTGATAGAACCTGTTAATCTGTGTACAAATCACATATATTAAGGGGAAAAGATTTGAAACGCCAAAAACCCAAAGTGACTGATCTCAATAGCCTTTGGAATCGTGGTTAAGGAAAGCTTTCAAGTAAGAACAAGAAGATATCATAAAGTCATAAAGTTTTTATTTTTTTAAATTTTAATTTCCTTCTGAGAAAATCACCTTTTTGTGTTGTTTGTTTCCTTGTTTTCTGTTAAAAAGTGAGGTGTTCTGAAGTAGCTTGAAAAGAACCCAGCTTCTAATAATGAAGGGTGTCAAGCTGTTAGCAATATAGCTAAGAACTGCAGAATCACAGGAAACAGGTTGCTTCAGTAGGACTGGAAAAAAGGCAAAGTAAGGCTGCTTAAAGAATGTTGAGCTCAGTGTCCGAACAGACATGTAAAGAAAGACTAAGTGGAAATCTCAGACTTAAAGGAATAGCAGCAGTGATACTGAAGCACAGTAGATGGAGAGCAATCAGGAAGAAATAAACGGCTGCCCTGGAGAGAGGGTCAGGGAAGCCAGTCGCCTCGTGGTAGAATATCCAGACACAGTAAAAGCAGATCATTGCAAGCTCCAGGCCACAGATGTCAAAAGAGATAATAGCAGCAACAGATGCGAAACATGACAGAAGGGCAATGAAAACAGTTATCCTCAACTTGAGAAAATGAGAAGACATTGAGGAGAAAGAGAGGACATAAGTCATAGTCATTTGAGATAACTTTATTTCTTTAATATGCTTAACTTACCAGCTCAAAAATTTTATGAAGCTGTGCCAGAGTATATATATTTTATTTGCAAAACAAATTGTGTTTAATGTCTCAATTAAGAACATTATTGTACTTTCTGGAGCAAAAGTACCTGAACCCAAACATATCTGACTGATCTGCTCACTGCTACAGTGATTCCCAGCAAAGGCAGCCAACCTCATTACCACCAGCCTACCTGGTAGAGGAAAGGGACTATATATGCTTGGAGTCCTTCCTTGTACTCTCTAAGCCTCAAATAAATAAATATATGAAAGTGTAGAATAGTGCACTTTCATAACCACAAAATAGTGGTTTTGTTCGTGGCCTCCAACAACTTATCCAAGGTTTTTCATATGAACTAAAGAACACAGAATACTATTTGAAAGGCTATTTTCTCAGTACTACCAGGATTGCACATAACTAGTACCATTCTAGATGAGAGGAGATAAGTGAACCCATCACAGACAGTGAATGGCTCAGGCCATCAGGGGCTAATTCTCATGCAAACCCAACTGCATGGCTGGATTGAAAATAAACATTAAACTTTTGAGCAACTGCAACCAAAATAAACGTCTCATGTATTTCACAAGAAATATATTGAAAGCCATGTTGTAGCCAAAGTGGAATTTGCAACCAGAGCATTATAAAACTAACTCCATCACCTCAGTAATGGGAGAATACCAAAGCAGCTTGTCAGATTCAGATACAGCTCATAGACTATATTAGTCAGCTTTCACTAGTCTTGCTAATAACATCCCAATGGCTCAAAGCTACAAATGTGTTATTTCTCATTCACAACACCTGTTGGCTGTGGGTGAGCCTCTTCTCGGTTCCATGCTTGGTTCCACTGGGCAAGCCATGCTAAAGAAGGAGGCCCCCATCTGGAATAGGCCATTCTCTGGAGAGAACAGGAAAGATGGGACTAAAAACTTTTGTTTAATCTCAGCATGCACTGGCCAGAGTGTCACATGCACAAGGCTTACATGAAGGGGTAGGAATGATACGCCTTCCATAGACAGGGCCGCCAGAGAGGCGACATGCAGGAATAGGCCCCACCTCAGAGGGCAGAGAATATGTTGAGCAAATAATACAAACTAACAGAGTTAGAAGGAGCAGAATACTGTAACACCACGCCCTGCCTGGGTTACAAGTGAAAGGTAGTCAACAATTTGTACCGAAATTTGGAGGAAGCAAACAGCCTCCAGAAATTATTCAAGAAGGTCTTGCATTTAAAGTTGAACGTCAAGCAATTATAAACAAAATCTGGGAATATTTTGTAATTCAAATGAGACTTTCAGTCAAGACTCTGGTGCCCAACGGTTCACACCGTGACAGCATTTGTATAAATATATCTTTTAAGGAAAATTTGGTAAAGCTTGTCAAAAACCATGAATATATCCTTATCTTGACCCAGAAATTCCAATTTTTGGAATTTCTGCTAATTAGACATTCTTAAAGTAGCACAAAAGATACATTCACAAGGTTATCCAGCACAGCAATGTATCTAAAACCAACCAACTGGAAACAATGTCATAATTAAGCCATAAAATTGGTTTGAAAACTGATCCTGCATTCACAAAAATAGAATGCTCCACAGACGAAAAAGTGAGGGGGATTGGACTGCTTGCCACTGTCATAACCGTAAGACAATTCAGCAAGCGTGACAAGGAATAGACTCATTGTATCTGCATAGTGAAATCATTCTTGAGACAGAATGTACTCAAAAAGAAATGCCTAAAAGGCTACAAAACTTTTGATCGTCATGATTTGCTATTTCTCACTAACTTTCTATCACCTCCCCAGCTTGAAATGATAAAACCATATTTTTAAAAATGTCCATCCATATCCAAGTGAAGGGCATTTTCTCAAAACTCTTTGACATTGCAGTAAGTACTAATTTAAAGAGAACTCTCAAATATTTTCTTTTCTCTGAGAATCATTCATTAAGTACATGAGCAGAAGACCTAAAATTTAGGTGAGCATATACACCTGCTGTTGATTTATCCCTTGAGATAATACAGAAGTAGAGGAATAATTAAACAGTTCTGCCGACAAATACCTCACGTCATATACGTAGATGATTTTATTTTATACTTATTCATGAATATTTTTTCTTTTGCTCACAATGTGGTTTTGTTCTTATAAGAGGAACACAGTACTTTTTCCTTTGCTTTCACAAAGAAAAGAAAATTAAAAACAAACAAAAGAGACCTTTGGGGTTGATACAATGTGTGAATTCTACACTTGCAGGATTCACGCCTAACATTTTCTTGGCTTACACTATGCAGGCCCAAGAGGCTGCACGCTCAGACTGATGTCCTGGGTTCTCTTAGGCGTATAATTCTGGAGCACATGACAATTTCTTGTTCTCCCCTCCTAAACAACACACACACACACACCCCGAATGAACCTCTAAAGTGTTAGATCACTGTGGTCCTAACACTTCATTGGAAGTGCTTCACTGAGAGAGCTATGCCGAAGAAGGACCCTCCATCTGGAATATGCCATTCCATCCAGCCCTCTTTCTATAAACAGATGCACAAAGGAAACAAGATAACTCCTTGCCCTACAAAGGGAACACTGAGAGATCTGACCTCGTCCCTCCTCCTTCTCAGGGCCCATTCCTTCCCCTCCCCATCACCCAGGCCTCTTCCTGCCCAACAACTCGCAGAGCTGCCCTAACTTCTGCTTCCCTGTTGCTGGTTGTCTTTTCTTTTCTTTGTCTATACACCTGCTGCTCACCACCCCGTACACAAATGTTGTCATCTCTCAGGCCTGCCACTGTCTTTCCTCTCTTCTGCTGCTATCTCTTATTTCTTCTCTTCTCCATTTTTATCAGATCTTTCCTACTTCTATGCAAAAAAAAAAAAAAAAAAGCCCTCAATCAATCACTGGGGCATCACTTTCTTCCCCACATCACCACGTGCTCATCACCTGTCATCCTTTCTAGCAGATCCTACAGGCCAAAACCTCCCTCACAACTCTTACCCTTTGCGCTAGCTGTTGGTGGAATCTGAGGTCCCCAGAAGGTTGTTCTCCACACAGCTGATATAGTCATTCATTTTCTTATACACATGTAGCAATAAATATGAAATTATAGCTGTAGCATTTGATATATACTTGGGTTAAAAAGACTTCTTCAATATTTAATCTACAAGGTGCATAGGGTGATTTAATATTTTCCATGAGTGGTATAAGGAAAAAAAATATTACTATTTTATGCTAAAGCCTACTGAAGCATATTCAGAATACTAAGGAGGGGTAATAATTCTTCTCCTTTAAAAATTCATTTGGAACTTATAATTCATTTGGAATTCATAATTCATGTAGAAAATACCTTGATAGGCTCTTTGAATATAAATGGCAAGGCCTTCAGGGCATGGTCTACAAAATAAAAGTAGAGGAGTTTAGAATTCCCCAAGGACAAATTTGCTTTGGAGACGGAAGGTGAGGGATAAAAAGACCAAGAGTGATGACCAAAGACCTAAGGAGAAAGAAAGACCCTGGAAACATGATGTGAAGTCTGAGGAGGGTTATGCTCCGTCTGTGTTAGGTAATGGCAGATAATTTTCTGGGGCTTCTTACGTCTGATATTGAGTTTGAGATTGACTCCTACCTTTTAATTCCTGCCTTTCTCTACCCACTAATCTTGCCATCTACAAGCTGTAAGGCAGCTACGATCTTATGCGATGGGGTCTTAGTAGAATGACGAAAGAGGGAAGGTGTCCAGCATGGACCAGTAAGAGAGAACAGCAGCATCAAGATATGAGGTGTTCTTTACATTTTTAATTGTGATGAAATACGCGTAACATAAAAATTACCATCTTAACAAGTTTAAGTATACAGTTTACTAGTCTTAAGTGCATTCACACTTCAAAACTCTTTACCTTGCAAAACTGAAACTCTGTACCCATTAAACTTTCTGCACCTACGAACTTGACTACTCTAGGTACCTTATATATGTGGACTCAAATAGTATTTGCTTTTTTATGACTGGCTTGTTTCACTCAGCATAATGTCCTCAAGGTTCATAGCATGGTTCAGAATTTCCTTTCTTGTTAAGGCTGAATAATATTCCTTATTCTGCGTATACCACACTGTGTTTAGCCATTCATCTGGTGATGGACACTTGGGTTGCTTCCACCTTTTGGCTATTGTGAATAATGCTTCTATGCACATGGGTGTGAGGTGAGAGTTTTCAATAGGAATCTATAGGAGTCAGTCCATTAGCATAGACTGACCCAGGAACAGAACCCTATTTCCCAAGAGGGACAACTTGAAAGAGGAAAAGGCAGACATGTGAGTTACATATGCAAATTTTTTTCTACTGCATCCATCCATCCATCACCAAACTTGCCTAAGCTTTGTAGAAAACAGATTTTCATATGAAAACTATATAGTAAAGCAGACACTTCCACTTAAACTTCCAATAAGCATCTCTAATTTAACATCAAAACTAATCTGATCTTCCCTTCAAATCAAGCTCCCATTGATGCTCTTCTCTTATCAATTAAGGGCAACAGCATCCTTCCATTTGCTCAGGCCAAAAGGCATAATGCCACCCTTTACTCCTCTCTTTATTTTTTGTTGGCAAATCCTATAAACTGCACCTTCAAATTATATCCTCATCCCAGCCATTTCCCACCACCTCTAGTCTAAGCCACCTTCATCTCTTACTTGGATCATTGCAATGGCCGCCTAACACCTGCCACTCATCTTGCTCCTATTCTGTCTATTCTCAACAGGGACCTCTTAAGACTTAAATCATGATGCTCCCCTGCTCAATCTTTCAACACCCTCCCTCTCTGTGGACGATCCAAAGACCTTGCAATGACTTCTCAATCCTCATAGGATCTGGTTTTCTGTTCCCTCTCTGAACCGACCTGTTACTACTCCCCGCTCTCCTTATATAGCTCCAGAAACACTGCCCTCTCCACTGTCACTTGAATATGCCAGCCTTCCACATCCTTACAGTGTTCACCTTAAATGCTCTCCCTCCAGATCATCCTTGGCTCCCTTTCTCACCTCCCTTAATGTCACCTTTCCTGTTAGGTCTTTCCCAGGAAACCCTAGTTAAAATGGCAAATTTTCTCATTCCCTGAAACACTCTCCATCCTCCTTCCCTGCCTTATTTTTCTCCATAGTATTTACGACCTCTCAATATACTATGCGTTTTAGTTACTTTTTTTAGACAGTGTCTATCTTCTATCACCAGAACGTATGCTTCATGAGAGTCAGGATTTTACCTGTTTTGCCTATTAATGTATTCTCAGCAGTGAGCAGTGCCTGGCAGCAAGTGAGTGCTTAATAGGTTTTTGTTGAATTAATTAAATGTGTAAGAATGAATGCATGAATGAAAGCAAAGAGTGAAGTTTTAGGAAAGAAGAGAGATAAGCAGAAATGTTATAAAAAGTGGAAACCAGCAAGTGTCAACTAAGATGTTTGCATTTTATTTAGTTGACAAAATATAAATATGGCATGCCAAATAGTCAGCAATTAAGAAATCATGAAAAAGAAAAGAGGAAAACAGCTTTGACTTCATGACTGTAGAGATTCACCCTAACAAAATCAGTTTATCTTGAGGTTATTTTAATCTTATACTCTGGACAACACTTGTGTAGAATGAAGACACCAATGATATTTTGAGTGTCTCATTTTATCAACTCATAAGAGCAAAAGTTTTCTTAGACTTGGTAAGATGGTGGACAAATAACTCAAGACATGCTCATAGCTTTATATTAGTCAAACTAAAGATAGATGAAGAAATAAACAAGAATTTTTCAAACTAGTCAAAAATCTTCTAGTCAGCACCTGTCTTGGCCCTCACCAAAAGGAACATTTTAAATGGAGTCACTGGAAAACATTCTCGTTTTACTAAGTTGATCCTTTTATTTATCACAAGCTACATGTAAGTTACTTTCAGAACTAGCTATATATCCTTCAGCTTCAAGACACATGAACAGATATTTCTTTATGACTCAGTTCTGCGTTTCCAAAGTGGTTTGATACTCAGAGAACATCAATGCGAGAAGAGAGCTTCCCCTCTCCAACTTTTCATGAACCATACCCTAAAAGCAGCGGCCTTTGAAATCACACTCAGTCTAGAATCGTGTTGCATTTTTTATGAGAGTTAGGAAAACCATGGCTCTCTGAAATGGATGATATCCAGGACTCCTTATTGTCATCCTCTAAATGCACCACTTCCATATATTTCTCCTCTTATTGTCTCTGCATGCTTTTAAATACTTATTGGGTTTTTATAGCATCTTACCTCTAAAGAGTTCAAATCCTATATGGAGAGTTTCTGGCAGTAACATTTAATAGACATTTTCTAAGCATTATGCTACACTAGTAAAGCAACAGTGAAACCATAGAAAGAGCCTAAGTAACTTAGACGAGGAAAATGAAGATGAAAATGGAAAAGAAAGAAAAGTGGTGAGAGTAGATAGTAGTACATTTACATAATAAATCTAATTCCTTTCAAGCACTCTTCTAAAATCCTTTCATGCTCACTTGTATCTTCCAGACATACTGTGAATGGGACTGCAGAAAGATGACCAGGGAACTTGTCATATACCTTTTATTATATACATAGCAGTTATGCAGCCATCTATGTACAGCTGGTCTTACTCAGGATTATCTTTGAAGAGCTACACCCATATTATTTAAATAGTATTGGCCTACACTTACATAACATGTAACATGTGCTAGCCACTGTTCTAAACACTTTATAAGCATGAACACATTTAATTCTCACAGTGTCCTATAAGGTAAACACCATTATTAGCCTCACTTCAGAGCTAAGGAAACAGAGGCACAGCTACTAAGTGGCAGACCCAAGGCTGGCCTCAAGCCTGTCTCTATCAGGAGCCATGCCATTGACCATTACAATAAACTGAATTTATATCTGCTCTTAGGCTAGAAAATATTAATACTAGACCCTTCTTAATTAACTTCCTTTCACTCTATTTTCTTTGACTTCATGTTTTCTTTTTCCTTCACTCACTCTTGAAGCTGTAATAAATATATTTAATGATTTTACTTATCTATTTCTTAAAGTAAAAGGTCTACTACCCATTGCCTAACTAGAGATCCTAAAGTAAAGTATTATTAAATTTAATGCTGATTTATTTGCTTAGAGTTATCATTAGCTGACTACTTTTTTTACTCTGATCTGGAGGACTCTTTTACCCTTAAAAATCTCTAATACTTAGGACAGTTTGCCCTTTAATAAGCCAAATATGAGTAAAATGTGCCAAGCAGAGGTTTAGAGAATAAACTAAATTTCATTGTCCAGGGAAACATTTAACTTTCTATACCACGGCTTACCATTTCTATGATTGACATATCTTATTTGACATTGTCTTAGTAAAGAATAAGCTATTTAAAATAACACAGATAATAGTTTCCAATAAAAATATTGCATCAAAGTATTTAAACTGTTGTGGTCAGAGGAAACAGCTAAATGATACAGTTCAGTTGGATAACTGAGAGGTTAATCATTCAAAATAAGTTTTAGATGGCAACTGAAAACCTTTCTATTAATATAAGTAACTGAAGATCAGTAATTACGTTTGTCCATGTGTAAACTGAAGTCATATATATCTGCTCTCTGACCACCTTGTCTATGCCTGCCCAACATCTGAAGTTTGCCGGTCGCTGAGACTTTTGAAACATGTATGGAAATTATAAAATCATGATTGGCCCATCCCTGCTCAGTGAAACCTTTGCTCTCGAGCTTCAATTTCTTCATTCATTCAGTCAGTCATTCATAAAGCAAACACATGTTGAACACCTCCTCTTCCCCAAAGATATAAAGAGAAAAGAGAAATTAGAATTTCCTGGCCTTGAAGAAGTCATGTCTAAAAGGAAATTGGATTAATAGACAATTGTCCACACCTGCTTAGACAAGTCACCTCTTAGAGACCATTCTGTTACTGTAGCTCAAATTCTTTCTTTGTGCTCCAGCTGCTGAACTTTTTTTTTTTAATTCAACAGACTAGGGAATTTGACAATCCATTTTAAACTAAAGCGTCCACTAGATCATGCATCCCTGGAATCCGGCACCCTATATTTTTAATCATTCTAGCCACTCTCTTCCAAAAGCCACTAGAAAAGTGCTTTATACAGAATAGATATTTGATAGCTCTTTAATTGGAATTACATAGCTTTTAATTATCTCAGTATACAGGGCTTACAGGGTATCCATATAATATTTCTAAGTTATCCATCAGAATAAAAAAAAATTAACCGGAGTTTTGATATGGACTTTAAAAATGAGGAAAGGGGTATGAAATTGCAAAACTCATTTAATCCAACAAAAGGAGATGTACTATTATGTAATCCTATAAAATTCTTTGGAGAAATGAAAATGACAAAATGTAGATTATTTGGAGCAGTCTGTATTCTAAGTGTTGAGTTGATTGTTACACTTGATATTTAAACTAACAAAAATATTACAAGGTTCTCTGAAATATAAAGAAAAATAAGAGCAATAGTTTAAAACAACGGCAACAACAACAAAAACAATTTAAATAGAAGAAAGATAAGGAAAATGACCTCTAAATACTTTCTTGTTGGACTTAACTCTGGATGCAGATATTATCTGCTACCTAATCCTTTAATTGAAAACAGATAAAGTAGTCTTTGAGGTAATTAGTTTTCCTGCATTATAATAATCAAAGAAGTATATTTTAAAAGCTTAAAGTAAAAAACAGATTTTGCAGGGTAAGAGAACCCAGCATTGATTTCCAGCAGAGTTACTCAGCCTCATGAAAAAGTACGTCGTGCTTGAGTAGCTGAAAACAAATCTAGAGACATAAATACCCTTTCCATTTAAAATGTTTCCTTGCATTTCATATAATTTTATCAAACGCATGAGATAAAAGGGTGATCTCCTTATAGTGGAAGAAGCACCCACTGAAAAGCCACCAGCCCTTCAGGGCCTCTGTACTCTGATCATCATTCATACTCTGAAAGCTATTTCTCTTCTTAGCTGGAGATCCAATTGGGTATCACATAAAAGTTCTATTAAGTTCAGATTTCTCTGTGACAATAAACTTTATTTTCACCCGTTAGAAGGTCTTCTGATTTCAGTTTGAATCATTTTTTCCTTCTTAATCTTGTTAATGTGTGAGGCCCTGACGGTCTTCCTTTATGACTAAGGCAAATATCAAGCCTGTTGTAGATGGTTTATTTGCAGTCTGAGATTTTGGGGTGTGTCAAATGCCATATCTTGGTCTGAAATGTAGGGACCCGTAGTAAAACGTTTCTTCAATTTCATCTAAAGTCATGAGCTATTGTATACTCATTTCCCATCTAGTTTTTTATACCTAATGGCTTATACCCTATGTTCAAAGAGATCACCCTTGAACATAGGCCAAGAGAATAGCCAAATTAATTGAGCAGTGTGTGTCTTCACTCTACTGAAAAGGAAAAAAAAGAGATCTTGATCCCTTATGCAAGCAAAGAGAACTAATATCTTAAAAACGGAGGCTTCTATGTTAAGCCAAATGCTATGCAAAACAAATTGCAAAATGCAGGTAACCAAAACAGACTTATTCAACATTATCTTTTGCCTCGTCTTAAGGGAAAATAATCCTTTTTAGTTTTATTTTTTAGTAAAATAGAAATCAAATATTTTACGGATATGACTAGTGGAAGATACACTGGATTAGGACTCAGGAAATAAAGCAAACCATTTAATAACCACTCTAAATCTCATGATATTAATGAATAAAATATTTTTTAAATCTAAAGACTTTCCCCCAATTTATGTGCACAGCCCATTTGTACATGTGGCTAATGAAACATCAAAGAACTCCTTTCCAGGCTTCCCTAGTGGCGCAGGGGTTGAGAATCTGCCTGCCAATGCAGGGGACAAGGGTTCGAGCCCTGGTCTGGGAAGATCCCACATGCCGCGGAGCAACTAGGCCCGTGAGCCACAACTACTGAGCCTGCGCGTCTGGAGCCTGTGCTTCGCAACAAGAGAGGCCACGATAGTGAGAGGCCCGCGCACTGCGATGAAGAGTGGCCCCCGCTTGCCACAACTAGAGAAAGCCCTCGCACAGAAGCGAAGACCCAACACAGCCATAAATAAATAAATAAATAAATCCCATTAAAAAAAACAACAACAACTCCTTTCCAAACCTCAAAAGGAGTGCCAATCCCTGACAAATATACTCAGTCTTGGAATCTATTAAAAAACTTCCTAGAATAGAATTGTACCTTTACTGAAACGTGTTGAAGCATTTCCAGTGTGTGATTTATCTCTTCAGAACATTTGGCAATGGTGGATAATTTTTAAATCATCCAATACCACAGACACAGATTTTACTTGAATTCTTCACATCAGTAAAGATGGATAGTTTTATTGCTAAGTTGTATACAAAAAAAAATGTAAAGGAATTACTTATTACTAAGAACTATTAGCCGGTAAATTCAAATAAATCATTATTTTAAGCCTATTTTATTCTCATTTTTGGAGGAAATAAAAATATTGTAGTGATTTACTCATTACAACATTCAAAAATAGAAATGGTCAACTAATTTCTTCTCATTGGAGTCTAAAAGTTTGTGGCAATCTCAAGAAGAAGATGGCAGTAAATCCAGGATTTAAAAGCCCAGACTTACTGCTATAAGCCTGACTTACTATTGGTGTGGTGTGACACTGAGAAAATTTTTCAAACTATGAAACAGAGTTTTATTATCTATGAAACAGAGGATGATACTATTATTTAATGTTCCCAAGGTGACTAAATGAGATAACCTCTATCAAGCACATAACACAGCATCTGGCACATACCTAGGACCCACTAAATGTCAGGAATTATTACATGAATCTCTTTCATTGTATGATAAATAGAGAAGTGTCTTTTGTATTATAATATGTAGTATGTCTTCACAAAGTGGTGTGAAAACCAAAGGTCTTAAAATGCGATAGAAGGGGAATGTAAATTGATACAGCCACTATGGAAAGCAGTATGGAGTTTCCTCAAAAAATTAAAAAGAGAACTATCATATAATCCAGCAATCCCATTTCTGGGTTTTCCCAAAGGAAATAAAATCAAAGAGATATCTGCACTCCATGCTCATTGAAATATTATACACAGTAGCTAAGATATGGAAACAACCTAAATGTTCATCAACAGGTGAATGGATAAAGAAAATGCTAGGTAGGTAGGTAGGTAGATAGATAGATAGATAGATAGATAGATAGATAGATAGATAGATAGATAGATAGATATAATATTAATAGAATATTATTCAGCCTTTAAAAAGAAAGAAATTCTGCCATTTGCAACAGCATGTATGAACGTGGAGGACATTATGCTATGTAAAATAAATCATTGTATATATGTGCCACATCTGGCACATATATACAATGGAATATTACTCAGCCATAAAAAGAAACGAAATTGAGTTATTTGTAGTGAGGTGGATGGACCTAGAGTCTGTCATACAGAGTGAAGTTAAGTCTGAAAGAGAAAAAAAATTACCATATGCTAACACATATATATGGAATCTAAAAAAAAAAAAAAAAAAAAAAAATGGTCATGAAGAACCTAGGGGCAAGATGGGAATAAAGACACAGACCTACTAGAGAATGGACTTGAGGATATGGGGAGGGGGAAGGGTAAGCTGGGACAAAGTGAGAGAGTGGCATGGACATATATACACTACCAAATGTAAAACAGATAGCTAGTGGGAAGCAGCTGCATAGCACAGGGAGATCAGCTCGGTGCTTTGTGACCACCTAGAGCGGTGGGATGGGGAGGGTGGGAGGGAGGGAGACGCAAGAGGGAAGAGATATGGGGACATATGTATATGTATAAATGATTCACTTTGTTATAAAGCAGAAACTAACACACCACTGTAAAGCAATTATACTCCAATAAAGATGTTTAAAAAAATAAATAAATAAAAAATAAAATAAATCAGGCACAGAAGGACAAACACTGCATAACATCACTCTTATGTAGAATCTAAAAGAATCAAACTCATAGGAAGATAGTAGAATGGTGGTTATCAGGGGCTAGGGGGTAAAGGAAAAGGGGAGACATTTGTAGAAGAATGTAAACTTTCAGTTATAAGATGAATAAGTTCTGGTTATAGCATGGTAACCATAGTTAATAATAATGTACTGTATACTTGAAATTTGCTAACAGAGTAGGTCTCATGTATTATCAACACACACAGAAAATGATAATTGTGAGGTGATAGATATAAGTGATACAAGTGACTGTGGTGACCATTTCACAATATATATGTATATCAAAACATCATATTATATACCCTAAATATATACAATTTTACTTGTCAATCATAGCTCAATAAAGCTGGAAGAAAACAAAATTCTAGGATACGCATTTTTTTAAAAAGTTAATTTTTTATGGCATTCTTGGAGATTCATTTGAAAATAATCCTTGGTAGTACACAGAGCACTCCTTAATATTCACATATTATACATTTAGAATGGTGACTAGACAATTATTAAGTGGCATTTGTATTTTTTCTCAGACACAACTTCTTCATGAATAGATATTTCATTTAAATATTCTTTTTCGTTTGCACTTCAATTATGAGTCATCATTAATCATGCTGCATATTCTACAAACGGATCCAATTCAATGCAAAGAAGTGCAGAACGCTTCATGAGTGCCTTGGTGGTCACAGCTGAGTAAGATATTGTCCTCATCCTGAGGTCTCTAGTAGAGGGATTAGCACAGCTCACCAAGAGCTGAACTGCTCGGTCCAGTAGGGTAGGTGTGCTAGGAGCATACAAAGCAAATTCACATTGTATCTAGATGGGGCTTCAAGCTGTAGAAGCCTACTAAATAAGGATGAAACACAGGCAGAATTTAGATAAATGGACTTCTAGGTGAGGAAGACTGCAAAATGAAGGAACAAAGTTAAAAAGGAGAAGAGCCACTTCAGGAACAGAAAGCAGTGATGTTTGTAGGAAGATGGGCTAATTGCAGGTAAGAACAGAAAGATAATTTGAGGCTTTCCTGTGTACAGCATTGAATAGCAAGATGAAGAGGTTAACTCTACTAAAATTTACTGTCCATGTGAACTTTGAAAATTATTTTAAATGAATAACAAAAAGGAATTCTATAATTATAAATTAAACATGTTCTTACTATCCACATTATAATGAATATGCTATCACATTTTTAGTTAAGTGAAAGTTCTTATGCATCAAACTAAAAGCTTAATTTAATAAATGTGGTAATTTAAAACAGAGGCTTTCTGCTGGCCCACCTTCCACACTGTAGCATGAAAGTTATTCTCCACTGATATGTTAATGGAACCCACAGCTACGAGTTATCTCTTCCTTTGACATAGAATTTTATTATCCTTCTTTTTTATTTCATGCATCATATGCCATATTTTCAATTTTAAAGACATCGATTTTCTTTTCTTAAATATTTCACACCTATAAATATTTAGTGTTTGGTGGCAATACAGTATAACTAAAAAGTCTCAAAAATATTTATGTTTAAAAAACACAGTATACGAATATATCATTTTCAAAGAATAGATTTTAAACATATTAGCTTTATACTAAAAAATACCACAGAAATTCCGAAGTTAACGTTTCATAGAATAATTATTATGTGATCCAACTAAACTATTAGTGAACAATTTAAAGCCAATGATTGCAAAATATACTTTGAAAGATTTACAAATTTAAACAATTTTCCCTTCACAAGGGAGTAAATAGTTTCCTCGGGTAAACAAACCTTATCAAAAGAAACTATATGTTAACAGCTCTTTAAGATTTGTGAGGCTTACTTTAAGGAATAACTTAACTCAAAGCTCTTGAAAAACTTTATTAAATCAAATACAAATCATAGCTGGAATCAAATAGCAGTATAGAATCATGAACATACCTCTAGAATAAAGGAAACCCAACATGGCAAATAAAGGGCATGCCAATGTGCCCTGATGGTAAAAGTTATGCCATGAGGGGGCAGGTAAGGGGATGTTCCTCTCACAGCAGCTGACAGGAAAGAGGAACCAGTGCAACAGGTGGGCTACCATATGTTCTAGAAAGAGGAGCTGAAGCCTGACCTCACCTGATAGGACTAAGAGACTAATTAACAAGAAATCCAGCAATTTTCCAGGACCACTACCATTCCGGATTATGAGGCCTTATTTTGTTTTACCCATAAATGTTGACTATATCAACTACTTGACAAGGAAAATTAGAGACATTTAATCTTACAATGGGAGGCATCATAAGTGGTAATTTTTTCCCATGAAAAAGGATAAAAGAAATTTGCAAATTTCTGATAGACCCATAAATTGATTAATTAAAAAAGAAACAAATGAAAGAGGAGCTAAGGTCAATACTCAAGGAAAGAAAAAGATCTAAAATGTACAATATGCAAACACCAATGATGTAAATTTGTTCTATGACCCAAAAACAAAGAGATGAGGGCTCTCCACTTATGTCATCAGTCCATCCTGAAAATTTCCTGAGACACCCTAGTACCAATCTATGTGGACCCTTCAGAGGGGCAGGCTCTTGGGCTTCCATTCCACACACTTGTGGAAGCTGAGAACCTCCCTCTCCAATCTAAGGTCCAGCCTCCTCATGTGCCCCACACGGCCATTGCCCTGTGGGTATTACTGCTTCCTAGGACTTCTGCCCTGAGCTCTGAGCTTGAGACCTCGCCTTGATTGGAGCTCTACACAACCATTCCCTGACTTTTTCCCACAACATTCCTTCCCCTTCCTCTGGGGCACTCCTCCTTCTGCCAAGGAACTTCTCTAAAGCACGCTCTTTCTCTCCCACACCTGCATGACACCTGCTACAAACTATCGAGTGTTGGAGCTTTAACTGAAGACTGGGAAATCCATTGACTTCAGATATCCCTGCGTTCTATCCATCCAAATCCCTGAGGCAATGATTACAAAGCCTGGCCTAGGGTATTAAATGCAGGGAAGAAAAATATAGAGGGATGTGGACTGAAAAAAAAAGCAAAACACACAACCTAAAAGTTGTGAGTTATGTTTTATTTGGGGACCTTACTAAGGACGATAGCCCCGGAGACAGCCTCTCAGATAGCTCTGAGGAACTGTTCCAAAAAGTTAGGAAGGAGCCAGGACATGTAAAGTTTTTGTGGAGAAAAAACAAACAAACAAACAAAAAAACCATGTAGTCAAACATCAAAAGATTACTGCTAATCACAAAAAACAGACATCTCAAGTTAATGATTTTAGTGCTTTTCTATATATGGGAAGATGCAAGAGCCTGGGCTTATTGAAATTATTCCTTAATTATGCATCTTAACTACCTACGACCAGTATTCTGTTTTCCTCTATCCTAAATTCCCACAGGGCACACCTTTCAGGTGGCTACAGCGGCTAATGGCTTGGTGGCTGATGGCAGGCGATATTCACTGTTTACTGAAATGACAGGCACCATTTTTTTTTGTCCACAGCGAGGCAAACAAACGTTTCACAAATGATGCTTTTGCCCTTGAACATAAACTCTATCCAATAAATATTATTTTTAATGAGGATATAGAATGTTAATACTAAACATGGTGAGTCAATTTAGAAATGATATGATAAAAATATTGAGCTATTGTTTTATCATGTGGATACATTGTAAGGCTGTCTTTCTGTTAAGTTGATGTACTAGATTAAAGAACTACAAATTCTACATATATATATAGGCATAAAACTATAAAGTTATTTTGTTTTGCCTAAAACACACACTCAGAATAAACCTGAAAGAACAAATTTCAAAAATGTCTAGAGATATTATTTAAATAATAATTGACATGTTTAAGGAAAAATAATTTTTTATTCCATTAATCTGAAGAAGACCGAGTAGTAAAGCAATAAAAAGTAATCTCAGGTAATCTCAATTTTTTTTTCTATTAGGTAGAGGGAATGAGGCATGTGAATGAATAGTGAATTATCCCTTCTCTAAACCTCTCTGTCCTAATTCATTTGCTTCAACTAGAAACAAATCATAAAGAAAAAGAAAAAAATAAGATGACAGACTTTGTATCTTCTAATATTATTCTTCAGGAGTTCCCAGTTTTGATACAATACTATATATGATTTGTGATTAGCAATCACCCCAAAACTAGCATTAAAGGGTTCTCATGATCCCAAGATGTTCTGATAACTGTAAACCAGAAAACCAAAAATCACAAGTAATTTTCATTGTTTCAGTAATGGGAACAGTTTGCAATTGATGCTGGGAAATAACATTATTCCACATTCTAAATGGTATGAAGTATGTATACAGCCTTTGCTTTTGGAAGTAACTTACGACTAAAAAAGAAAATGAGTACTATTGGAGGGTAACCCTAAGGGATAAAAAAGTGACAGCCTCTCCAGCATCGTTCTGGCAGGTTAATCAAGGAGAATGACAAGAAATCAAGGATAAGGGGCAAAATAACAACAGGCTGGAGGGCACTTAATCTGATCACTAGCAGAAGCAAGTAAAGGTAGCTTTCTCAAACAGAATGAGAGAGGCTAGGAAGAAGGTATGAGCTAAACTGTGCCATGTACAACAGTAGCCCTGCAAGAATGTAAAACAGCTGGACTGATTCATACCGAGCCGTGCAAAGCATTGGACATGCCAGCTCCCATCCCAGCAGTGAAATTCAGATCAAAATGTTCTGTTTAGTAGCCTGGCTATATTCTACACATATTTTTTTTTCTACATAGTATAAAGTGATGAAAAGTGATTATAGAAGATGGCTTTTCCAGATTCCTCCTATTGTTCCTACATGCAGGCAAGTCTTTATACAGGTAATTTTAAGAAAAATGACCCTGGTCACCATCACAAGGAGAAACCCATTAGCTTCTAGGCCAGAAGAACTAAAATTATGATGTCACCCAAAACAGGGAGATTCCACACTTTATTCTTCCCCATTTACCTCAGTATTTCAAAGATGCAGAAAGTTATTATCTTACATAGATATATAAATAAATTTTTGTATACTTTTTGCTTTACAGTCTTGTTCACACTAAATCCATTGTAACTGAATGCTCTGTAAAATATAAAAATTGAAACTTCGTGTGACCAATGTGTATCCTTAGAAAAGTTACTTGACTCAGTTTTCTCCTCTGTAAAATGGGGACAGTAATAGTATCTCCTTCACAATAGGATGCTTATGAAGATAAATGAGCTAATACATGTTAAGTACTTAGAACAGTTCTTGAGATATAAAAAGCACTATAGAAATGTTTACCACTACTCCATCCTTTAACTTTTAACCCGTTTCTTTACATTAAAAATGAGCAGCTTGTAATTGACAAGAGGTAATTGGATCTTTTTATTTTTAATCCAGTCTAACAATATCTGCTTTTTAATTTGTGTCAAGACATTTTTACTTGATAACACTGTTTTCAAATTTCTATGGAATAAATACAAAAATTGACTGCATATTATGCCTTAAAGTAAACCATGATAAATTCCTGGAAGTAGAAATTATTCAGGCAAATTTTCTGAATATAATAAAACTAAAACTTAATAAGAAAAGATTAACTGAAAACAATTTGAACCATTTAGAATTTTTTTTAAAAAATCCCTCCTACAGCACTGAAAGGTAAAATCAAAATAGATGTTCAAACATGAATGACAACTAGAATAATCCATTAAGAGCAACTGGCATGAACTCGAAGTCATATCTTTCTTGCTGGCTATTTCAAAACTATCATGTAAATCTATTAGAGACGCTTCAGTTGAACTAACATGTTCATAAACTGACTTGATAAGACCCCTTATGAAATACTATTTGCAATATTACATGCTTTGGGGCTCAGAAACAGGTACTGAAAGTAAGACTTAGTCCAAAAAGTACCAAAAATTTGCTTTTACTTTGTTTTATGTAAATGCTGTCTTTGATTAAAAGCGATACTCACTCTGATCTAGGCATAAAAGCAGTCACAAATTTAGCATAGATGCAAAAGACAGGTTGACAAAGAAAAGGACAAAACAGAATGCTAGCACATGAACCTACATGGTTCACAGTAAACTAAAATAATAAAAGAGTAAGTGTATGTATTCTCAATGAAAATACATTCACTCACGCATGTGTATACACACACACACACCATCTCTCAATTAGCAATACTAATTTATTCCTGAAAATCAAGGCACTTCAATAAAAAGTAATTAAGTGAAAAAAATACTTCCATTAATTTCAATGAGGAAAAATTATGCTATGTTTCATTTCATATGTTTCATTTCAAAACGCCCAAACAATTGTCACTGAGGAAAAAACACGTCCATCGGATAATGAAAACAAGTTATGGAAGTTATAAATAACAATTTGAAAGTAAATAAATAGTTTTTATATAAATAGAATGAAGGTTTATTGTATTTATTTTTTACTTTCCACACCTTTTTCTTCACCAATTTTCAGTCCTCTGAGTGTTTATCTTGTATTCAAACTGTACTTAAGAATAGAGCACACACACAAAAAACACCTAAAGGCCAAAATAAAGACTAAACAGGAGAGAGCTTAGGCAGAGCCCCCCCTACAAAATAGTGTGTGTGCCCATCAGACTGAGAAGTCTTCTCAACATAACTCTTGGCAAAGCAAGAAGCTTTGGTTCATACATACACAGCACGAAATTGAAATTTGTTCCATATGACATTTTTCATAAGAAACTGTAGTATTAAGTAAATTGGTGTTTTTGCCTACAACCATAATGTTGAACTATAACTTCTTGGAATATACTTACCTAATGTATACTGCAGTGAAGATTTTGATATACTGAAAACAAAATGTCATCCAAAAAGAGGATAACTTTTCAAGAATTGTTAGGACAAAAAGTCATTAACCAAACAGTTTTATATGAGGTAAGTATCTTTAGAGATGTGTGTATGTGTCTGTGTGTATAATTCATAACTGCATTAAGTAAAAGATGGACAGAAATCTGTAAGATAAAAAGTTATATTTGGATCTAGAAGAAAAAATAAAATAGGATTATTTGGAGAGTTGTACTTTGTTTCTTCACTCTCTTGATAACTTCTAATGCCTCCAATTTTTTAACTTTCAATTTTTGAACCTCTGGTATATCCCATGCAGTGGCAAAAAGGTTTCTAAGGATAGTAGATAAACCATTGTTCTGACTACATTCTTTAAAGAAATAATGAAGAGATCACTTTATTCTTTCTAAAATGATGAAACAGCAAAAATCTCGAAGTGGTCCCCTCTATCTACAAAATGACCATTTTTCATCATCAAACAAAACTAGATATGTGTATTTGATGTTTCATAAATGTTTATCCAGATGTGGATAATATCCTTAATTTAATTTTTAGATTAATTGACAAAGGATTACACCAAACCTACATCATCAAACTATAAAAGAATACACTATAATAGAAATTACTAGTATACTAAATATCTACAACATAACTGGAAACTCAAAAGATGTCACCTGATCTGTAATAGTCTATGGGTGATTTGTGTGTCAGTGATATTGGGCTCTAAATGAGATGTGAAAGTTTTAGGGGATTGGGTTTAATCCAAAATGATCCTATGACACATTATTTAAGCTACCATCTTGAGAAGAAAAATCACTAATATCTGCTTGTTTATTGGCATATGTTTCTTACGAAAATATAGGATTAAAATATGCCAAGATAGTTTTCCCAATTATTTATTTTTACTAGTGATCATGATTTGAAATAAAGGAGAGCATGCTTTAATGGACATTATAATGATACTTAGTTACAAAATACAGTTTCTTCTCACAAAATCTACCCACATTTTACAAAATTACTACCTAGCATTTATGACTCAAAAATATTTTCTGTGATCAAGCATAATTACTACATAGTGTACAGAGTAATAAAGGTCCATGTAAAGCAAATAGAAGAAAGAATTGTTATAAGAAAGAAAGATGAGCAAAATCGACATACTTGCTTAAAGGGGGAGTGAATACGCAGTTAGCTGCTTTTACAGTGCTGAAAATATATGTATTTTATTTATTTTCATCCTCCATTTCAACAGTACATTCCAATTACACATTTTCTATATTTTCTGAAAGATGATTATGCTCAAAATGTTTAATTTTCCTTAGCATGCTTGCTCATAAAAGAAAATTATAATTATGATAAATTCTTTTTCATTTCAAGTAAAATGATACACTAAACCTTTTTATATGCCTTCATCTGGAAGATTTTTGGTAGGGAACAAAAACCCATTTCACGACAGAGATTACCTAACACTTTTTAAAAATTCCAGTCATATTTAAAACTCAAACTCAAAAAACCAAAATGTGTCATTTCTACTTTGGCCACAAATATGTAAGTATCACAGAATTAAACTAATTTAAAAAGCTAAAACACGTGCATTGACATCCCTTCAAAATAGGAAAGACCATCTCATTTAAAAAACACTAGGTTCTGGGCTTCCCAGGTGGCACAGTGGTTAAGAATCTGCCTGCCAAGGCAAGGGACACGGGTTCGTGCCCTGGTCTGAGAAGATCCCACATGCGGTTGGAGCAACTAAGCCCGTGCATCACAACTACTGAGCCTGCGCTCTAGAGCCCACGGCCACAACTACTGAGACTGCATGCTGCAACTACTGAAGCCTGCGCACCTAGAGCCCGTGCTCCATAAGAGAAGCCATCGCAATGAGAAGCCCGTGCACTGCAACGAAGAGTAGCCCCCACTCGCCGCAACTAGGGAAAGCCTGAGTGCAGCAACGTAGACCCAACACAGCCAAAAAATAAACAAAATAAAGAAATAGAAAAAAAAATTAAAAAAAAAAAACAACACTAGGTTCTTAGTGGCCGGATCAACGTTGGGGAGTTGTGTTGGGAACTCAGCTGCTGGTTATTCTTTGCTTGCCCCCTTCCATCCATTTTCTACCTTTTTGTTGTTGTCCTGCTCCATGCCCCAGGGTTCCACTTCCTTTGCTCTCTTGCACTCTGTCTTCACTAGGCAATGGGAGGCACGGTAAGAGACTGGGGAAGTGGGAAGAAAGAGGACAGGCTATTTCAGCACCCGCTCCCTTCCTGCTTTGCTGTTCTGGCAGCAGCATCTGTGGATCTCGTCTTCCCCAGGCTTTAGTAACGTTGATTCTCCCTCTCAACCCTGGCTTGTGATGGTTTCTAGCTCTTGCTAATCTCTATCTGCCTCAGCATCTCTCACTGGTTCCCTTTAAATAGTCTCTTTATTAAATTCTCATCAAAAGCCCAGATAAGCGTGTCATCTGTTTCCTGCCTGGCCACTAACTAGTAAGTGGTGACTAAAAATTGGAGAGTCTAAGAGCAACTAGGTCTAAAACAACCTTGTACTGGGAAGGTCCCCTTTATCTCCCAGGGTATCTTTTAGGTCCAGAGGCAAATGTCATCCTGCTTCCTATAAAGTGGAAATCTGAACTCAGATTAGGAGCAATATAAACAAAATGGGAATTTTAATTCGGGACTAAATAAACCTCCCAATACACTCTCTAAAACAAAGTTTGGAAACTTAGAGTGTGGAGAAAGAAACAGAGGGATGATCAGGGCTTGAGGTGAGCCTTCTGGGTGTTCCTAATTGTTTCCCCAGAGGGATTAGCGATGCCAATAGATTTCGTATACTGAAGAGACAAACAGAACTCCTGAGTTCTGCTATAAATGTCTGAGAATTACATAACGTAGTTTTTTCTTAAGGTAAAATAATTAGTTCCATCAAAATAATTAGGTAAACTGCTACTTCAGAAAAATGCAGCATGTTGATCATACAGCTTTAGGTGCTCATTGGGACACTCCCACGTGTCCAGCTTGATATACACATAGGTTCCTACTTGTTTAAAGTCCTCTTTTGTGCATTTACTCACTTGAAATACAGGGACTCTATTGCTCTACTATCTACAGCTCTAGCTATCTACCTACACATCTATGCCTTCTGAAAAAAATGGCAAATGAAAAAGAATGAGACAGAGATGAGAGAAGGCAAGCTGTGTAGAGGAAGGCAGGGGAGCTGAAACCATCCTGCTTACGCTGCTAACAGCTATTCTCAGGACACCTTCCCTACTCTGTAAATGTTTCATTGCCTCTACCTACGCTGTCCTTATGGTAGCCACTACCCATATGTGCCTACTTAAACACAAACTAATTAAAGTTAAATAAAATTTAAAATTCAGTGCCTCAGCCGCATTTCAAGGACTCGTAGCTATCCTATTGGACAGCGCACAATAGATCCCTTTAGATCATCACGGCAAATTCTCTGGGACCGCACTACTTGAGGCAGTCCAACGAGTGAATGTCTCACATAAAATAGAATTGCATATCCATATATATTATAGATACTTAGAGTTATTTATGATAAAATGAAAGCATCTAAATCCTTAAGATCTGCAACTTGGTTAATGATATTTTCTGACTACAAAAACTTCATATGTAAATATGCATGCTTTATAAATAAATTGAGCATCTTTTTTTAGCTTTTCTTTCAGCTAAAATAAAACAAAGGTCAAAATAATATTGACTTAAGCATCATAGAAGTTAATTTCTCTCACACAAAATAGTCCAAAGAGAAAGAGTCTCCAAGGGCTGATATGGTGACTTCAGTGGAAGATTCAGCATCTTCCATCCCCAAATCAGGCTTCTACTCATAATTAAGTAGGATCGTGAGTGTGATCTTACCCACGATCCCGGCTGCTGTTCCAGCAAAAAGAAGGAAGAGAAAGAGAAAGGGCATACACACTCTAGACAGTCTCATCTATCATTTCAGTTAATATTCGGTTGTTCAGAACCAAATAGCATTATGAAATCTGGGTTCCAGGAAGACTGAGGAATTTATTCATTAGTTGTTGGTCATAGACCCAACTAACACTTCTGTTCCGAGACAAAAAGAGAAGAAATACTGGGGAGAAAGTGGAAGTGTTGCCTCGTTGCTCTGTTCACATTGATGCATTTTCCACTCAAACTTTCCTTTCCACTAATTGCTTTCCCCCATCTATTAGCTTAAATATGGACCACTGACCTCATGCTGATTTTTCACTAAACATATAGAATTAGAAGAACTACAATAGTCTCCTTTAAATTGGTGGACATTTCTTCTGCATGTGTTGCTGATTTGTTCCCAAACTTCAGAGAGCTGCTTAAGCAAGTATAATGGATCACAGTAAGAGAAGCCATTTGAAATAACTGTTGAACTATTTATGTTTTCAAAAATGAATTAAGTAGAAAAATCACTAAATCAGAGGCATAGCATGTTAAGAATTCTTAAGCATATAGCCTCTAAAACAGTTGCTATTGATACTTACAAGTCTAAAGAGTAGTCATTTGTCTAATCTATAGCGAGTAAGGATTTGTCAAGGATTTGTAGGGAAGTGATGATTTTATTTATTTGACAATTAAAATATCTGTTTAGAAAATAGTATGTTGATAGATACTTGGTTTGGGTTGGAAAACATAAAAAAGTATAGCTATCTATTCAATAATTGGATAGAAATATAATATACTATAAAAGTGTACTTCATTATGTCTGTATTTTTCTACTTCCGAATGGATTATGTTGTCCACGTTCAGTCTTTCTCTTTTCTTCTCCATTTTCTAAGTTTCAATCATCTGTTCTTTAATCACATCAAACATCTCACAGTGAAAATATTAGTTATTTTGTGATGTGCTTAAATTACTAGTAAAGGGAGATAATTTTCAAACTGTTTGAAAGATACATCTTGCACTAAGAAATTCCTTTCCTTTCAAGTTTCAGGTTTGGAGCTTGAGTATTCATTTATTTATTTCCTTATTCGGGAAACATGTTCTTAGTTAATAGCTTGTGCTAACACCATGTTCAGGGAAGTAAGGACTCTTCATGTAGCCTTTGGCTTTCATTTATACACAGCACCCTGTGTAAGTTCATAGCATTTCTGACCAAGCAGTCGAAAAGTAAATTTGGGACATCTACATCATCCCTAGAATCTTTAGATTTACTGAACGTTCGTTTCTTGCCAACAGCACAGCAATAAGACTGGGGAAAGCAGGAGAAAGTTAAGCACTTAGGGTCAAGCAGGGGAGCTAATAGTAAAGAATAATCAAAGTGCTGATAATTACAAATGTTGGGCCCCCTACCCTGGTTAATGGGAAGCACCAAGGTTCTTACTATTGGAGGAAAATCTTTATTTGGTATTCTTTTTTCTTTCCAAAATAAAGGTAGAATTTTTCATTTTCAGGTGAACACACTCCTTTCTAATTATAAATCATCAGTATCTATAAAGCATTACTCCTGGAGTTTTGAAATAATATCAATTCCTAATTCATAGTCATAGTTTTTAATTTATCTTCAAAAGAAAGGCAGTAAAATTCCATTCTAAGTATAAACAACTCACACTTCATAAAACTGCACATGTTAGGCAATCAATAAATATTTATTGAGTGAATGAAAGGTATTTCACTTTAATGTGAATACTCTGATTTCAATCAGCAATTAACAATTGTATAAGATTTTTGTCTATAATTAAGAGACAAAAAAGTCTACAACATTGATCTTGTCCAAAATACTAACCTTGAAAACTTGTTTTTTAGCTACTGGTGTTTTTAAGCATTTAAGCAGATCTTATTGGCTCTGTTGCCTAGTATTCAACTGTCCATGACTTCAAATTTAAACAGATAGATTGCACATTGTGGAAGTTTTGGAGACAGTTTGCGGGAAGCTATGATTACATTTCCGCTACAATGCTTCAAGAATGGGGTCCATTTTATTTCAAGAACCATAATTATGCAAGGTCAATGAGATGTGATACTTTAGGTTGAGAGTTCTTTTCAAGTGAAAAGAATTCCTGTGATTAAACACAAAAGAACTAGATAAAAGTCACTTAAAATATATTTATTTTTTAATAATAATTTAGTCATTAAGCAAAGCCAAGGACCTTTATTTCCTCCTCAGGAGTTAAAGATAATATTCTGAAGCCATATCCTTTGAGCTGTTTTGTAGATACTGAAATCCTCACCAAGTGGAAGAAGTTAACTATGTGATGACCAGACTGTAGCCATGAGATAAGCTGCCACAATTCTGAGAACTGGCATCAGAGAAATTGGAACAAACTGACCCTAGAACTGGAGATTAACTGTTCTTAAAACAATCAAGATGACGCTGATCAGACCACCACATGGCCAATTTCAAGACAACTGTCAGAGCTGACTGTGCTGTTTCTGCATGTAGCTACCTCTCTCTGCCTGAAACTACCCTTAAAAGTTCTTGCACACTGATTGTTGGGTGCTGGCGGGGGGCCTCTGGACAAAAGTCCACCCTCTCCGCCAGCTGCGGCCTCTGAAATAAAGCAAACTTTGCATTTTACCAAAAAAAAAAGTTGTATTTGTTATACTCTCTCCTTTAATAAGTTATTATTTAATAACTTAATAATTATTATATAATCAACTGATATTTATTAATTATATGATTATAGTAATTATTTAGTAAATCATTGTGTTTTCTTTCTAATAGCTCTAAAATTTATCTAAAGTAATCCTAATTCCTATTCTGTGCAAATGTCTGTGCACAAGTATTACTTAACAAACATTTGCTGAAGACTCTTGGTATTCAGTTTTATTGACATTCTTAATTTTTGAATCAGCAAATAAATGTAAAACTAAACATTTCCCATTCTGCTATTTAAAATGTTTATTTTCTCTCTCTTTTTTTTTAAGACTCATGTAGTAGATACTCATTACCCACCCAACAGCCATTTCCATTTCTCTCTTTTTCCTGTATGGTAGAATCCAAATGTTATTCAAGTTTCTACATGATTAGAAGCACATCCTGATAGAATCTGATAAAGCAAAAAAGGTACATGTGACTTAAATCTTAAAAATGAGGCTTGAAGGAAGGTTTGAGGCAGGAACAGCCTATGGGTAAAATTTCCTCCCTCTGAAAAAGAGACAGAAGAAAGGAAGATTGTCTTCTCTCTTCATGCAGTGGATACACAGAATCTGCACAGATTAACTGCAGCGTTTTTGTAGTCATGAGGGGAGTCAGAGGGAATAACAGGATAACTGCACATCTGAGAACGTTATCGCATTGTGGAGCCACTGAATTAAAAGACCCTGGGACAACTTTGCCTCTGGATTACTTTTTATATGAGATAATTACTTTTTTAATGGTTTAATGTCTAAGTGGAGATTTTTCTATTACTCATAGCAAAAATTATCCTAACTGATATAAAACACTATGAACAATGATTTCCAGTAAGAGGCATACATCAACCAATAAGAAGTTTTAAGTTTTTGCAAAAAAAAAAAAATTGCAATTTTGTTTATTTAGTTCTACTAGCTGCTTCTTGAATTAAGTCCAATTATTCTTATTATTCCTTGAAGTAGATGAAGCCACTTATGTTCACTGTACAATATCTTCTTTCAGCCCTTTTCTCTCATTTCAACTTTGTATTCCAAATCAGCTCCATATTCATGTTTAAGGTAATGCTTCTAATATAAAACTATTATATTATCCAAACATGGACACTCATGAATTTTCTTTAAAAATTGGTATTTTCTCATCTATTTCCCAGAAATTTGAATATATATGTTCAAATTTATGGAGGAAATAGAAGCAAAATCACCTAAAGAAATTTTAACATCATAGTAATTTTTCGGCACATTCTTTCTCCTCCCTAGACCACCCTCCAAGTTAAGAACCAATAGTTTATTGACTTAAAAGCCAATATATTGTTTCTATTTCTAAACACCAGGATAACTATGGACAGAAGTTTTAAAAAGTATATATAGAAGCTCCTGGTTGGTTTAATCAATCATGGCAGTTTATTAGATGGGGGGAAAAGATTTTTTTTTTAATTCAAATGACATTTCCAAATGTAGAAGAATTTCAACTCCAAGAAAACTATTTGAACTAGTTTATGATATAAAACAAAAAACTCATCAAATATTATTGATGAAAATGATTAAGGGTTAGGAGAAAACATATCTGTGTGTCTGTATGATGCATTTGTATATGATATATAATAATTACAAATTATTTAAAATTGTATATAACATATGTTTTTACTCATGAACAATACAATGAATGTATGCATATTCAATTTTAACCATATCAACATAATAATATTATAATTTCCACTTTCTATGGTTCTAATATTCTTTAGAGAATTTAACAGCAGCATACCTCCCCAAATGTCATAATTCATCAATCTGAGACTTAAATGAAGTAAGACTTATACAAGTTGAATAAAATAAAGAAGAATGGACTGCCCCAAAATTGATGTGATCAGTAGATTACATGTCCTCTTTTCCATTCTTATGAGCTTTTAAATTCAATTAGCCCTAGAATGTCTGTCACTAGAGGAATTGTTCTGTACAAACATATTCTATAGTATATTTTAAAATGTCCTTCTTAGTGTATCTATAGATCTAAATTAGCTAAAAATGTAAACACAGAGTTTATATATGCCAGTGTAAGAAATAAATTCACTGGGAAAAATTTTTGTCTTTGTCTTTCTACTTGGTAGTCATGAAATGTGTTGGGATTATTTTGTTTTGTTTTCACTCATTAGCATGACTCATTTAGCATTTCCTACAAAGAACAGCTCTAAATATGAAAAACATTTTCCAAGTAAAAGTCCTGTCATGCTTGTTTTAATAAAAAGATAAGGATCATTTGTACTTAGCAGAATTTATTTGCATATAAACAATTAATGTGCTAAAGGTTTTCAATCTGCCATTTCACTTGAGGAATAATAAATATACATTCTGCAATTTCATTGTCACTCGTATTTGTTTCCTTTTAGATGTCTTTGTCATATTGTATCAGGAGGTGTTAACTTGAAAAGGGAAGAAAGAGGAAGGAAAGGAAGGAAAGAAGGAAGATAGAGGGAGACAGAGAGAGGTCTGAGGATGAAGAGAGAAAGAAGTTTGAAGACAATATGGTGATATCTTCCCTTGTCTTTTGCAATAGTCCCACTTTGACATTTAATCTCCATTCACTCAAACGTGAATTGAATATCCAGAAAGTAGCATGGATATGCTCTTAGACATGGAAGACAATAAAACTTTTAAGAGTGTAGCACATGGTAGGCAATAAATACATTTGTTAATTGAAAGTGGTTCAGGAAGTTGGCCATACTTTTACTAAAACATATTTTGTTTTTGCTTTAATATAGATCAATGTGCATTTCTTTCAGTTTAGAAGTAGGATTTTCTGTAAGGAAAACGTACTGGGTTACATTCTAAGAGAAAATAAATTTGGAAGGTCAATTTTTCAAGGGACTAAAAAAAAAAACATAAAGAGCAAAGAATTTGACCTAGGTCTCCATGATGATCTGTATTCGTTCATTGGATTAACACACTCTTTATACAAAAGCAAATAAGTTTCACCAGTGGATTCATAACCTCCCGAGGGATGTTTCCTTGAAACACCTGCTTCAGATGGTCATTCTAGGTTTTTGTAAGGGAAACTTTCCATCCAAAAATTTACCTGCCACTTAAGTCACAATAGCCAAAACAATAGACTTCGCACTCATTTCCTACTAAGTTTCAGGACTCTTCAGGTGCAGTTATCACTTCAAAATATTTGATGAGGACGGTGATCCATTTTCCCACGTGAAACCTCCTGCCATCTTCAAGATTCTCTTTATTTCATCTCCTCCTTGGCTCTCTATTGACTTCCTGTATTCTACAGACCAAAACCCTTACCTTTGCATTCCAGGCCCATAACAACCTAGTTACAGCCTACCTACCTTCATTTCCTGGCATTCTCCACCAAACTGCCAGTGATACACCCACCTGACTTTCTCATCCTAGGCCCTTTCACAAATCCATGACTGGGTGCCTGCTTTTCCTCTGCTACACTCAATCCCTGCTCCCCACCATCACATCGCGAGGGCTGAATTTATTTTTGTATCCGTTAATCTATAGCTTGTTCAGATTTATGTAACCCTGATATTAGTGTCCTCATCTTTACAGAGCAGTCTATGCATAGTATTTGTGGGCAAATCAGGAAAGGAGAGATAAAAGGACAACTAACTCCCTTATTTATTCATTAATCCATCCAATATGTATTAAGCACCTACCATGCACCAGGCACAGCCAGCCTCAGAAAAGACAGTGGTAAACAAGATGTAGCCCTGCTCTGAATTGACAGTCTAATCAGAGAAACAAAGAATCCAAAGATTACCAACCAAACACTTCCTGGTTACAATAAGACCTCTTGAAAGGCTCTCTACAATCAGCTTGTCTCAGATGTCAGAGTCCTCCCGGCATGAAGCATGATACATATAGGTTGATACCATTCAGATACTTTTCAGATTATTTCAAGGTCATCAAAGTGCTTGCCTAAACCCTTATTTAAAATTGTGTGTGTGTGCATATGCCTGTGTTGGTTTGCTAGCAATCAAAACTAATCAACAAAGATCGGCAATTTAATAAAAAGTCTTCTTCAGTAGTAGTAGTATGAGAAATAGTGTTTCCAAAATAGGTTTGTAGCAGCTAAATGACTATTTCTTTTACTGCAATTACATTTGGACAAGGTGTACAATTATTTATTTCAAGTTTTCAGTGGTATCCAATGACCTAATCTGGCCCCTATCTTTTTACTCTTTCATAACTTTCTATTCTAAATATCAAGAATACAGTGTCCCAAAAATTAAAACTCCCAAATACACTTTAATTACAATAATAATTGTAATTGAAATAAATTTAAAAGCTTAATAATTATGTGACATACGTAAACAATGTAAATAAAAGTCTTTGGGTTTATTTTTCCAGGATTATTATTGGCACATAATCCATCTGATGAATTAAAAGGGATATAAACTGAAATATATACACTGTTCAAGACTGAAAAATTTGAAATTTTCTTCTGATCCAGTCTGTATTCATTTGATTCATTCTCCCAAAGAAAATAGTTTGTATTCACTTCATATTTGCAAATATACCTAGCCCAGGCAGGTAAGCTTATCAAAACCAATGATGTGGAAAATATGATTGACCAAGTTGAATGTCACTGCTTAAGGGATTTAAACTAAACTATAAATTTGAGAATGTGAATTGTATTTAACCTTGAGAACAACTTGAGTTAAGGTTTTAAGGGTTATTTTTTAAAAATCCTTAGTATTTTTAAACTAGACGTGTTAGGACCTAAAGTCCTCCTAGATAACATGTCTCTCTTTACCCACATTGTTTCCAAAAATATTTACTAAATTCTTACTATATATGAACGTAGGTAATGTGTGATTTAGAAAAAACAGACAGCAAGGATATAAACATAACTGACATTTAGTACATGCCTCACATGAACTTTATCTGTAGTAAAAAGGCATATGCACAAATAATACATTATAAAAGTAAAAAAAAGTTGAAAAGTATCATTCAACTTTTGATGAAGTAAAGTCTTTGTTTAAGAGAAGTAAAGTCTTTGTTTAAAATTTTCAGCAGTACTACTTATACAAAATTATTCTAAAATATTAAAGATAAAGTAACCTGGGAGAAAAATATTACACTTCCATCTCCCCACACTCTATGGTAGGATCTTGAAGGGGCCAGATTGCTGGCTTTGAAATTCAGCTCCAGTTAAACAACCCTGGGAAAAACGGTGTCTCAGTTTTCTTATCTGAAAAATGGCATAAAAGTAGTACCTACATCAAAGGATTATGAAGATTAAATCAGTTAATATGTATAAATTACATGGAACTTTATACAATATAAGAGCTCCATTATAGTCCAGTGCTTTTAATTCTGCCATGATAACCCCTTCTCCAATGACAGCAATATTCCTACTCCAAAATGCTATTGGTTTTTGTATTATTTCTTCATCAGTGTAAAATTTTGCTCCTGAATCCCCTTGCCTGTATAGATAATTGCCCTGGTGACATCCTTTTATTCCTTTCAATGGCCAAAATCCCTGGAACTGATGTTAACATAGTTCTAGCTTCTTCAGAACATTGTTTTAATGAATAATATAGGGGAAAAAAATTGAAGAATGAACACTACTATCTCTTAAAATACGCCTGTATTTCAAAATCTTCTTGAAAAAGGTTGAAACCTAACAGTTTAATTTATAGTAAATCAAGGATGCTAGAAAATATTTTGAAAGCAGAATCATATCATTTCATTTAAATGTCTTCTAGTTGTGACTAAGCAACAATTGAAAAGATTCCTTCTTTACTCTCTTCTACAACTTTGAAATTTGGATTTCCAAATCTTCATTTTGGGGAGGAAAAGCTGCTAACTTCTACTCCAAAATCTCAGAAGCAATGTTTAATGGTTGATTGCCACCAATGTCAAACACATCAAGAGATCCCATATACTATTAGTAAAACAAACCAGCTTCACAACCATGAAGTTCTACGATGTTTTCTTATTCTGGAATTGTACAGCTCCTAAAATTATCATTTTTGTTCAAGTCTTCTGCTCCCTCGCAGTTAACTTCAGAGAGAATTTTGAGCTGCTTTAAGGAAATCCTTCTGGATTCTGTGTCCTTGTGGTTTCTTATTCCAAAAAAAAGCAAAAACAGCCTGAACTGGTTTATTTTAAGCTATATCTACAGAGGAAAGGATGACTTTCAAAAAATGTATTGAAATAAGAATTCCCAGATAAAGAAATAGATTCATACCAAAAAGTGTTTTAAAGAGGCATTACAACTGGCACACATTGCTCATTTAGTGGAAATTATTTCATGCCTGCCACTAAAATTTTGCCACTTAAAATGGTAAATACTGGGAGTGGAAATGGAAATTGGGGATATGGCTGTCTGGAACCTAACTTAGACAGGTAAGCCCAGCTGAAGCATCTGACTGAAAAGGTTAACATCCTTCAGGTCAGTCTCCTTGATTCTGAAAATATGTATTTTTCCTCTCAACTTTCCAATGTGACTAAGAATAGAAATCATAATAGCATTTATGGAAGACATTCAGTAGAAGGATAAGTATCAGAAATATGGAAGATTATTTGAATATAGTGTTGAATATAATTTTATACTTAGCCAAGCATGCTAAAGCATTTAAGTCCAAGGTACTTGTGATGATACCTTTATAACTGCCACACATGGGATTTTTGACAAATTTGGACTGACTTACTATTTATATTAATACCTATCAAGTATCTTCTATGTATTAAGTGCTGTTTTAAGCACTTCCCATGTATTAACTCATTTAATTCTTGTAATAATCCTATATAGCAGGTGCTCTCAAATGGTATTTTGCATATAAAAGTATATATCTATCAAAACTGAGGCACAGAATAGTCAAATAACTTGCTCAACACCCACAACCAAGAAATGGTAGACTGAAGAATTTGAACTCACGTAGTCTACACATGGTGACCATATTCTCAAGCATTATTCTCTTATAACTGCTATTTCTTAGCATTCTCCAAAATCCCATCTCTGGCTGAAGTATTAGCAGCTAGTAACTATCATGGAAAATCTATAGTAGAATACTTCTATATGAAATATATTTTTCTCCTGGTGGCACCATTTGGCCATACATAATCAACAATTTAGCGCAGACAAGAATAAAACAAAGCTGAGTTAGCTATTACATGTAAAACCATGGACCTCATTTTAAGATAAAATATAAGCAGTTACCTTAAAATTGCTACTTCTCAAACATGCTCCTATGTTAATATTCTAGTAGCTAAAAAAGTGGAACAAAATTCTCACCGGCCTTCTTCTACCCTTGAATTAGGCAATATAATTTGTTAAAATGTATATTCTCCCACTTATAGACTTGATGAAGCTATTTTTCACTTTGCTTAAAATAAAATCAGGCCTGCCTGCTAACATTTAATGTTTTCTGAGTTGACTCTTAGGCAAAAATTTTTTTCTCTCTTTGCTTAAATAAACAGAGTTTCTATGTAGTTTTAGTACTTCTTATTCAGCAAGGTTTTGACCTGAGCTATTCCCTAGGCTCCACCCCTAACACACACACACACACACACACACACACACACACACACTGCCCTCCCTTTGATATAACTCACCCAGAATGAAGTTAGCCTCATTAGTAAAGCAACCTGTAAGAGATGGTGCCTCATTCATCGCGGGCATCAGAGCCCTATCATAAAGGTCAGGTAGGTTACACTTTCAGACAGATATTGGTACATAACTTAGTGTGGTGGACACAATAATTCACCACTTGCCCCCAAAAGATGTCCACATCCTAATCCCACGAACCTGTAAATATGTCACTTTACTTGGCAAAAGGGAGTTTGCAGATGTCACTAAATTAATGACATTGAAGTGGGGAGATTATCCTAGATAGCAGAGTAGGCCTAATGTAATCACAAGGGTCCTTATAAGAGGGATGCAGCAAGGTCAGAGTCAGGGGGAGAAGATGTAAGGATGGAAAAATAGGGGGCGAGGGTTGAAAATGCTACACTTCTGACTTTGAAGATGGGAGGGGGCCATTAGCCAAAGAATATAGGCAGCCTTTAGAAGCTGGAAAAAGGCAGGGAAGCAGATTCTTCTCTAGAGGCTACTGACATACAGGCCTATTGACAACTTGATTTTAGCCAAGTGAAACCCATTTTGGACTTCTGACCTCCCAGACTATGAGAAAACAAATTTATGCTATTTTAAGCAGTAACTTTGTGACAAATTTGTTACAGTAGCAATAAGAAACTATTATGTTTGGGACCTGGGACATGGTGTTTAAAAGAATGCAAAAGGCATTATTAAAAATGTTTCCATTACAATAAGATACTCATCTTTTTACTTTAAGCATCTGTACCCACCCAATTAACTGTAAATACTATTTAGTGAGATCCATAGATCAACATTCAGCTTTTCCTGCTGAGGGGACTAGAAAAAATGTTTACACTATGAAAAATGTAATACAGTCTATACAATTAGGATCTAGATTCTACTTCCGCTGTCCTACTAATCATTTTCTGAGCCCTACAGTTTTCTTGCCCAGGGGATCCTGTGCTAGGAGTGTTGTGTCCTCCTGCCAGAGACCTTATTAACCTTTGAAGATTATGCATATGATCTGTGTACTGGATTACTTATTCAGAATGCCTGATACTTGATTTCTCTGAAGGCTCACCTTCTCAGCACCAACTGCTTGCTGCTGGCTCTGTCTGTTGACACAAGGCTGACATTCGTTTGTGATCTCAGCCCTGGGCACATCACTCTCATGCCCAGCCCTTGGTTCTCTCTATCCTGAGCATCTTTTTGTCTCCTGCATCTCTGTTTCTTGCTGTCATCAGCCTCCTCTCTGGCGATGCTAAAATAATAGGAAAGGTCATATTTTTATCCCTTTGGCAACAAGAGGCCATGCCTGATAGGGGATCAAATTCCACCCATGTGCCAACCCAGTGAAATTCTGCTGTAAGGCAACTAAACATCTCACTGTAAAATTAGCCCCCAAATATCACTGCTTAGTATGCTAAAGGACAGTAGTGTAACGCTATGGCTGCAAACCATTTTTCATCTCAAATATCTTACCTCTCACATTTCAGTGTGAACTTATAACAAATAATTTAAACTGTATTTTTATATTAAATGAGACAACACAAACTAATAGCTATTATTTCATATATTTGTAATGGGTTTCATGCATTCATATTTTCTTAATATAAGAAAATATTTCTTTTTTTTTTTCTTTCTAATACTTTTTTAAAAAAAATTATTTATTTTATTTTTGTCTGCGTCGGGTCTTCGTTGCTGCGTGCGGGCTTCCTCTAGTTGCAGCGAGCGGGGGCTACTCTTCCTTGCAGTGCACAGGCTTCTCATTGTGGCGGCTTCTCTTGTTGCAGAGCATGGGCTCTAGGCATGCAGGCTTCAGTAGTTGTAGCACGCGGGCTCAGTAGTTGTGGCTTGTGGGCTCTAGAGCACTGGCTCAGTAGTTGTGGTGCACGGGTTTAGTTGCTCCACAGCATATGGGATCTTCCTGGACCAGAGCTTGAACCCATGTCCCCTGCATTGGCAGGCGGATTCTTAACCACTGCACCAGCAGGGAAGTCCCTTTAATACTTTTTTTTAAAGTCTAGTCTAGTTCTTTCCTTAATGCCAAATTTGTTTAGTTCAAAACTAGGTTTGAAAATATCTCATTGTCTCCATTAAGTCAACAGCATTCACAAATATTTAAAGAAAAATAGTTATAAATTGTTTTAAACTTTAATGCATTATTTAAATATTAAATCATTTTAAATGTTTGGGGTATAAATATATATCATATAGCACTATTAAGAGGGACTGGGTAATGACAACTGACATATATTAAAATATTCCAGTGGAAATATGCAGGAATCAAAAGTCCAATAAGTTTAGGAATCACTGTATAAAGGCTAGATTACATGAGATGTTATCATCTTGCAAATGAGTGATGGGTGTGATAATCTGAAGAAATTCATTTTCCACATTGTGTTATTTTATTTTTATTCCACCTTTATTGAGGTATGATTGGCAAATAAAAAGCGTGTATATTTAAGGTTGTGCAATGTGATTTTTTTAAGGTGTACAGTGTGATTTAACTTACATACACACTGTGAAGTGATAACCCCATTATTTCAGAACCAACATTTTATTATATTTCTTATAAGTACAATAATCCTGTCCTGGGGGCTCCACCCTCATGACCTCATCTCAACCTAGTTACCTCCCAAAGACCCTGTCTCCAAATGCCATCACACTGGAGGTTAGGGCTTCAACACATGAATTTGGGGAGGGGACACAAATGTTCAGTGCATATCAATGTTGGAAGTGGTTATGCATTTTTTCATTGAACTCACATTTTATATCTCAACAAATAAAGGAAAACTTCAAATTTGGAGTTTCTCATAATTCTTCTATATAATAAATATACGTATTAAGCTTGGCATGCCCTTCAGGGTATTATTATTATTATAGTCATCATATTTTACTCACTCTGATGAGAAGTTATTGCAAATTTAAGTTATGAAATGCAAGCTTTTAAAAGTATGACATTAATCTGGGGTAGTTCATACATGTAAAAATTTTATGAAAAGAATAATTATACTTTAGAATAAAAAGAATTCAAATTAAGGCATAACAGTAGCATATGGCTACAGCTCCCCCTCAGATGTGATGAAATGTATGCCCTAAAAGGAATTATTATAATATACTCCTTAATATAATAGTACACACAATAGTACCACAATAATGGCTACTATTGACTATGAATTACTGCGTGCCCATCTCCTTGCCAAGCAGGCACAACTAAGCACACAACATGGAGCATGAGAGACGCTTCTAGCTCAATGATGCACAGCTAACTTTCAGTCTCAGATTCCGTGTGACCTTGCGACTTCTGTTCTTTACCTTCTACTGTGTTTTTTGTCAAGGAAATCAATCTACAGTCAGATTTGAGTATCAGGGAAAAGCACAGGTTAGCAGGCTAATGGAACATCTACACGATGTGCAATTCACATTTAATATAATTTTTATCACACAAAGTAACTTAAATCTCCTTTTATAATACAATGACTTGTTTAAAAGATACTTCTTGACCTTCTTGTTTACACACTACCTACCAAAGTTTTGTAAATTTTAGAAACATTCATTTTTGGACAGAAATGATGCCCAGGATTTGGAATTTTCACAGAATTTGGGATGGTATTTCCAATTCATTCATCATTTCTTCCTTTATTTAACAAATGCTTCCTGAATGACTGCAAAGTGTAAACATAATGCTAGTCCTTTCTTAAAATGTGCCATATATATATATATATATATATATATCAGTTATATATATATATATATCTATATATATATCTATATATATATCTATATATCTATATATCTATATATCTATATATCTATATATATATCTATATCTATATATATATATATATATATATATATCAGTTATATATATATATATATCTCAGATATATCTATATATATTATATTATATAATATATCTATATATATTATATATATATATATATATATATATCTCAGATATATCTCTGATATATATATCAGATATATATATATATATATCTCTGATTCACTTTGCTGTACACCTGACACTAACACAACATTGTAAATAAACTTTACTCCAATAAAAATTAAAAATAAATAAATAAAATGTGCATTATGGTAGTGATGGCAGAAAACAGCAAAAATCTGAAGCTTACTTTCGGTCTAGATCAGAGTCGCAATTCTCTCAGCCAGTGAAACAATTTAATCCCCATTAAACACAGAATTTATTTCTGTCTAATGTTTAATTTTTTAATCTTTTCAATTTGTGTAATAAACTTGAGCAAGGAATTATCCATCAAAATCATTGTCACCCCATAGTACTCTAGAATCAGAACTAATTATGATTTTCAGCCATGACGGAAAGCATGAAGGAAATAATGGCTTCCGTTTAGGATTAGAAAGTAAGTTAATAGATCATCCTATAAACAAGGGATAAAGCAGCTGATATTCCTTTACAGGCAAGAACATATAAATACACAGTTTGCTAATACCTGCCAATAATATTAAAGCAGAAATTAGTAATTACCATATAAATTATCTCTCAGGGAACCAAAGGATATACTTTACTAACTTCAGAAAAAAATAACCCTCAATTAAGAAACAAATGATGGTTAAGAAATATTTACTTAACGTATCAAACCAGTAGGGGGAGGTGAAATATTTTTCTTGTTGTTTTCAATTGGGTGAAATAGCGTAAGAATTTTTAAGTGCTTTCTTTTTCTCTACCCAACCCATCACAACATGATGAAACTCTAAGTACCAATCACAAAAATAAATAGGAGGATTTGTAAAGAAGAAGGACAACACCTTCAGATGATGTGGCATATTTGCTGTGGTCTATACTTTCATTTTTCTTGATTTTAAATGACCCAAGTCAAGTTTTCAATTTTCAGTTGGGAAAATTATTTAACCAAAAGAAACATGTTACTTTTTATCCAGGATGAGCTCTCTGGGTGTGTGCTTGGTGGGTTTTCAAAGTTCCTGCACAGAATCTTCAAATTTAGTCAGTTCAGAAGGCATACGTGCTCTTTTACATCTGTGGCTTCAGACTGGTTTAAGTTCCTAGAATTTAAATAAATTATCTCTTGTTACCAGATCTAAAAATGTGAAAAATTCAGTAAGAGCCTCACTGGTATTCCACCAGAACTTGAGCCCTTGGGTTTCCCACGTTGTTCCTGGCAATCGCTGTACCTCGAATATGATCTCGCTGTTCTGCTGTGAACACCATGAGATAGATAAGGGCTGAGTCCCACGGACTCTAAGAGCAGGATCCAGAGTTCCCTGGAGAGGGGTCAGGGAGCATCAGGGGTGGCCTTACGGTATGATGTGCGAGAAGTAACTACCAAACTTAGCTTCCATGGTTCTCTCTTCACTCGAATTACTGTTACGTGTAGTCACATCACCTCGGGTCCTTTCTGTCACGTGAACAGGAATAAGGCAAGGTGGTTAGAGAACAAGACAGAGTAGGTCAGAAATGCAAGTTCCCTCAACAATATTCCCTAGTTGTAGGAACTATCAAGGTGGTAAGAGATGAGAGAAATGAACAGAGCGCCGGCAGGGTCATGGAGATAGGAAAAAGCTAGGCTGAGATACAAACCCGTGTCTGTCTGACTCCAAAGTCCCTCTTGCCTCTGTTACACTCCACGTCAGTCCCCCTTTTGGAATGTCATATTCTATTTCATTCTCAGAAGTAATATTCGCTTCTTACAAAAGCTGTAATCAAAGTTCAAATATAAATGGACATTTGGAAAGTTCCCAAGCATTCTTTTCCTCTTGTGTCTCCACTGTCACTGGGGATAGCAAACTCTCCACCCACCCCCATCCCCAAAATCAGATCCATATAAAAAGATCGGAACAGAAGAGACCTGACACCTGCCAATGACTCAGAGTTTTCTTCATATTTAATCATCTATAATCAAATTTAATCTTCACAACAATCCAGCAAGGTAGAGTGGCTATTATCAACCCTTCACTTCACAGGTGAAGTGATAATATTGGAGAAATGTAACTTGTCGAAGGACACATGATTAATAACTGTTACTTCAAGGCAAAGCCTGAACCCCTGTCAGTGTTGGAACTACATGAGCCACCTGAGTTAACAGTCTGCGATTCTACATCTAGGCTTTCTGATGGGTACTGTCCAAGGGTTTGTGAAACTGCTATGTTGCTGCCCTCAGCTCACAGGGAAAATTATGCTCAACCATTGCAATTACACAACTGAAAGGAAACACATATTGCAATCTACAAAATTTGAGCTTTTTCCCCTTTTGGTAACCTCTTTGAAAAATCAAGATACAGACAGGTTTTTCACAGCAGAATCATTTCTCTATTTACCCTA
This sequence comes from Eschrichtius robustus, assembly GCF_028021215.1. Lineage (NCBI taxonomy): Eukaryota > Metazoa > Chordata > Mammalia > Artiodactyla > Eschrichtiidae > Eschrichtius > Eschrichtius robustus. Next base: position 19,920,001 of record NC_090844.1, on the reverse strand, counting down.
AGAGTAAATATGCTCTTTCCATATTCACTTGTTGTGTTTTTAAAGGGCTTATCCACTAATGTCCTTTTGTTTTCATTTTTTATGTATGACTAAAATAATTAGAAACATGGTCTCTTGTTTCACAGGCACAACCACTCGTTGCTAGTGGGTCCATGTAAGGGTCAGAGAAACAACATTCTCATATTAAAATGCCTTATAATCAACTGGATAACAATTTCACAACCCAAGATCCTGGGTCAAAAATCTCAAAGCAAAGTAGGATTCCAAAGGTAATATTTTACCACTGTTAATATTTGCCTAAGTAATAGCATCTCTGATAGGAATATTTCTTAAGTGCTTTCTATAGCCAGACATTTTATATATATTCCTAAATTGTAGGAACTATCAACATCACTTAGAAATGAGAAAAATTGAAAGGAACCTGGGCAGGGCCAGAGAGCTAGTAGAAAGCTAGGCTGAAGCACAAACCCATCCTGTCTGACCCCAAAGGCCCATTGCTTCTGTGACACTCTGCCTATTCTGGAAGTGCCTCTTCTGGAAGTTTGTATTCCATTCCACTTTCAGGAAGAGTATTTGCCTATTATAAGTATTTTAATCAAAATTCAAATATACATGCATATTCTAAGGGTTCTTAAACATTCCTTTATCTTTTATCTCTACTGTTACTGGGATAACAAAATCTATAGGGATGGGACTTGTATTTGGCCTCTCAGCTAGACCAGTGTCAAGCTTGAGTGTTCAAACCCCCTGACAGAACTGCAGTTTCGTATGTACATTTTTATCAGGTTTGGCTCAGAGTACACAGGACTTATGTAAAACATGATCTTGACTTTGTGGATTTAACTACACAGCAAGAAGCATATTGATTCCTCATGCAAATGCCACAGTCTACTTAAAACCTAAATTTGTTTTGATTTTGCTTTTTTCAAATAGAGAAATGTGGTATTCATATATATCGCATAGTTATTGTAGTAAGTGATAAAAACAGAGTGCAGATAAATGGGAGAATAAGTAAATCACCAAGACCTTGTAAGGCCTACCATCAGGAAGTTCATTTAAAACATAATATGTTGGTGGGAATGTAAATTGATATAGTCACTATGGACAATAGTATAGAGAATCCTCAAAATATTAAAAATAGAACTACAATGTGATCCAGCAATTCCACTCCTGGGTATATGTCTGAAGAAAACCAAAACACTAATTTGAAAAGATATATGCACCCCAATGTTCACAGTAGCATTATTTACAAGAGCCAAGACATAGAAGCAATCTAAGTGTCCATCAACAGATGAGTGGATAAGGAAGATGTGGTGTGTATATATACAATGGGATATTGCTCAGCCATTCAAAAAAATGAAAATTTGCCATTTGCAACAACATGGATGGACCTGGAGGGTATTATGTTCAGTGAAATAAATCAGAGACAGACAGTTACTGTATATTTTCACTTGTATGTAGAATCCAAAAAAATAAATCGATGAATGTAACAAAACAGAAACAGATTCACAGATACAGAGAACAAACTAGTGGTTACCAGTAGGCAGGGACAGAGGGAAGGGTAAGACTGGGGAAGAGAATAAGAGGTACAAACTACCAGGTATAAAATAAAGAAGATATGAGGATGTAATGTACAGTACTGGAAATATAGCCAGTATTTTATAACTTTAACTGAAATATAATCTCGAAAAATATTGAATCATTTGCTGTACATCTGAAACTAATATAATATTGTAAATCAACTACACTTCAATTAAAAAAGCATACACGTAAGACTTCCCTACTGATCCAGTGGTAAAGAATCTGGCTTGCAAATGCAGGGAATGTGGGTTCAATCCCTGGTCAGGGAACTAAGATGCCATATGCCACAGGGCAACTAAGCCCGAGTGCCACAACTACTGAGCTCATGTGCCTCAACTAGAGAGCCTGCGTGCCGCAAACTATGGAGCCTACAGACTCTAGAACCCACGCGCCACAACTACAGAGCCCACGCACCCTGGAGCCTATGCACCACAACTAGAGAGAGAAAACCCACACGCCAAAACGAAGAGCCCACGCACCCCAACGAAAGAGCCTGCATGCCGCAACTAAAACCCGACGCAGCCCAAAAAAAAAAAAACAACATACATGTGCTTCAGTGTCAATCGTTTCCTTTTCCACCTAAGGATCAATAATTTCCTTTTTTGTTTCTTATCCAAAAAATGACAATAATTTTAAAAGAAGTAGAATAATTTTGCAATTCATTTACATACTATACAAACAGAATTCAAACTGATGTATTTTTCCTACTCATGTGTTATACAGCTTTTGCTACAAAACTAAAGTTTCTCTTATTTAATAATATTCTCTTTGGGCTACCTTTAGGTGACTCACAATAAAAATATTTCTCATTTTCTTATTGCTTTATCTGTATATTTATCACATATGAGAAAGCAAAAATTCGTATGGCCAGAATTATTAATTTTTCAAACCATGACCAATTATAGTAGCTATTTCCTTTCACCTTTAAAAAGTACTGCTTCCTATTTTCCTACATCTCTACAGTTTCTTGAAAACTGTTGAAGAAAACTTTCTATATCTAAAGGTATTAAAGAGAAAAATGGTCACCTTAAGATTGTTTCACAATAATTATAAATTATAATATGGAGTTGAGGCCACCAGGTAGATTTTGCAATTTATAAATTCTAGAAAGCTAAAGTCAAATAATGTTTTCTCCAACATAAAATGCAAACAATAGACATAAGGGTTTTATCTTAACAGCTGTTTATAGAAGGAAATGCACGAACAAAAGGCACTTTAGATAGGTATTGGAAAAAAACAAATATCCAGATTATACATAAGTATATTACTTTTTATTTTAATTTTTATCACCACCAATAAAACACCATGCTTCAGTCAAACTGGACAGCTTACTTTATTCTTAAAAATAACCTGAATTTTTATGTATTCTATTTTACTGGAAAATATACATCTAAAGGGTTAGCTTTCCTGTGATGTATTTCCTCACCCAACGGGGGTCTCCCCTTCTTTTGAAATGCTCACAGCACCTTATAAGAATAAAACATGATAGAAAAGGAGGACCCATCTTGACTACTACCCTCCAGAAAGCCTTTCCAGACTCATCTATCAGCGTGACCTTTTCTAAACACTCCTTGTGATGGTCATCTCTCCTTTTCATCCTAACTGTATCCCACACATAACTTTTATTATAACATTTAAAACAACCTCCAGCAATTATCCATTTATCTACCAGTCTGTACCACCAAAGTGGCACTTTTCATAGGCAGGATCATGTTTGATTCAGCTCCATATTTCTCAAAAATTTCACAGAAAATTGTTAGTAAAAGTTGAATGAATGAACATGGCCCTTGTCATTAAGGTCTTTTACTCTAATTAAGCGAATAGAAAGAAGCGTATCTACATTAAAACTTAAAATAGATTTAGAAAATAGATTTAGTTCTTGAAAATAGATTTCTGAAAGTAGTTCAAGATAATGATGGACTAGGTTGTCATGCCAGCACACGACTCTCTGCAAAATGAATTAATCAGTTAACAAATGCTGTCAAAGTTTCTGGAAGCAGAGATTATGTCGCACCAGGTGATCCAGGAAGGCTTTGCAGAAGAGGTGAGAACTGAGCTCCGTATTACAGGCTGAGTTGGTTGTGAGCAGTACCAAGGGCCTTCTGGGAAAGGCGCCAATGAGAGCATCAGCATTTCAAGAAAGTGGTGTCTGATCCAATTAGCTGGAGCAAAGGGTTCTTTTGTGAAGAAAGATAAGAACAGGAAGATAAGCTGCTTTTACGTTGGGAAGAGTCTTTAATGAGTGACTAAAGAGATTTTTTTCCAATATAGGAGTCATCAAAGATTTTGTTTGTAATGGCATAATCAAAGCAGTACTGTAGAAAGATGAATTTGCCTTTAGAGTGCAGAAGGGATAAGAACCGGAGTGAAAGATAAGATGGGAGGATATGATCTGGAAGGTTGCTACAGTAAGACAAATATTATCCAATAAGGACCTAGAGTAGAAAAGCTTGCAATAAAAAAAAAAAAAGGATTAAATGCAAGTGATATTGTCAAGAAATAGTTCACAGAAACTCCAAGACTGAAGGGATATGGAGCTTAAGAAGGCAGACAGAGCAAAAGCAAGGCTATTAAGTTTCAAGTCTTTGTAAAGTGAGAGTTTTGGAGTCACTAAGAGATAAAGGGAAGTCAAGAGGCTAAGGAGTTTTACAAAGAGAAAAGCTGTTTCATTCCAGACACAGGACGTTTGAGCGGATGTCAGGCTAATCAAGCAGAAATGCTAGGCAAGCGATTGGAAAAGTGGACCTTTGAGAGAAGAGAAGACTACGCATTTAGTGGGAATCATTTTTCAGGATAAAGTTTTAAGCCCTGAGAATAAAGGAGGTATGCCAAAAAGAGAGCACCGAGAAAAATTATGTTAGACTTGAAACTGACAAAGTATCCATGTTTAAGAGAAGGACGAAGAGAGTTGGAGGGTAGAAGTCAGGGATGAAAAAGAGTTTGGGGAGAGGGGTCGGGGGAGCAGAGGTGACAGCAGTAATCACAGGAGTTTGGGGAAGAAGGGCTATCGAAGAAATAGAAGCAAAGGTTTTCCCCATCCGACCAGAAAGTTCGGAAGTGAAAAGAAGAAAAATTAGCTTGAAAGAACAATAAGATTTAGAGGAGGGGCTTAAGATAGGAGAAACCAGAGCATTTTCATACAAAGAGGGAAGGTAGAAGGTGAAGAAGATCCTTAAAAAAAAAAATTGGATAGGTTTGAAAGGGAGTTTGACATAGAAAACACACCTATTCTAAGAGAAAGTTTATATTTAGTATTGACAATTTTAATGTTTCTTGAAATGCTACACTCTAAGAAATAATGACTGATGGAAGCCTTGTGCTTCCTTTGGTTTCCTAATGTGCTTTCAGATTTCTCCAAAATCTTAGGAACCTTTAACTTAAATTTCTTAATCTCTGTTCAATAGGTTCAGATGTCTACTAAAAATTGTCTACCTCTGTTGTTTAAAGATGAGTCATAAAACAGTAAAGCCACATTGGAAGACAGATATAGTGAAAGATAATTCCTTTCAAGGCCAAAAGGATTTCCTTGGAAAAATGTGTAAGGATGTCAAAGAAAGTGATCCTCATGCAGGAAAAGAGATGGGGAGGGGCTCATCAGAGCCAGGCCAATGATGTCATTGATTATTTCCAGCATAAGGTATGGCACATTATAGCAAAAAATCAATTATTACCAGTGACAGGTATAATTTAAGACATAATTTCTAACTAACCCATCCAAATAATTTGCTTGTAATCTATTCTGAAGTTTGTTTTATATTTAATTACTAGCAATTCCAATCTCATAAATAGAGTGTTTTCCAGAAATGAATTTATAAATCAGTTGTCAGACACTCAGAATGTATTTTTCATTGATTTTCCCCCCAAGATAGTATAGAATATGATGACTCTGTTAACACAGTAACCTACAAAAGCTAACTTATTCCATAGTGTATCGGAAAGAAGAGGCATTTTTAGTGATAGTTACCACATTGAAAGCACTCAAGAATTCAGTAAGGTAGGAATTATTAGTATGTTACTAATTATTAGTGCCTTACATTTGCAGTGGGTAAATTGAGACATGAAAGAGCAAGTAACTTGCTCAAGACCCCACAAAACTTTAATAGTATAGTGTAATATAATTAATATGATATAATACAGAGATTATTATTAATCTCTCTATTAGTTATCAATACTACATGAAAAGATAGAGCTTTTTAAATAAAATACTGCATTTTTAATGGCAAAACACATGGAGTTCTTTAGAGTGGTGTGGTAGAGTGGAAAAGAATCCTAGCCTTGGAGTTCTAAGAAATTACTTGAAGTTCCAGCCTTCATATTCATTCATGACTTTTCACTACATCACAGATACCTTTAGTTTCTCCAACAGAAAATAAATAATTTAGATTATATGACTTCTAAAGCACTTTTTAGAACCAAAATTGTATGTTTCTGTGATCAATTTGTGTTGCATTATTTTACGTACTTAGCTAGATGTACAAGGAAGGGTAAATCCTTGTAAAGCCTCTAAAGTTCTTTGACGTTCATACAGAAAATAGTTAGATGAGAATTCTCTTCTAAGTGACTTCTGAGACTATTTGAAAGGAGTATAAAAAATGAGGGCCTCTGGAATTAGAGTGATCCATACTCAGTCTTCACTTTTTTATTGTCAAAATCTTGTCATTCATTTATTTTTATAGTCAGATGAAGGGACAGAAAAGATAAGGGTCAGCATAAAACTTAAAGAAACGTGGTGATTTTAGTTTGTGTTAAAATACCTATCTCAAGCATCAAAAAATTTTAAAAATAAAAAGGAGGAGCAGCACCTGATGCTTAGTGCTTTTTGTGGGCTGGGCATTTGCTCTAAGTTAAATCACAATTCTACACGCGAGGAGAATGTAAACCGCTCAAGGCCACACAGTAGCCAACAGACAAAATTAAGGTGCAAACTGACAGGCTTCAAGTTTTTCTGACCCAAGGCCACCATCAATGTGATGGACTCTATTTGTTGCCTAAACAAAGCCATCTTTCTTCTTCCTCCTTCTGAGGGAGGCTGATCTCTTCCAGGTCCAGAAGGTAAATATTTATTGTTCTCAGCTAATCACGGTGCTCTCTCTAATCTTGCCAAACCATGGGTTTAGCCATGGCCATATGATATAATTTGGCCAATTATATTTTAGGAAATGACAGAGGCAGAGTTTCTAGGAGAAATTTACTCACCTTTTTAAAAAAAAAGGCATTTCTTATTTTCCCACTGATTGTTGTGTTTTGAAAATACTTGTTACCCTTTATTTTATGGTCCTAAAAAACACTCTGAAAAAAAAAAAAGGCCAAAATAGAAAGGATTTCTGTGCAAGAAGATGGAAAGAATTTGAATCCTACGGTTATTGAGCTGTTGAGTTAACCGTGGAACTGAACAAACTCTGGGTGTCTTTTTATGCAGGATAGTAAATATTCATAGTTACTAGGTGGGGTTTACTGTGATTTTCAGCCAGAACTACTATACTTGACACTCACGGCATTGTATGAAGTCATGCCTGGATCTCGCTTCTCTCAATATAATATCCCATAAGAATTCTCTGGGAATTCTCTTCTCTAATCCAATTTCCCACAGTATTCTTCCATCCCAATCTCTTCTACTGTGTCCTTTAGAAACTCACCCCATAATAAACTTCCCTATAGTCACAGTTTTGTTCATCAAACTTACCCTTTGCTTCTTTGCCTTAGTTGCAACCTGGCTCTTTGCTCTTCACCGAGGAATGACTCCCCCAACAGCCAACTTTGTAATCACTCACTTTCACTCAGTGTCTTCTAGACCCCAAGTCCTTCCATTTTCCTAAATGGTTTAAATACCTTTGCAAAGAATGAACAATCCAGTACTCTCTCCATCCTTGTACTCCTCATCTCTAGAACACTTATCACCAATCACCTCCAGACATGCACTCCTATACCCATACTCAGCTGGATTTCCTCTAGCTCTTAAAATCTAAACTTAAGCCTCCTACTCTCTGCCAACAATCTCCCATCCTTCCATCTCTCACTCAGCTACCCCCGCTAACCTTTTCTTTACGTTTCCCCCAACCAGTTTAGAATCTAATATCTATCATTCCAAAAGCTTCAACTCCCTTATTCCCTTGTCTTCCATTGCCTCTGCCTAGAAATCTATGATCAATCTAACTGTCCAAATCTTCTGCAACAATATCCAAGCTTCTGACTGCTTTTATAAAAAACTGCAGAACCCATGGAATAATTCACAATCTTCGATAGAAATCAGTTCCTCTCTCCTGAACAATATGCTTTCTGTGTTTCCTAAGTTTATTCTTCTTACCATTTATCCATACAACTATTTCTCATCCTCTGCATCCTCCATCAAACCTCCTACCTCACGACCGCCCCTCCATTTCCAGAAAAATACCTGCCTCCAATGTAACAGCCAAAAGAGAAGCTCTCAGGTAGGAATCCCCTCTGCTTCCTTCCACCATCCACACCTACTACAAATTCACCGGCACCTCTATCTATCTTTTCTTCCTCCTTGGAAAACTGTGCCCTAGCCCCTCCTATGATAATAATCTCTCTACTTGTTCTCTAGGTCTCATCCTCTTCTGACTCCTGAAGGCACTACTAGATCTAGTGATGATTTCCTAATTTTCTCGTATCTTCAGCTGTTCTCCTCTACTGGCTCCTTCTCATCAGCATGAAAAAACATGTTCAAATTCTCTCTTCCAAAAAGGTAAAAAGTGAAACCATCTGTGGTAGGCTGAATAATGGCCCCCAAAGCTAACCTGGTCCTAGTCCCTGGCCCCTGTGAATGTTACCATATACATACTATATACAACAAAAGAGATTTTGCAGATCCTTAAGTGACTAACTTAAGGATCTTGACATGGGAAGCTTACAGTTATCTGGGTGGGACTACATCTAATCAAAAGAGGAAGACAGGAAGAGATTTGATGACAGAACAGAACAAGGCAAGGTAAGAACAGAAGCAGGGGGAGAAAATGTGAGTGGTTCTGAGGAAGGGATCACAAGCCAATGTAGGTGACTTCCCTAAGCTAGAAAAAGCAAGGAAATGGATTTTCTCCTGCAGCCTCCAGAAGAAACCAGCCCTGCTGACATCTTCATCTTAATCATGTAAGACTCCTGTCAGACTCTGGCTTCCAGAATTGTAAGAGAATAAATTTATATTGATTTAAACCACTAGGTTTGTGTTATTTAGAAACTAATATACCAATGCTAACTTCACATGTATCTCTAGCTACTCCTTATGTATGTAAGTCTACTTATGTAGAGGTGAGTATTTCCTCAAGACCAGATATCTTGTAAACATAATAATACTAATAATAGGGACTTCCCTGGTGATCCAGTAGTAAAGAATCTGCCTTCCAATGCAGGGGACGTGGGTTCAATCCCTGGTCGGGGAACTAAGATCCCACATGCTATGGGGCAACTAAGCCCGTGAGCCACAACTACTGAGCTCATGCACCTCAACAAGAGAGAGAAAACCCACACGCCACAACTAGAGAGAAGCCCACGCGCTGCAATGAAGAGCCCGCATGCCGCAACTAAGACCCGACGCAGCCAAAAAAGTAAATTTTTAAAAAATATTACTAATAATAATATTAGTATTTAACAGCTTATATTTAAAAACTTAGAAAACCTAAATATTTGCATTTTTTTCCTCCATCATGTCACATTTCAGTTAAAATTTTTAGTAATTGAAACACATGCATTAAAGCATGCTGGGGACATATAATGGTGGTAAACCACTGGGGAATCTGACTTTGTTTTCTTCCATAGTCTTTATTTTTTTAATTAATTAATTAATTTTTTTACAGTAGGTCCTTGTTGGTTATCTATTTTAAATATAGCAGTATGTATGTGTCAGTGCCAAACTCCCAGTCTAGTCTTTAAACTGTTACCACCACCCCAAGACTGGACCAAGCCATTATAAAACAGACTGATTATTTAGTATGATGGAATATATAAGCATTCAGATTCCATTTCTGTACATAACTAGGAAAGTTGTCTTTCAGTGGAACTATCTTTGATTAGATTCTGCTTTGGGGAGAAAGTTTCTAGTGATGTGAGTATTCAAACTTTAACCTGAACCTTGAGAAAAAGGTCAAATGGTTAGGAAAACAAACAAATGGAAATGTTATCAAAGGGTTTTTGAGTATGTATATTGGTCAGGTTGCTCAAAATAGTCACATTTCTATGCACAGAAGACATCCAAAAGCACTTTAAAATTTCTCCTAGGCTATTATTGGATCTTAAGAAATGACTTTATAGGCAGCTAAATAATAATATACCCAAGAATGATTATAAGTTTTCTGTTCTCAAGGGGCTTTTTAAGTCTCTTAAGATCCATTGTTCTTATTTAGAGTTGTTCTTATAATGATTTAGCTACTCTATCCTGACATCAACACTGGTTAGCTTATTTCAAGAAGAGAAGTATGTTATACAGAACGATACGTGAGGAAAATTCTTTTGAAGCCACATCTTAGTGGATTAACTCTATTTAATCATTTTTATTTTGTAATTAAGCCAACACAAAAAAGATCCTGAGAATTCAGCTCAGGATTCTTATGCTATCTCTTTCAAAGAGTCTTTATAGAATGATTTAGGATCATTCAGCTACTTTTTTGTTGTTTTTATTAAATTTGGGGAGAAGTTTCACTGATGACCTCTTCTTGGATGTGACTTCCTAGCTTCTGACCATTTCAATACTTCTGCTTTGTGTGGGTTGATTGAGAGACTTGACCAAAGCTCAAAAAATATGTCATTTGCTAATGTGTTTAAATACATAGATTTCCCCTAAGAATACAAGGACCTACAGATAAGAGAACAAAACTGTATATCTTAGGCAATATACTTAAAAATTTCTCAAAGGTGATGCAGTTTTAGCTGGTAAATCTACTAATATGTTAAAAGTGACTTTAGCTTTCCCCAGGGGACTAAGGAAATGCTGTAATATGCTAAAATAACTTCAACACCATTACCTAAAAAATAGATGGGAAGCCTCTTAGATAGCCTCATCCACCAGAGGACAGATAGCAGAAGCAAGAAGAACTACAGTCCTGCAGCCTGTGGAACAAAAACCACATTCACAGAAAGACAGACAAGATGAAAAGGCAGAGGGCTATGTACCAGATGAAGGAACAAGATAAAACCCCAGAAAAACAACTCAATGAAGTGGAGATGGGCAACCTTCCAGAAAAAGAATTCAGAATAATGATAGTGAAGATGATCCAGGACCTCGGAAAAACAATGGAGGCAAGATTGAGAAGATTCAAGAAATGTTTAACAAAGATCTAGAAGAATTAAAGAACAAACAAACAGAGATGAAAAATACAATAACTGAAATGAAAACTACACTAGAAGGAATCAAGAGCAGAATAACTGAGGCAGAAGAACGGATAAGTGACCTGGAAGACAGAATGGTGGAATTCACTGCTGTGGAACAGAATAAAGAAAAAAAGAATGAAAAGAAAAGAAGACAGCCTAAGAGACCTCTGGGACAACATTAAATGCAACAACATTCGCGTTATAGGGGTCTCAGAAGGAGAAGAGAGAGAGAAAGGACCCGAGAAAATATTTGAAGAGATTATAGTCAAAAACTTCCCTAACATGGGAAAGGAAATAGCCACCCAAGTCCAGAAAGAACAGCGAGTCCCGTACAGGATAAACCCAAGGAGAAACATGCCAAGACACATACTAATCAAATTGGCAAAAATTAAAGACAAAGAAAAATTACTGAAAGCAGCAAGGGAAAAATGACAAATAACATACAAGAGAACTCCCATAAGGTTAACAGCTGATTTCTCAGCAGAAACTCTACAAGCCAGAAGGGAGTGGCATGATATACTTGAAGTGATGAAAGGGAAGAACCTGCAACCAAGATTACTCTACCCAGCAAGGATCTCATTCAGATTCTATGGAGAAATCAAAAGCTTTACAGACAAGCAAAAGCTAAGAGAATTCAGCACCACCAAACCAGCTCTACAACAAATGCTAAAGGAACTTCTCTAAGTGGGAAACACAAGAGAAGAAAAGGAACTAGAAAAACAAACCCATAATAATTAAGAAAATGGTCATAGGAACATACATATTGATAATTACCTTAAACATGAATGGATTAAATGCTCCAACCAAAAGACACAGGCTTGCTGAATGGATACAAAAACAAGACACATATATATGCTGTCTACAAGAGACCCACTTCAGACCTACGGACACATACAGACTGAAAGTGAGGGGATGGAAAAAGATATTCCATGCAAATGGAAATCAAAAGAAAGCTGGAGTAGCAATACTCATATCAGATAAAATAGACTTTAAAATAAAGAATGTTACAAGAGACAAGGAAGGACACTACATAATGATCAAAGGATCAATCCAAGAAGAAGATATAACATTTATAAATATATATGCACCCAACATAGAAGCACCTCAACACTTAAGGCAACTGCTAACAGCTATAAAAGAGGAAATCGACAGTAACACAATAATAGTGGGGGACTTTAACACCTCACTTACACCAATGGACAGATCATCCAAAATGAAAATAAATAAGGAAACAGAAGCTTTAAATGACACAATAGAGCAGATAACATCCTTTTCTCCCAGTTAATGTTTTCTATTTTCTGTTGATTTTCATGGCATGGGACAGCAGGCCTATCCTATATTTACAACACTGCTTTTCCAATTTTGTCTGAAGAGCCATGTCTTGGAAACAATACATCTGAACTTTTTTCTATTAATATAAAAGTCCTTGTCTTTCAATAGGGTAATATATTCTACTTATAGCTATTTTAGTGTGTTTTTCTTTTTAGTCTCTTCACTTTTTTCTTTATTAAAATGTCATGTTAACTTTCTTGTATATTCATTCCTCCATATTCATGCATTAAATCATTAAAAAAAAAAAAGATGGTATTTAGCTTCCCTCTCTGGGGCAACAGATTATAGCTGACCACAGATCTATTGGAGTGAAAAAACATAGAAACCTGGATTAGACATTTGCCTCAGATGTTTGTGCTCAACATAATAAAGATTAGAATTCTAATACATGGAATTCAGTAAGATTAACAATTTAAATGCATAAAATCATTTAGTATCTTCTTCCCACCATTGAGGGGTAACATAAAGAAAGAAGTGAGAAAACTGATTCTATTAGGTGAGCATAATTTAAACTAAATGCATTTTAAAATAATTCCCATTAATTGGAGATAAGCCCATATAAAGTTTAAAATAAATTAGTTTAAGGGAAATAAAGTCTTAACCACATAACTGCAACAAGAGTGACTCTACCCCTAAATACATTGATGTATCTTCTAGGGGTTTTGATTTTTTTAAATGTTACATCATACAGAAGTAAGATATACACTAAGTAAAATACACACATTTTTTTTTCCTTTGGGAAACCATATAGAAAACATACATACATTTATTGCAGAAAAAATCAATGTTTCTACATATAAAGCATTTGAAGAGCCAAAGAAAAAAGAATTATATTTGTGAAAAAACTAATTTTCTAATATAGGCTTATTAGTATTAATAATAATTATGTAAAATATTAGTTAAAATTCTCTCTAGTGACTTTCCATTTACTAAACTGTATCAGTCTACACGTGAAACAAGTTACGAATCCTAAATGTGTTATTCCTACATAGATTCATAAATTTCATGGATATACAGAAATCTCTTTACATTTGATAAATAATTTTCAGAGGATTCCTGTAGCAAAAAAGCAAGAAGATGCTTGACATGAACCCCATGAACTTCTTGTTCTCCAAAAGACAATGATGCTATATGTGTTGGAAAAGTGATAAACTCAAAATTTGTAATTATTGGAATACTCTTTAAAAAAGGAGGAGAATGCTTTCTACCTTTCCTAATAAATAAAATTTCTCTGGAAAAGAACAAAGAAAATGAACAACTCTAAGCACTGTGGCTATGAATGGTTATTAAAACCATAAAATTGGGGCTTCCCTGGTGGTGCAGTGGTTGAGACTCTGCCTGCCAATGCAGGGCACACGGGTTCGAGCCCTGGTCTGGGAAGATCCCACATGCCGCGGAGCAACTGGGCCCGTGAGGCACAACTACTGAGCCTGCGCGTCTGGAGCCTGTGCTCCGCAGCAAGAGAGGCCGCGACAGTGACAGGCCCGCGCACCGCGATGAACAGTGGCCCCCGCTCGCTGCAACTAGAGAAAGCCCTCGCACAGAAACAAGACCCAACACAGCCAAAAATAAAATTAATTAATTAATTAATTTAAAAAACCCATAAAATTATATGTGTTTTGTTGGTGTTCAGCTGTACTCTATGACCTTTAAGAATAGAGTTTTTAATTTGTTTAAGTTACCACTATTTTGTTTTAAAATATGCCCCTGTTTAATTTCATTGACTAAAAGAAACTTCTGTATATTCACTTTAGCCTTTCATAATTTTATTCTAACATAAAAAAATGCTAACTGATGCTCAGCCATCTAAAAGAAAGTCTGTTTTTATATATAATAAAAGTTAGGCACCAAAAGTGACATTGAAAAACAACCATTATAATATGAATGATCCAGAACATAAAATTGTTTATTTTTTGGAATTATAATATATTGTAGATATAAATAAAAAGAAAATTTTATATATTTTTTGTTTTTACCATAAAGGAATACACAAAATATGAGTCTAAAAACACATTTTAGCAAAGATAATTATTATTTAAAACATTTACCCTACTTTATAGGAAAATCTAAAATCTCAACACTGCTTCTTTTATTTAATATTTTGAAAATTAACACTCACTGAGGTTCATTTGATTGTTGTAATTTTGACTTTTCCATCTTTGATGTGTCTGTGAGTATAATCACTTATATAATATCCAGTATACTAGCTAATAAAAATTAGGTTTGAAATCTAAAACTTCTGTACAGTTTCTAACTGGTTCGTGGGTTTTGTCAGAATATTTTGTGATGCTAGACATGTACCTCTCATCCTGTGCTATCTCAGGCCAGTTTCCTAAATAGTGGGGGAGCTCACATTATATATAATGTGTCTTCCTAAAAGAGGCATAGTCCTTATAGAGGTCATATATAAGAAACCTCAGACACAAATTTTGAACACTTTGACTTAACTTCTTTTCAAGGTAGCTGCCTATTCAAATGCTGAAGAAGCAAGTTTAAGGATATAATTTGGCAAGTGGTCTTTAGAGATGTTCCTAAGAGCAAATGAAAACAGAAAACTCAATAAGAAATGAACAGCAGGTGTTCTTTCAATTAGAAAGAAATGAGAAGTTTCAGATAATGAGACTATGATGAAAACCAGTGGCAGATACAATATATAAAACACAATGTTAAGGTTGATATTCTTCCCACACACTCATCTGCATGCTTCCTTAATTAATTGAGCATGTTAGTTTGCATCTTTTAACATTTAATCTTGAAACAACTCCCTCTTTTCATCTTTAAATAATGACAGTGTAGATTGCTGAATATGCAAACACTGTAAGAAATTAGTTTATAAGTCTCTTAGTTAACTGAAGTAGATTGGAGCATCTTGTGGCATTAAACTAGACACATCAGAATTACAATTAAGATAATCCTTGCTCTTCAAGAGATTAATATGTGAGTACTTTGCATTTGTAAAGCTTTCTACTTAATAAAAGTAGTTATAGGTAGACTCCCTATAAAATACTTTTCCTGAAATTCATCACATTTGGTAGCCACAAAAAGAAACTTAAGTTTCAGGAAAATTCTATTATCTGAATATAACACAAACAATCAAAATCTTGCTGAACTTGTTATTTTCACAGGCACTGTTTTATTTGCTTTAGGGGAAGTCTAGGTTTCAGGTTTCTGTCTAGAGCACATGGATGCCCACACCCATCTATCTAGCGATGTCTATAGATATTTACGGTTGGTTTAGCCACTTAATGGTTACTCAGGATGATTAGAGCCAGCTGGATCTGAGACTATCGTGAAGGCTGCCACGGGTCTTTTTAAGCACGAGAGGAGCAGTAAGTGTAAGTTTTCTTGGTCCCAATTACAAAGCTTCATCACCAAGACAAGCTGAACCAAACCATTCGCTAAAGCGGTCTGACCTCGCCAATCTCTGATCAGTTCTGGTGAGCTCTGGAATAGTAATAAACCACTAACAGTCACTCATTAAAAGGATTATACACACTTTTATAGATAGTAAACTGATTAAACACATTTTCCAAAAAATAAATAAATAAATATGTTGTGGGTCTGTGTTCAAAGTAAGATAGTGATGAAGCAGTACAAACATTAATCCAAAGATAGAAGTCATTAGTGTTCTCAAGAATGCCACTTTTCCTTCATGATGGTTGAATATTGAAAGTTCATGCTTGCCCCTGGCTTGAGCCTTCCTTCCTCAAGAGCGCATTTTTAATGTCCCCTTGTAGTTTAGGAAAAAATGGAGCTAATGCCGCCTGGGAGTGTCCAGAACATCTGTATGGCCCCATCTACTCTGATACCCATTATGAGTAACATCTGCCCAGAGCCAGTAATTCCTTCCCTAGGGATAAGGTTAAAAGCAAAGACATTTCCAGTTTCAAGAATTAGGAAGTTTTTATGTACTACTTTATTCCAAAATTGTTCTAAAGGAAGTTGGCCATATCAAAGACCCTGTACAAGTTCTGTATCACCATACAGAATTCCCAGAAAACTGTCAAGAGGACTACATTGATATCACTACTGTTATCAACTCGCTACTAAAGAAAATACAGAAAATATCTTGTTACTTTAGATTCCTGGAATTGTATCTTCTAAATGTCAAGTAGTTTAAAGAAGTAAAAGGATAAAATATGGTTATAACAGTTGCAGCTGTAGTAGAAATGGAGTTACTAACAGACAGAAGGCTAGAATTGGGAGAGAATAAAATTCACCTTTTCTTGAACTATTTCTTTTTATACAAAGATATAAGAAAGTTGTGGAAAGATATTTGGCCAGGAGGGAAGATCAAAGGGTAAAGAATTCTACCGTCATACTGAAGACAATCTTTCGGGAAGACTGATAGAATCTCTTTTTACCTTTCAACCATCATGTCCTGCTTATGAGCTTATATTATGTTACAAAATTGATAGGATCAAAAAAGTGACTATCATTACAGCTCATATTAACCCCACAAAGTTGGATAAGAATTGAACTCACTGAACGAACTTCTTGGAAATTCCAGTGATAGTGTCAGCTTGAGTCCCATAACCATAAGGCTGGACTCTCAGTCATGACAAATCACACCAACCCCAGGCAGGGCTACAATCAAGGTCCTTGCCCCTCTTGCCCGGAACCCAACACTGAAAAATGTGGAGGAAATATCACCAGCAATGCCTTCTCTCTCTGTTTTTTTTTTTTCCCAGTTTGCAGGCATTCATTTTTCCACTTGGCAGTTTTGAAATATCAGCATATACCAGTAGACTAGCTTGCCTACTTATACAAATTAGAAGATGAAATTCTCCTGTATAAAGTCTTTGAGCAAAGTGAAGCAATAGCAATAAAGCTTACAAAACAAAGGCTCTGCATATTGAAGTGCTCTGCATACCAGAACAAATAAAAGTGTCATTTTGATTTTACTTTGGTAAACATACATGCAATAAATTCTATGTAAAATAAAGACCATTTATTATGTAATATGAATGCATTTTAATAAAATTCTGTTTTTCTATTCTATTAGATTTTGCTTTCCCCAGTGGGTTGAGAGGGAACTTACTTAGGGTATATAGTTTTTCTTAAGTTTTTGATGAAAGCCTTTGGATTTTAAAATATCTCAAGGAAACAACATTGCTGAAAGCATGCATACAAATAGGCAGAATAGCTATTTAATGCAGGCCTGTGTAAGTTTAAACAACCTATGTGCTCTACTATAAATAAATAAAATATCCAGAATCTGAGACTAGTTGAGCAAAAAAGTAGTTAAACTTGGTGAGATGTGAAATTAGGTTTTAATGCATGCAAAACACATTCCAATGCATATTTTTAGGTGTAGGCTGATTGACTTTTTTCAGTGTTTAAAATTAAAAGCTGCCTTTAGGCAGTTAACAACCTTTGGAGAGCTTTTGATATTATTAAATTCAAGCACTTGCATTTAGTTCTACCATAGAGCCATGCAAAGACCAACACAAGTCTCATCCAAAGCTAGATATTTACGTGGCCAGCTGGCAATACTGTCCCATGCAGCCTGCCCATCAGCTTCTCTTTCTAGGGTGAACCCGCCACCCTTCTCAGGTGAATACACTCATTTTTTCTCACATCTCAATCATGTTTCACTCATGCTTGCCCGCTCTCATGAATATAATGTTAACAATAATAATGAAATAATAATTGAGATATAGATGGAAAGCTCAGTGCCAATCACTGATGACTGTACCCATATAACTATCTCATTTTAGTCTTACAACCTATAAGGGGTAGGTACAATTATTTATCCAATTTTGCTATTTGAGGACATTGACATTTAGTGAAGTTAAATAACTTGGCCAAGTTCAAACAGCTCACAAGTGGAGCTGGAAATGAACCCACGTCTACGTGGCTCCAAAGCTGAGCAAAGAGAGAGTGGGTCCTAAAATTGGCTTCTCAAAGGCTGTTAGATTGTATTAGATTTCTTCTTCAATGAGAAGCCTGCAACTCATTTTACTCCATGATTAGGAATTTTCCATGATTAGGAAAGTAAAGATCTTTTATAATCAAATTAAACTCTGTTCAATAACTATGGATTAAGTACTTTTTGTACAAGATATTGGCTAAGTGGGTGGCTGTCTTCATAGCATATTTATTTATTAGTTATTATTTAAATTCATTTTTCTTCAGAGTTTAACATTCTCTGGATTGAACTCTCTCAGAGACTGTATGTGTGGGTGACCGTCATGATACTATTCTCCTTAACTTTCTCTTGTATTTCTCCAAAACAGTTTTGTTTTGATATGTTTTACATAAACATGGAAGTCTGTGATTTGTACAAAATACAAACTAACAATCTTGATTTGTCTGTGTTAAAATACACTGCTGAGTCAATATAATCTATAAACTCTGATGCATCTGATGCAAAGCTTCTACTGGAGGTTCTACTTTCATATACCATCATTTATTTCCTATTACTCGCAGGTAAAGATTGAATACCAAATTCAACAGACTGGTCATTTGGGAAAGGTGTGTTTTTCTTTTTATGACTGTCAGGTGGTGATGGGAATTTTACCCCAGGATGAAGTGTGACACTTTTATCCCAATAGTTTTATTACACAACAGGGCAAGTGTCTCAGGAGCCTGAGTGGGTGGCATATTTACCTGAATGTTGACTATTATCCACCTCACCCAGATGAATACTGAATGAAACAGGTGAATTAACTAAGGAGAAATCTGTCCCGAGCACATAGATCATTTCTAATCACATACTCACTTGTGTCTCATAATGAATTTGGAGGAGGAAGAGTGGTAAGATTAGTATTAGAAAACAACTTTCATTTAAAGGTTAATTAATTTGACAAATATTTATTAAGCACCTACTATGTGTAATGCACTTTTCTAGATGTTGGGGATAAAACAAAAAATAAATTAATAACAAAAATAATTTGATGGTAGCTGTAAAGAGATATAAGAAATAAAATGTATTCATTTTGTTCAACATAACTCTTATGAGGACCATACGTATGGTTTTAACGATGCCTTTGAAACGCACGTACCTGTAATACAAACTTATAACTGACAAATACTAATCTTTTTTTTTTTTTTTTTTTTTAATTTTATTTATTTATTTATTTATTTATGGCTGTGTTGGGTCTTCGTTTCTGTGCGAGGGCTTTCTCTAGTTGTGGCAAGCAGGGGCCACTCTTCATCACGGTGTGCGGGCCTCTCGCTATCGCGGCCTCTCTTGTTGCGGAGCACAGGCTCCAGACGCGCAGGTTCAGTAATTGTGGCTCACGGGCCTAGTTGCTCCGCGTCATGTGGGATCTTCCCAGACCAGGGCTTGAACCCGTGTCGCCTGCATTGGCAGGCAGATTCTCAACCACTGCGCCACCAGGGAAGCCCACAAATACTAATCTTAAAATAATTTCAAGAACAAATAGAAAACATCCATCTACAAACATACTTAGCAGCTGAAATACTAGGAGAAAATCACTTTTCTCAATAGAGTCTAAAGAACCGGTACCGGTCTGCCGCCTGTCAGGACCCGGGCCAGCACAGCAGGAGGAGAGCGGCGAGCGGGCAAAGCTTCATCTGCTGCTCCCATCTCTCTCGTTACACCTGGACCATCCCCTCCCCTCCGCCCCCATCTATGGAAAAATTGCCTTCCACGAAACCGGTCCCTGGTGCCTAAAAGGTTGGGGACCACTGGTCAAAAGTATATACTAAAACCAGAAGTTTTTGAGTTAATTAATATACGTGGAATTGGGATTTCAAAAATCATTTTTATAGCTCTCTTTAAATAAACCAATGTTTATAAAAATAAAAGTCTTGCTCCAACCTTCTCGTTACACGGTCCTGTTCCATGAAGTATGAGAATCACAGATACAGTAGCAAGCATGCCTTCTTACTAACAGTTATCTACAGCAGTGGCGAAGGGGGACTAAAAAGAGAGGAAGTGAAGACATCAAAACCACAGGGCTCTAGCAAATGGGTCCTGCCTCACCTCCACCTCTAATAGTCTGGGTAATGCTGGTTACAACCAGAGACAAGTCAGGTCCTAAGCATTCAGTTTCTGGACTGTTTAGACTCAACTAGGCTATAAGCTTTTAGAAAACTGCATAAACTATTGTACATTGAAATAGTTTTATTTGCTTTAAGAAGTAGAAGTCAATATGAAAAACCCCAGAGTTCCTCTGGATTTAAGAAGAGAGGGATAGTATTAAAACAGATTATTTTAATCGCAAGTGAGAGAAATCAAAATAAGCTAATATGTGTATGAGGAAGGGGAGATAGAAGAGGAGTAAAAAACAAAATTTATTTTCAGGGGAATATAACAGGACTCTAGAAAGAATGGAATTCTTTCCTCTCTGTTGGGTTTCATTCTTTTTCAGCAGCAGAGTCCACAGCTGTGCACTGCACTTAGTTGACTGAAAGCTTATTTTCCAACCATTTAAAATTCTAGCAACGTGCCTTGCAATAAACCTTTCTCTGCTCCAAACTCAAAAAAAAAAAAAAATTCTAGCAATGCTAAAAAAAAAAAGGTCCACTGTATCATCAGCTAATCCAATAAATTCCAACAGGGGATATACTGCCCCCTAGAATGAATATTTAAAATGTATTGAGACATTTTTGGTTGTCATAGTGATTGGGCTGGGGGTTGCGGGGAGAAGACTAAAATCCCAGCAATGTGTGGAACAGCTGTGTACCAACTGGGGCTTGAATCCTAGTCCATTGTACACATTTTAAAAATAAAAGTTAGTAAATTTTTACACAATTAATGAGTTGTCCAGGAATACAACATCTATGTAAATGGAAAGAACTGCTGTCTTTTATTTTGTTCAGAATTTACCAAGAGGTCCTCACAACTTCAAAAAAATATCATCAGGAAAAAACACTCATGGAATTTGAGTGGCATACACATCTCTGTCAATCTTAAATTGTAGCTTTTGCATTCCCTGTGTCCTAGCATTTACATTTTGAAATACGTAGAACCTCATCAGATAATGCTTTCCTCTTATTTCCTTTTATTTCTCCTTTATATTGCAATTAGGGCATGGTATTTTCAAAATTATGTGCAAGTAGGTTATAGTGTGAAAGCACTTATAAGAGAATTCTAAAGGGGGCTTTGTAAAAATTATTTGCAAGTAAGTTATATTATCAAAGTATTTTATAAGATAATTTTAAAGGAGGCTTTATAAAAATTATTCACCATTAAATGTGAATATTGGATCCAATAGGGTTGAAATCAAGTTACTTCATCCATATGCCATGGAGAAGGAATTTAATTGGTCCCGCTTGGGTCAGATGTATCGCCATGCCCCAATTAGCTATAGTAGAGTAGCTAGACTCAAGAAATTAGAAGAAGGGCAGGCCATCCCAGCGATGCGGACAGACAGCCTATTATAGATTTTTCCCGTAATGTTACAGGTCTGGCACAGGAATAACCGTAACTGATATCATAAATTAGGTCACTTTCCCCAACTAGCATTTACCCACTTCCAGCATTCCACTTTTCCCTTCCTTATTCCTTTCTCTACACTTACTAGGTATTTTTTTCTGTTCTCTGATTATGCAGGACCTCATACCAGGCCCCCTCATTCATTCAATTATTCACTCCTTCATTCATTTAATAAAACTTCCAGGTGTTTACTCTATGCCAGGCATCCATCTAAATACTGGGAATGGAGTGATCAAACAAGATCACTGACTTGATGGAACATATACTTTATAGCGAGAAAAAAAATAAACAAAAATATTTTTTAAAACTTACTTTGGAATGTAAAACTGTCACTAAGAGAAAATGAGACATGATGATATGATAGGGAATAACTGGGAGGAATTTCTTCCTTTTCTGTCATGGAAAATATCCTATCCTATGAAAAAATGCCCCCACTGTCCTGCTCGGCTAGCAAATCTGATAAATAAGTTTGCACTAAGATATTAATGCTTATAAATGATTTAATGCATTAGCTTTCACCAGCAGTTACCTATCACAAAACTAGAAAAGATTCTTTGCAATTATTTATTTTAGCACTTTCATTTTACACTTACAACAAAGAGGCTGAAAAAAGGATGAAAGAAATACACATCAGAAACACTAACCAAAATAAAGATGTGTAATAGTACAGTGCTTTAGTTAAAGGTGATCTATGTATATTAAAATCAGGAAAAAATAAAATTACCAGAAATAAAGAGGTCATTACATAATAATAATGGTCTCAACTCACCAGAAAAATATAACAATTTAAACTTATACGTATCTGATAACATAGTCTCAAATATATAAGGCAAAAGCTAAGAGATCTGCAAGAATGCCATCATAACAGGAAATTTTAACATATCTCTTTCATAGTTACAGCTTAAACAAACAAAATAGAAAGATTAGGGAAGGTGAAAACTATGTAAATAATAAACTTAATCTAATAGGATTTGGCCTCCAACAAATGAAAAGATATACATTCTTTTCAAGGAAACTCAGAACATTTATAAATATTGAATTTCTACTGGCAGTTAAGCAATTTTCACCAAGCCTAAGAAGACTGGTTATCATACTAATCATTTTTTCTACCACACAGAATTTAGTTAAGAATGTAGAGTGGAGGGCTTCCCTGGTGGCACAGTGGTTGAGAGTCTGCCTGCCGATGCAGGGGACACGGGTTCGAGCCCTGGTCTGGGAAGATCCCACATGGCGCGGAGCAACTGGGTCCGTGAGCTACAACTACTGAGCCTGCGCGTCTGGAGCCGTGCTCCGCAACGAGAGGCCGCGACAGTGAGAGGCCCGCGCACCGCGATGAAGAGTGCCCCCCGCTCGCCACACCTGGAGAAAGCCCTCGCACAGAAACGAAGACCCAACACAGCAAAAATAAATAAATTAATTAATTAATTAAAAAAAAAAAAAAAAGAATGTAGAGTGGAGTTAAATATACAAGTGTGCAGAAACACAGAGAAAGAAACAACCATCTCTTCCTGGGTCTAGGTACCAGTCAACAAGCAGAAGTTCTCTCAGCAAAGAAGCAGAGATGTAGTCTAGGCAAGTGAATATAAAACATTATAAAAGAGGAAACGGAACTGGCATGATCAAGGAGAAGTGAGTTATTCAGTGACATTTTTGTAGAATGTGTGTGTGGGTGTGTGCGTGTGTTGGAAGGTAGGTAAGAGAGTGGTCATAGAGCAATCTCTATATCATGTTGTATCATGTTGAGGAATATGGATTATAAAATAAGCAACAGGGAATCGACAAAGACTTTTAAGCAGGTGAGGGGCCAAATATTATTATCTTATTCTAAAAGGGAAATCTGAATTGTGGAATGAGGATTGCTTGTCGAATAGGCTGGACAAAGGCAGATCAGTTAGAAAGTGTCAAGAACCTGGCTGGTTCCTTAATAAGGAATAATCTCCCTTTGAAGAACTATGAACAGATCTTGCTTTCTGGACTTCCCCATTCTTATAAGTTACATTTTCTTAGGAGATCCCTCACTAGCCATCATTATCACCAGCCATCTTCAGTGAGATCTTGGTTCCCCATTCCTACTTTGAAATATGCATATCTAGGTTACCTCATTCTTATTAGCCCATATTATAAGTCCCATAGAACAGTTAAAACACAGCTGTGATGACTAAGTAGCTTTTACTGAAAGACTAAGGATATAAAAATAAAATAACTGTGAAGCCATCTAACCGACAGCTGAGATTTACAGGTCAATAACAAACCAATTTCATTAGCTGTGATGTGCATTTCAGAATACAAACACCTTGGCCTATATTTATTGAGATTTCTTCATATTTTTTTCTATGCCTCTCTGCCTAGTTAGGTGGCTTACTCTGTTAGCATATGGTCCTTGGGCCACCTCTCAGAGACAGAGCTGTCAAATTCCCAGAGGCATATAAAAATGTTTGACTACAAGAAATCTGATCAAAATGTCAAAAATACAGAAAATCAGCTAAGGAAATTGTCAAACAGAATTCATGGTTCTGGGACAGTGTAATGCAAAGATTTCATTAAGACAAAAAAAGAAACTATAAAATGAATCACTATTATCTACAAATGATCTGTGGCTCCCTTCTCCCAACCTGAACATTTTAGTCATAATTAATCAGTGGCTACTATCAGGTCTAGCTTCCAGAACCCATCTTTTCTTCATTTGTGAGGGTACCTTTTTGCATTTCTAGAAACCTCTAAATCCCTCTCTATTCAGCATCAGGCCCAGCCTTGGTGAACCCATTTCAATTCTTTCCCAACTTACTCTGAGATGACTTACTAAGAATAAGAAAGAGAATGTATAAGTCCCTTAACAGTGATTCCAACTATACCCCTAACCCTAGGGCCACAACTGCAACACCGCATTAGAATTCACTGCAATAAGACCAGCATAATTGCCAGAATAAGACAGAGAACATTCAACAAAAATTCGGAATAGAGAAGATGAGAATTTGATCTAGGGTTTTAACTAAAAGCATGAAAGGGGAGAACTCTGACTCTGTGGTATGATGGACTTGTGGATCAATTAGATGAGTGGGATGGGTCAATGGGATCAGAAGAAAAGGATCCCAAGAGCACCAGCGGGGGTGCTTAAGTGAACGGTGACACACTAAATGAACAGAGAAGTTTTGTTAGACTGAGGTGAGTGTGAAATATCCAGAATTCTAGAGTAGATTGTTGAAAACTAAGGAGGAGGAGATGCTTATGGTCTTTGGGCCACCAAAGGTGTAAGGTGGATGTGTATTATTGCGTATCATCTCCTTGCAAGTAAAAATAGAAGTTATGAGTAGATAAGACCACTTAGAAAGTATGCATAAAGTGGGACCTGAAAAATACCATGGACAAAATCCCAGGCAATAGGAACTTTGGAGCTTAGGGTAAAAAGCAAAGATTTTGAGAGTGAAAGATCAAATTGGAAGAGTTCATATATTGCATTCCCATCGAAAATATAAAAAAGACAAATTCTTGCTAAGAATTCAGTAATGCATATATCAAAGATCTATAAGAGTCATGTCTACTAACACCATAGTGAATCACAGGTTTTGTAATGTAATAATTTAGACACTGGATTATTTAAACCAAAGAGAAAGAGAGAATTACCAGTTAAGTCAAATGTTTTTAGGGGAGGAGCATCATGTTTATTCTGTTTACTTGGAGTTATTCTTTCTTTTTCAATTAAGCTTTAAGCGGCTGATAACCTTCCTAAATTTTAGTTGATGTTTCTTCTTGTCATCTTCATTCATCCGTACTCCAATACTATTCATCGTAAAACAAGAAATGGAAAAAACAAGATTTCAATCTTTGGATTTTTGATTGCACTGTGCATGTTGGAATACACTTAACATACAGTTCTACGACTTTGAATGAGCACTGAGTTTAAGATAAGACGGGTAGGGCATCTCACTAAACATCAGAAAATGAGGCAAAGAAGACAAAAAATTATACACTGAGCACGATCACAGATAATTTTAACAATTATGTAAGTCTATGAAACCAAGTTAAAGTATAGCATTAACTATTTAATCATTTGAGATAGAATATCATCACATATAATGTTACGTTTTTAGCATTCTTGAATCATATTTTTCCAAAAGTTGCTGAAATTCCCTTCAGGTGTGTATACATGTGAAACAGGCATTGAAAAAAAAACGACTAGTTGTCAATGCTAAACGCTTTAAAGTCAGTTGTGTTTTTATTTATTATGTGCAAAGAGCTCCTCTTGATTTAGGAACTAAGTGAAATAAATATATATGTAGCAACATAGCAGTATTTCTAAAATGAAATAAGGTTTGTATAGTAATTGGGCTCAGACGCAAATGAAAGATCCTCACTTGTACTCGCCACCTGCCAAAAATGTGTTTAACTAATCCAGCTGTATATTTCACATCCATAATTACTAAATGCTTAAAATGTCTCCCAAGAATGCTTTAATAACGAGGACCTTTATGATGAAGACACAACACTATTCGTGGAACTGCCTGCTCTTTGAACCACGACACAAGCGTGAACTTAAAGAAGCTTGATGAGATAAAATACCTCAAAGTCCAACTGTCTCTGCTGCCTAGAGCAATTCAACTGATCAAAACATTGATTTTTACAAAGCGAATCTGAAAAAAAATTAAGCAATATGCTGATTCAGATGAGCTCATTTATTTTAACTTTTCTTAAAATAGTGTCTCCACACGAGACAAAAGTCATAAGCATGAGAAAGGCAGAGATTTAGAAATGCAGGAGATCATTATCCACAAAGGCCAAATTTGAGAACATTAAGAACTAATAATAATGATTTAAAACAGAATGTCTTAGAACAAGTAGAAGTTTTGATAACATAAGTGCTAAATAGCAGTCTTTGGGTGTACAGTGAGTTTCATTTTGTGGCAAGCAGGTTCACAAGTGATGCAGCTATTATGTGCAACGGAAATCATGCACACAGCATAACTGGATATACACAGCATGCTAATTCAAACTTTTTAAACTTTGTATCCCCTGAAAAATGGAAGTAAATGCCTACAGAGGTATAAGCTGTTCAGAAGAGATGAGAAATACTGAGGTATGTTCACTGAAACATTATGAAAATAATTGAGTCTCTGCAAAAGGTCTTAATAATCTCTAAGTATACACAAATTTATGGCCACTAATTCTTTATGAAAGTATTTAAGAATAGTGGGAGAAAAAAGTATTATGAGGCCAGGAATTAGGTTAAGACACAAGTATACTTGTTAGAGCTGGGTCACAAACTTGCCTCTGAGCTTTTTAGCAACTAAGGCAAAGTAGAAAACACAATCAGTTTTATGATGAAAAAGATTAAGATTGAATACCAACCGGTTGCTTAGAAGCGTAACTAATTCTGGTACTCAGACTAGATAGTATTTCTCTCTCATGAGTATCACATTGAGAGGGATGTGGAAACCCAGAACGTAATTCAGTAAGTCTTAGATAAGCAATTTCTTACTTGGATTAGTTAGTTTCTCCTTCTGACTTGGATTTTAAAAACCCTCAAATACTCTGAGTAGATAGAAACTTGTGGAATTGCAGTGATAACAGTATTTTCCCATTCATTACATTGATTTATTAAATCATGTTTCACAAAAACATTCTTGCTCATGGCAGCTGACTTGGTTGTTTCTACCCAAGAAAGAATCAAAGGCTCTTTTATCTCAGGTAGATAATATGTTTTTTTCTAGCCATTCTAAACAAAAATGGGAGTTTAAAAACCAATATGAAGGAGGGCTTCCCTGGTGGCGCAGTGGTTGAGAATCTGCCTGCCAATGCAGGGCACACAGGTTCGAGCCCTGGTCTGGGAAGATCCCACATGCCGCGGAGCAACTGGGCCCGTGAGCCACAATTACTGAGCCTGTGCATCTGGAGCCTGTGCTCCGCAACAAGAGAGGCCGCAACAGTGAGAGGCCCGTGCACCGCGATGAAGAGTGGCCCCCGCTTGCCACAACTAGAGAAAGCCCTCGCACAGAAATGAAGACCCAACACAGCCATAAATAAATAAATAAATAAATTTTAAAATGGTCCACACCAAAAAAAATAATCTTTAAAAAAAAAAAACCAATATGAAAAGAAGTAAGATAATGATAAGGTGTGGGTTAATATTGAAGCCTCCAGCAAAGAAGATGACGGTAGGCTCTTGCCTCTCTTGGATTTAAGGTTGCATTTCTAATTACTTAGGAGTAACCCAGAATGTTCCTGCTTTACAGCCATTAATAATTCAGCCGAGGCACTGACAAAGCAGGTGTGCTTGTGCGACGCACTAAAATCAACCTGATCCCCCACCCAGAAGCCAAAGCTCAAACCAACTTGGTTGTGTACTCTTCATTATGCCACTTAACCAGTCACAACTGTGTTCTCTAGAAGGATGCTCAAATCTAGCTCTGACAATGAAAGGGAAGAGATTAGAGAAAATGATGGTCCTTAGGCAGAAAATATGTGTTATCATATAATCATACCATCTAGTTAGACCCTTAAATCTTGAGACTTGCAAAGGCTTTGAAAAGTGTTCTTCAAAAACGGTATTATTCAATATTGATCCCCTTAAGAATATAAAAGAAATGTCCCTCCAAAATAATGTTCAGTTATCTGTATATCTTCATTTGTGATTGTTGGTATGTTAAGTCTCAAAGATTGCCAGTGAGAACTTTAGTTTTATTATGGATTAAATCATCTGGTATTTATTTCCAGGTTTTGGGGCTATCATAAAAGCTAAGTACATAATAATCGTAGTGTAAGTATAATCATTTAGATCTATTGTTTTTTTCAATTTCAAGACTGATACTAAACGTACAACAAGCTGAAATGCCAAAGCCATGTTAGAGGTTAAATCCAATTTATGGCCCTAACAAAATCAAAATTATTTGCAGTGATTCAAGAGGCAAGATAATGAGGAAGACTCATGGAGCTAGACAAAATATACAGGGTTTATTTTAAAAGATTGGTACAAGGTTAGGAAACTGTTCTTCAGTGGCCTAAATTCATGATTTATCTATCACTTTCTCTTAGGTTTTACTCACAAACATCAACCAACAGTAATTTGACCCAAAGTAATTGATTAGGAATGAGAATATTAGTAAAAAACAAAAAAAATGGAATAACAATTCTTCTGTAACAAGAGTAAATACTATGAGTATGGCTCAAATACTGTCACTTTTCTTTGAAACAAGAATATTAGAGAAATTCAGTGAAAAACATCTACCATAAGAAGTTCTACAAACATCCTGGAATTCTAGCCTACATATAAGAGCATAGTATTTGGATATAGAGAGCATAGATTTGAGTTCTTATTCCATTTTTTATTCACCCTGTGATCCTAGGCATTTTACTTGATTTTTCTGAGCCTCCATTTTGGTACCCTTAAATGAGAATATAATATTCAACAGACAAACTTACTATGATGTTCAAATGAGGCTATATTTGGGGAATAAAAAGAGCCATATTAACTTTATTTATCAATTTGAAAATGATTTTCTTCCAGGAGGGCACAAAAAATGTCATTCTCAAAAAAGTATTCAGAGCCCTAGACTCTCAGACTTGGAAGATAGAGATCAACTGGTCCTGAGGTTTTACTTTGTGTTCCTCAGTCTTAAAGTTCTAGGCTATGTCCTGGGGTCAAGTGCAGGGGCAAAGGGGAAGTGGGTTAGACAGAGCCCCCAACCTCTCCTGCCTCCACCAGAACTGCTCCCCTTTTATTGGTATTAGATATGACACTTGTTTAGAAGATACTGTTTGAACAAGTTCTTTAGCTGTGGCAAAAAATGATTACAACAAAACCCAGGAATCAAATCCAATTCCTACCTTGCAACACCACCATCACCTGAGAAACCTGTGATACACCCAAGGGGCCACCTCTGGTTGATGGCAAAGCCAGGGTTTAAACAAGGTCTTCTAAGTACTCCTTCAACAAGATCTGTGCCCTTCCCACCATACCAATCAATCCCCTTAAAGGTTACAAGCTGTTAGATTTGGAGTGAGAGATTTAGTACCTTGGGGTGCTTCTGACTTCCAAATGCCACTGAACTCCATTTTGGTGTGGGGTGATCGTTTCAATTAATATCTAAGGCTGAAGCTTCAGCTCCTGTTTCACTGATAGGTATTGCCATGGCAATTAAAGCTCTTCTGGCTAGATAATGAAATCCTTTTTTAAAAAAAGATTTCTGATCTCAACTTGGCATAGAACACTCTAGATAACCTATTTAATTCCAACAAAGCAGTATAAATGTTCTAAAATCGGATCAGGGCTTACAATATTTTTCAGTCAATCTACAAAAATATCATTTAGGAGTATCAAGAAAACTCTCAAGACACTAGCACAGTTTTTTTAATTTTTAGGTTGGGAGTCTCTGTAATTCTCTTGGAGGGATGGTAATCCTTAAGTTTGTTCATTCTGTGGTTGGCCTAGAAGTCTCTAATAAATTTCACTGAGGGTATAAGATTACCTCATGCTTCTAAACATTTGCCAAGAAAAAGATGAGACTTAGAGTAAAATAAAAACTTAGATGTTAGTATATTAAAATCTGTACTTGTATAAAATGAG
The DNA here is from genome assembly GCF_028021215.1 of Eschrichtius robustus. NCBI lineage: Eukaryota > Metazoa > Chordata > Mammalia > Artiodactyla > Eschrichtiidae > Eschrichtius > Eschrichtius robustus. The sequence goes on along the minus strand of NC_090844.1, from coordinate 19,889,801 downwards.
GTAGCTCACTTTTAGTCACATAGAGATTTAGAAGCTAAGAATTTTGTCACAAATCAAGCACAATTCTAAACAATTAAACTTAAAAACTTGTATTTTGACACAAAACATTTATTCATTTATACAGTTACCTATTTAAATGCATATACTCAAAAACTTCACAGAGATTTTAACAGAAGTACATGGTCATTTTCCTTAGGAACTTAAAGTTGTAAGCTCTGCTAAATCGTATTTTAGCTGAAATTCCAATACACTATGAGAAACACCTCACTAAATATTATATAAAAGGCAAGCCCCCAAAGACGTATGCTGATTTATTTTCTTACAGCATGAAGCCATCTTGTGCAGCTATGATTTTGAGTCCATAAATCCTAAAATATTCTTTTTTTACTGGACCTTCAAAATTTGATGTATTTTCAATTGGTAAAGTCTGGAGATCGGCAAAACTATAACAGCCAGTACAGAGATTGGAATATACACTTAGTGATGACAGTGGCCCACTGAAGATGTCTAAAATTATCATTTGCACAACTTCCCTGAAAGGTATTTTTCTTAATTCTCTTTCCACTTATATCAAAAATGTTCCCTCATCCCTCCTAGCCATATAAAAAAATGAATGTTTCCCTAGGGCTACTTGAAGCTTACTTTAACTTCAGTGAAACAAGTCTATACTCTGCATACAAAGAAATCAAGGTTAACTGTTTCTCCATCTTTGTGACTGGTCCCTGTTATCAAAAGAGAATTGGAACTTGACCTGGATGGACAAAAGTTATAATTCATTTAGATGTGAAAGAGGTCAAATAATTCAGTACTCACAAATAAGTTTCCTTATTCTAAGCCAAGAAATGAATATATAAGGCAGGTTGCTAAAAATATGACGTTTGTTGGAGAGTACTATTTTTCACTATGGAATGACTAACAAAAAAATACCACCTACTTACATTCATCACAAAGCCTCCTACACTGCAGTAAGCTGACTTTCCTGGGCTGAGTGGTTTATTGATGAAGTAAAAAAAAAACATTTTTAGAATTCTTCTAAGTGCCAAATCTCTTATTTGATTGAAATTGTAGAAGAATGTACTATGAGACTTGGTTTTAGACCTCAGCATTTTTCAATCAACCACTTGTTTAAACGCCTACGCATTCTTTGGCTAGATTATCATTTCTCACCCGTGCACTTTCTTAATGACCCAGTTGTATTATTCAGGGAAGCTTTTACCTCGCCTATCTAGGGCAAGTTTCAAGCTCTTGGTAAATGGAATTTTATGTAAATGAAAGAGATGAAATTAAACAACAGTGACTGACTATATTTAATTAATTCAAACAAGTACAATTATATTTATTGAAAAGTTGTCTCATGCACCTCAGGATTAACTATGTAGTTTATAACTATATAGCTTATAGTTTTGTACCTTAATTGATAATTAAGAAAATATTCCAGAAGCATACTGTTTATGTTCTACACGTAATGGAAAAATTCCATTTTAACTTTTAACTTCTAGCTAATCATCCCATTTCCTTTAGTGGGAACAGTCCTGACAAATAAATAAATAACAGCTGGTATAATACTGCAAAAATTGTACTATACTCCTGATGTGTTTTATGTTTTTGATCTCAAAGCAAATTACAGTTATCCACAAATATACACTTAGCATCTGAAAGCATAATTCCTTGATTGCCAAATACAAGTGAATTAAAACATATTTCAAAAGCTAAGTAAAAGAATCGCCAAAGACGTGTGTGTTACTTAAACATACCATTTACTCAGCCTAATATCTCTTACAAATAAACACTACAAAAAGCAAATGTATAAGTGCCAGCTCTACAAATTAGTGGCATTCTGTGTTCCAGTGCATAAGATATGTAGTTTAAAAGAGGGCAACCCCAGAGCTAAAATAAAAGCTAAAGTTATTCTTTTAAATATCAACTACTAAGAGTACTCTGTAACTCAGAGATATTCCAGGACAGAGGGTACTTTCCTTAATATCAATATTCATTAGCACTCACATTTCCAAAGCAGTGACCCATACGCTGAGTTGTTTGATGTTGTTTCTTCTTGAAAACAAACACCAGGGCAAAATCCAGAGTAAAGTTATACATTTACTCTGGAGAAGGAAACAGATAGAGATCAAAGGGAAAAGAAAGACCAGAATTCTTTGAATGACAACTCTCTCCCTTCGACACTGATCTGTTTCATCAGGCACGTGTGTGCAGAAGAGAAGATGAAACATGTTTGTCTTCATTAGCAAGTTTTATACAAATAACTATATGTTAGTTTCCCACCAGTAAATCTTTTAATATGCAGATTAAATTTAGTTTTATGATAATGACAGCAATAGCTTAACACTTAATTACTGAAGCTTACCTTCAGTTTAAAAACTTGCAAAAGGTAATACTATTTACTAAACAGCAGTTTTAAAAATCAATATCCACACATGCAGCATAGCAAAAAAATATGTATACTCTTTGTTAAAAATCTCATAAAGAGAAAATAGTCTGGCACATAGATGAAGAATTAGCAGAATCTTCCTTTCCTAAAACCTGAGGCAAGCAGCTTCAACTAATAATGACACTAATGATCTAAAACTAAGCTAAATGGTATTCTTATAGTATTACGTACATTTATTTATCCATCAAATCCCAGTGAACACTGTTTTTCTTTTCATGTATTTAAAGCATCTCAGAAACTAAAGTACTTATGCGGATCTGTCTTAAAGTGAGCATTCTTGGAGCATCCTTGGATCACAGGAAGAAAAGCCAAAAAGCAAATAATGTCAAAAATAGGTATCCCCAGCTTTTTTCTCCCCTCTCTCCACATGAGGGACTCTTCAGCAAGAAGCCACCAGAAAATAACTTCAACTGGAATGGTCTAGAAAACCCAAGCCAGTGAATTCTACTGATAAGAGGAAATCCAGACAAGTTTTTCCACATGTAGTGCACTCATCTCTACAAAGTGTATATATTCCAGAGTTTAAGTGTTTTAAAGCCTCCTTGTTCCAGGAGTGTAGTCAAAAACATGACAACACAAATTTCATTTCCCAAACTGGAGGATCTCAATGTTTTCTAGTAAGATTTGACTACCTTTCCTCTCTTGCCAGTTTTGACTTTCCACAGCATCATGGCCCTCACATAATTTTTCAGCACCCTCAACAGATCTTTGCCTCCGACATTCTTTCACTTCTTCCCCGTAGGTCATTGGCAAAATGTTCCCTTACACACAAGCTCTTCCAGTTTCTACTGAGTCTAGCACATTCTGGCTGTGAGAAACCCTGAGTGAATGTAAGCTGGGATCTTCTACTAAACTGACAGAAGTTTCCACCGTGGGTTTGCTCTTTCACTGATTTAAAAAATTTAGTGATGCCAGGGTTCAGAGGGGGATAAGCTAGTAGGAAACTAATGGAATATCAGGGCAAGTGATCACCCCAAATCATTTTTCCCTTCCATTTCCCATGAGCAAAAGCTTGTCTGTGTACCATGTTCTATATTTAACAAAAAAATAATCTGGATACTCTACTTCTGCATGAAATGTACATCACAAATGTTGTTCATGTACCTCTCTCCCAAGAGATTGCGATGCTTGGGAAAAGGCAGCAAGAGATCCTTTCAAACACAAAGGCATTGCGTCCTACCTTAGTATACGGATAATAGGAGACCTCTTTTCCAGGCCAAGGTCTACAGATGGTGACCTTGGCCGTAACACAGAAACTTATTGTTCCCCAACTTTAACCAGAGCAGCAAATATGTCTCCTCCCTATTTGCCTTTTCCAACAAACCCCGAGACTTAAATGAAGTGGTGTTTTAGTTCTTCTGATCAACCTCCTCCATCCCACCTTCAACCACAATGGGTGGCAGGGCCAATGCTCTCTCTGTGCCTCCTTTCTCTCGTATGCAATTTAGAGCACCAGGAGATTTGGGGCGCACGTTCCAGGAGAACTGGGCTCCTGGGTGGGCAAGCTCAGGCGCTGTGGCCAGGGCAGAGAGCAGGCTGCAGACGAGAGGCGTTTGCCCTCTACAGGGGATTTCTCCAGCTCTTTCCTCTTACCGGGCAAACCCATTTTCCTGACATTTCTGGGAAAACCTCTGCTAGTGAAGTTTCCCCAGCTGGTGGGGATGCGTCTGGAAGTCCTCACCTGCAGACAGAGTCCATCTGAACTGACCTCTAGTGTAAAATAAACCCCTGAAGCAAAAGAGTAGAGGGTAGAAAATGCCTGCGGGTAAAGAAGAGTGAAGAATAAAAAGAAAGGATGCTCCCAGGCACTGCCCCCTTTCCTGTTTTCTCATTTACAGTGAGCGGGACATTTAAATGATTTTGTGGTTTGCTGATTTTTTTTAAGTTTTTTTTTTTCCTTTTTAATGGACACTGCAGCGGTGCTCATTGCTTTTTTAAAGCCGTGCCCACAGACAGAGGGGCATACTGTCAGCCTGAACGCTCCTGCCAGCCAACCCCTCTCGGGGGAGCCGGGGACCGGGGAGGGAGAGGGTGCCTTGAGAGGACCCAGCGGAGCGGTGGGGGCAGAGTGGGTTCCGCGCGGGTCAGGACAGCTCCTTCTCCGACAGTGGGAAGGATGCACAGAATCTCCCTGGGTACCGCTTCCCGCCCCACTCCTTGCAGCCCAGACCCACTCTCGCCTCCCCGGCCCCTCCCCACTCCCCCAGGCCCGCTCTGCGCTGGGTGCTCAGGGCAGGCACGTTCGCTGTGCTCGCGTCCCCCGGGCCAGCGGGGGAACCTCTCCAGTCCCTTCGATTGCAGCGGGTCCCCCCACTGCACACGAGTTCGCGCCCAGGGCCGTGCAACCGTGGCTGAGACCGTGTCAGTGCTCGGGGGAGAAAGGGGTCTCATGAAGAGCCGGAATGATATCGAGCCGTCGCTGCAGACGCCTCTGTACTGAGAATTTCTGAGCGGAAAGAGGCTGTCCCCGTGCCGGGCCGGGGGACAAGCAGCTCGGAGCGGGAAGAAGAGGCAAAGCGGCCGCGCAGCTCGGGCAACTTTGCTGGGCAACCAGGCGACAGCGGGCGGGGACGGTGCCGCCCGCCGCCTCCGCTTCCCGGGCGAGGTTAACGGGCACGCGGCGCTGGGTCTGGTACCCAAAGTGCTGCTGTAACTGACGAGGGGATGGCTGTTGCCGGGAGGGGCAGGCAGGGTGGGGACCTGGCCCGAGAGTGCACGCCGAACTCCAGAAAGCCGCCCCCCATCCTCGTCCTCGGCCCGAGGAGGGGCGCCCGCGCCCGGGTACACTTCACCCCAAAAGCCCACTCGCCGTCCCACGGGGCCACCAACTATTCCAGCGGCGCAAGGAAGAGGCAGAGAAAAAAGACAAGACAGGAGAGCAAGAGAGCAGGCGAGCGCCAGGAAGGAAGGAACGACGCCCGCGCCGATCATCACGTACCTTGAGCTCCTCAACGTCCAGGTTTGTTGATCTGTCCATGAAGCGAAACTAAAGAAGTGAAGAGGAACCGGGCAAGTTGAACCAAAAAACAATCAGTCTTTTAGTTTCCAGCCTAAACTCAGCTTTATCCTCCTCCAAGCCCTGGCAGCATCTCTCAGTCTCATTCTCCGTGATCACGCCGCCTCCACCGGTTAAAAATAATAAAAATAAATAAATAAATAATAATTATAATTCACTTTGTTTTACTTCCTCAAAGATTTAGTGACAGGTGATCTTTACCGCGGTGCAACACAGCTCCGTGGAATCAAGCGGGGGGCGCGGAGGGGGGCGGGGGAAAATCCACTCTATTTAAGATTATTTCTTCTTCTGCAATAAGCTTAGAAACCAGCGAATTGCTGCATCCCAAGAAAAAAAGCTGCTTCCCTGGACAGCATCATGCGGCAAATTTCAAGCAAATGTGTTCAAACCGAACAGAAGAGTATATGATAAGAGCCTTCCTCGGTCAGGCTTACTCTGGTAGCTAATTTAGCACACTGTCGGTCCCGAGCTTCGGCAATGATCAATTTCCGTGGCAGGATAACCAAATCCCCGAAGTCCTGCATAGACTTGAAAAATGTCTTGCAGCTACGAGGTATTCTCTCAGTGGGGAAAAAAAGATGATCAAGTCTGAAGGGAACGTTCTCCTTGGAAGGTTATGCTAAATGAGTTGAGAGAATAGGAGGTGGCTCCTACAGAGGAGAAAAAAGAGGAGAGAGAGAGAGAGAGAGAGAGAGAGAGGGAGAGAGGGAGAGAGAGAGAGAGAGGGGGAGAGAGAGAGAGAGAGAGAGAGAGAGAGAGAGAGAGAGAGAGAGAGAAGCCAGAGAGGAAGAGAAAAATTTTCCTCCTGCTTCGCTGCTTTACTGGACTTCACCACCAGGGGACTGACTTCACTTCTCTCTTCCCACAGCCAGCACTAAGGGGATTTCTCTCGTCTGTCAAAAAGTAACAACTCCTCTCCAGACAGATACTATGCTGCCGGGTCTTAAAGACTGTCCTCTGCCCAGAATCCACTAGGTGACGAGCCTTTTCATTCATCTCGCATGCTGCCTCATCTTGTTCCCATAGATCTGGGAGAAACATGCATGGGTGCATCATACACGTCTTCACTTTACATCACTGCTGCTTTCAGTGTCAGCGACTTTTTTTTTTAAACTTAAGACTTTGAAAGAGAGTGACAAAAAGAGGAAATGTCCTGTGCTGATGCTTAGGACAAAGCAATCTTTTATTGGAAAAATTTATTTTTTAAATAGACCCTGACAGGTGAGTATGCTTAACTTGTAGGGTGTAGATGTGGGGAAAGGTCTCATTTTCTTCATTTGAAGGTCTTAGTGTAAAAAAAGCTTGACTTTTTAAAAATATTTTTCATTGAAGTATAGTTGTACGATATTATGTGTTATAGGTGTATAATATAGTGATTCATAATTTTTAAAGGTTATATTCCACTTATAGTTATTATAAGATATCAGCTATATTCCCTGTGTTGTACAATGTATCCTTGTAGCTTATTTAATACATAATATTTTGTACCTCTTAGTCCCCTACCCCTGTATTGCCCCTCCCCCCTTCCTTTTCCCCACTGGAAACCACTGGAACAGATCAATATGTGTTCTCTATATCTGTGAGTCTGTTTCTTTTACGTTACAGTCACTAGTTTGTTCTTTTTAGATTCCACATATAAGTGCTTAACATACAGTATTTGTCTTTCTCTGTCTGACTTATTTCACTTATGAAAGCTGGAATTTGAAGGGATTTAAATAGTCTCCTCTTATTTTATTATGTCATATAAACTGGTGAGACTTAAAAATGTTTTCAGATTCAGAAAATAACTGAATAAATAATCACCTGTGTTTCTAAAAAGAATTTTTTTTTTTTTTGGATTTAGATGGGCAATCAATGTATCTAGGCTCCTGTCTCCTGGACAGCCTCTCTGACTTCATCCTTGACCTCTTCCCTCACTCTGCTCCAGCCCTGGTCTACCCCGCCCACCTGCCATTTCTTCTGCCACTGGCTCTTAAACACCAGCTTTTGTCCCTCAGTCAGGACCACTGCTCTCTCTCCCTCTGCTCTTTGCATGTTTAACCCTCATGCTTCATGAAACTAAAGCCATCTCTTCAGAGAGGATTTTCCTCAGGTGGCTCCCTCAGACCTTCCCCTCCTTTGTCATCTCTTTGTGGCAGTTACTTGCTTTTCCATTATTCCACGTGCGCATCTGTTATCTTTTTGTCTGTCTCCTCTAGCAGACTGACTATAAGCTCTGGAGGGCAAGTTCTATACCTTGCTTATTCGCCAATGTATCCCAAGAATTCGGCACAATATAAGCCCACAAATATGCCTGGAACAGATAAATCTTTTACAGTTATTTCATTACTGTGGAAAAACCTCCATGACTCCCTCACTCCTCAACACGCAAAGACCACTTCTTCCCCTCCCAGTCTGTAGCTCAGATTTATAATCAAGCATGCAGAGTTCTTCAGTTTTCACCTAGTCTATTCCTTAAACTTATCAAAGCTAGCTTTCCTTCAAACTTTGACTTGTGCCTACTTTCAAGGCTAACATCAAGTAGCCAACAGTCCATAATTAGTGGAGCTGAACTTCAAGTTCTCAAAATAAATTTTAAATGTTCACTTTACATAACTATTTTACATAATAAATGATGAAAAATAATAAGGCTGCAGGTGGAGAATAAATGAACTTATGTAAAATGTATAACTCTAAAAAAGAGATCTTTTCTAGCAATTATCAATAACGCAACACGAATAAGCATCATTACATGTTTTTTAAAAGTCAAGTTTTTCCATATAAAGCAATTTTACATTCCCTATCAACTTGTTATTGCTTAACTTTAGAAAATTGAATATAATCAGCAAATTTATTTTGAGCACATTAACAAAGTGATAATATCTCCGAGATAACTTTAAAATGTGCAATTGTGAAAACACAGTTCAAGAAAGATATCTGCAAAAATAAACATTAATGTCTGAACACTATGTAGAAAGGGGAGACTCCAGAAAGTTTCTTAGTAAGGCATAAAATTATAGTTGGAAGAAGTGATATTGTACTAAATAATAAAGGATAAGCTTAACCATATTTTTAAAAGTTGTATACAGTCATATATAATGACTTTAATAAATCTTTAGTAATATGAAATTATATCCAACATTTGATGTTGACCAGACTGACATTATATGAGCTACAGAAACTATAAGTGATTTCCAAAATCACTTCCAAATTTGAGTCTAATTAAAAGTCTACAAAGCAAGAGATTTCCAAGTCTTCTACTATTTCATGAATTCCCATGCAAATTCATTAAGCTAAATACTCCTAAAATTAAAAAAATGAAATTGATCACAAAATATGGTTTTCTGAAACATATTTATATAACCTTTCAAAGCAATCAGGACCTGATTCCACTTCAACTGGCATGTGATTAAGGGAGACAATGTAAGAAAATGAAATAACTTTAAATAAATTTGAAATAAGGCGATGGAAAGATGGAGAAGCGAACTGAGGAAAAGAATATTATCTAGATGTCCTGAAATCACAATATCAAGATGAAGAACAGCTACCCATGGCTGCTCCAGGAAATCAAGCTGGCACATAGCAGGGTATGTGGAAGAAGCAAGATTCAATTTTAGCAAAGATGTATAATTCACAGGCAAACTGCAAATAGCAATTACAACCCCCAAGCAGGCGGAAGGCAGTTTGGAAACACCTGCAGGTCATGAGATGTTACATTTCAGGATCACTCATCAGTGGACACATTCATCAATGTCCCCTTCTACCATAAGGTATCAAAGGAAATGTACACAAGCCATTAGGAGCTTCTTTATTTTAACTAATTTACAGAAGTGGGAAACAGAGAGATTCCTTTTTTTCTAATAGACAGTATAATTTTTATTCATCATATATGCCTGAAAACCCCTTCTACAGTTTTCAATTTTATAGGCCTTTATATTCCCGTCTCCCAAATCTCGAGGCAAATTTAAAATTTTTATGCTTTATATTTTGAGTATCTTAGTGTACTACATAGTAAGATCATATTTTATTTCCATTTTCTGTAATTATCAAAGGGATAAGTAATGTGTTATGATTCATTAAAAGAGAGTAATAACTTATTTACATAGTTGCCCCAGTTAGCTTCTAGTGATTAGCATTTGTATTCATATGATCTAGACACTTGTCACAGAAAAGGTTTATTTCTCAAAAATGTTACTCTTCACTCCATGATGTTTTAAAAGTATGTACTAGAAAATTCAGAAAATATAAAATACTTGGTTGTTTTTATTTTTATATAAGAAATGCAACTGTTTTTATGTGAATAGATGAGGAATAATAAATTAAATGAGCTATTAGCATTTAATAGTGTGATGTAGTGGAAAGGATATCCTTTGGCTCTTCCCCAAAATGGTCACCTCTATTATAACATAGATGTATATTTTTTATTTTTAAAAAAATCAATGTTGAAATTATGTTACAATAATTTCTGCTCAACTTCAACCTAGGTCATGTTCTTACTCAAAATTTTCGTCAAGAAAAAAAAAAAGGAAAAGAAAAGAAAGGAAAAGAAAAATAGGATTAGCTCAGACAACAAGAGAAAGCAAAGGATAAAAAGAATAAGAGGACACAGACATGCCTGTTTATGGCCAAAAAGAAGCCAGAATGTAGAATTAAAGCTACTAAAAAATCGAAACTGAGAACACATCTCCCATTCCTTTTAGATTTAATGGCGAAAACTACTGGCAACTGCATATTTTTAGTTAAAATTATATTTAATTATTTAGCCACATATGATTTTAAAAGTACCTCAGTCATGAGAATACACATGCTTTGTATAGCATAGATTAGTTTATCAAAGATAATGGAGAATCTTCTTTGCAGAATTTAGAGATTTGTGATTAATACTAACAGTTTTAAAAGCATCCCCCAAACCATTATTTATTGCAGCTCAGAGTCACGAACGTTGGTAATTGTAGTTGGAAATTTTAAAAACAACCCACATCAGAGTGTTAAACTTCGTATGGCATATAAGAAATAGAAACATAACAAATCTACCGAAAAAAAAAAGCCTGATCAAAACTTGAATTAAAGTTCACAACAAACACATAGCAGTTAACACTATAATACAGTAATAATTAAAACAAAAGAGAAGCATGCCAGCACCAAAGAATATCACATCGCTATTATATAAGCACAAATAAATGGGAAAGAACGATGTCGAACTCTTCAACCCAAAGGCACTGTTGATCCTCAGTGCACTTTCCTATCAGAAATGATTATCAGTCTACCTAGAAGCTTTAAAAGGTCAGAGACAGCGAACCCTAAAATTATAACCACACACCAAATAAAATACAACTGCAGAATCTGTTAAATTGCAACCTTCACCCTCAGACCAAAAATCTTTTACTGTTAGGAAAAAAAGGAAAGCCTTTGGCTTTCATTATGTATATTGACTGTATAAGTTGGTTCATTTAATTTCAAGAGCTCAATTCTTTAGCAAAATTAATCTCTATAAACAGGCTTAATATTAATTTTTTAAACTAACCCTTTGGACGGAAAGTGACTTTTCTGAAAATATTTTTTATTCCAGCAGAAGAACCTGATACTCTTAGGCCATCGCCATATACACAGTGATAAACCAATATAATACCTACAATAAAATCCTTATGAACTGTCAGTCTTTCGATGTGTTCTACTGGCATCACTCTAACAAGAAATGGAGACAGATGAGGGACAGGGCCATGGATTTGGTGAGAGATTGAGTAAAACAGTAATTGATTCTAAAAAATATGATCTCAATAGCCAGGAGGAACTGAAAGTAGCATCGGCCTTGGATGGAGTAATTTTGGAGCAGGAAAAAAAAAAAATACTAAGGAATCTGGTAGAAAATACTTAGGGTGATTAAATTCTAAAACAAGTCCCTTACTTTCAATTAACTTCTAGTTTGGATTTTTTCCTATTCTGAGAATAACAAAGAATAATACCATAAGATAGAACATTATTGTTTTTTCTGTTGTTGGTTGGCATAAAATTGTTCTTTGAAACTTGCTTTTAGGAAATTAGTTAATGTGAAATTTCTTCTCTTTTTATTCCCATGCCTGCACTAAACAAAATAAAATAAAGATTAAATGAATGGAATTATATTTAATAAGTTAATCTCTTATGGTATGTACCTTAAGGAATTACCTAGCTATAAAGTTGATTTCTAAAGAATATGGTATCCCTAAATAATAAAATTTTGATTGAGTTTTTTTTCAATTCTTTCTTATTTTTGCAGACGGGTAGGGTCCAAAGACTTTCCAAAGTTAAATTTTACTAGTATCTTTCGGCAATCAGTTTCCTATTACCATCAATATGTAGTATTGTCATGGATCTTTAAAATTTTGACAATTTTCTCCAAGGAGAATTTTGGTCTTTTGATCATTGTTAACATTCTTATTGTATATGAAATACCTCAGAGTTCTCCAAGAACACAGAATGAAAACATTAAAGATTAATAATAAGTACAATTCTGTAGTGTTTAAAACTGTCGTTAACTTGCTTAAAATAAAAAAATAAAGCAGGAAGGCAAAGTGGCGGCTTACGGAGCCGTGAGTTAGCTGGAATCATCTATCTTGGATGACAAACTATGTTTACATCGAGTGGTCCCAAACTGCTTAATCAGCCATAGCAACATTGAAGCCCATGCAGCATGATACCGCCTGGGTTCTTTTCATAGTCTACCCATTTATGACTGTTGAGAGGACCCAGTTAGGGAGCACGTTATTTGAGTTTTTTAAAAGCTTAGTTATGTGTGACAATTTCGTTACATAAACTGATACACTCTTGATATTGAACTGAGAGTAATTCTCCGTAAGCCGCAGCCTGACTAATGCCATATGTCATCATGACAAGAGGTTTTCTAAAGAGCCCAGGAATATCTATCTTTGCCCTAATTGCAAATAAAATTTCATATGTTTGGCAATGACTTTTAGACAAGAAGGTTCCTTCCCAAATGGGGGGTCCTTAGCTTTTTCCTTAAACTTCCTGCTCTGAATGCAGTCACCTTCCTCTTTGAATACTTCAAGATTTGGCTTGTTTCCCTGATGCTCCTCAGAATGTATTCATAATAAAGACTGCAAACATCCTTATTTTTCAAAGTTGATGCATTTGGAAATGTATGTTTGAAAGGGCGAAATTTCCTACAAACATAACTGGGCATGTTAATTTCCTCCATCTAGAGAATAAAGACAATTTTTATCTGTGATTAAGTATTTTTGTTTTGATTTGTAAAGTACTTATGGCTAAAATGCATGTTTATTAGAGGTCTGAACATTAAAGACAGAATGAAACACCTTTATAGATTTTTCTTTCAATAATCCATTTTAGAAGCAGTCTCGGTCTAAGGTAAATTGTAGCTCATGCTATAATCATTTTCATAATTCTTTGTTACTGTATTGTTCTTAATCAGATGGCAATGTTGTAAACCTATTTTTCTACCTGTTTTTTCTGACCTGGAAGCAAAATACAAATTTTCTATATTTTCATTAAAAACTAATTTCACAAAAATACATTTTCTAAATATATTTTATAAGCTGTCTTGTCTGCACACCCTAGAAGTTTATTCTGCATCTATCAGCCTTCTTATCCACATCTGATAAGGGTGCTGGGGAGTAGGCTCTCCTTAGGGGCTGGGACTTTTGCAAGCCACTTCCTGCTGGAGATAATTTGGGAGCTGTATTCATTTTCTAGAGCTACCATAACAAGACATCACCCACTGGTAGCTAAATAAATGTCAGCATTTTGGTTTCTTCTGAGAGATGTGAGGCAAGGATCTGCTCCAGACATCTCTCCTTGACCTGCAGTGGGCTGCCTGCTCACGGTGTCTTCATATGTATGTGTGTATCCTTATGTCTCTTTGTGTGTCCCAATTTCTTAACATTATAAGGTCTCGGTCAGATTGGGCTAGGGCCCACCAAATGGCCTCATCTTAACCTAACCACCTCTTTAAAGGCTCTATCTCCAAATACAATCACATGCTGAGGTACTGGGGGCTAGAGTTTCAACATGTGAATCTTGGAGGGGACACAATTCAACACGTAACAAAATCTCAGTTGTTTTGCAGTTGGAACATCCAATATTAAAGGTAGTTTCTTTGGCAGTGAAATTCCCTCAAATTATTAGTAGGCTTACAATCTATTTCCTTCCGTTTAATTTCATGTGTCCGTGACCACATCCAAATTTCTTTCCAAGATAAAACTCTCATATGTGCATTACATCTTTGCTTCCTTCTTGACACGTCCCCTTTGTTAAACTAATGAGTGACTTACATGATGACATAGGGACAGTAGACTTGGCAGGAAGACCACCCTTAATCTGAATTTTGCCACAAATCTGTTCAAGTTTATTAAACTGAAAAATTTTGCTGACCCTTTGCCACACAAAGCTTCTTAAAATTTTTATCTCTTACTTTGTGGGGCCTCAGAGCAGTTGATATTTCTGTCTTTTTGGTCCCTTAAATTTCTGGACTGTCTCTATTCCTTACGTCTCTTTCTTACAATACTTTTCCAAAGGCAGCTAATTTTAGTGAATGCACACTACAAACATTTTTCCAACATTTCCCTCTTGAGCTGAAAGCTCAGCAGATCTGCCTTCCAGACTATCACTGGCAACAGTCTTACCAGATTTTTGCCTGCTCTAACAGGGTTCTCCAGGCTTTTAGTGTCTGATATCTGATCCCTTGTCATGGGTGACTGATAAGCCAATACCACATTTTAGGTGTTTCCGGCTAGGAGTTAAGGAAAAGGGATGGGCATTGGGGAGATTCCTGGGAATAAGCCAGGAAATGGCGTACACCACTTCTGTTCACACTGCATTTACCAGAAGGTGGTCCCACAACCTTGCCTAATTGCGGAGGAGCCTGGAAAGTGCAGTATTGCTATGCGGCTGGAAAGGAGTTGTCTGAGCACTGGCATTCTCTAACACAAGACTCTAGGGAGTTTTTTGCACATTTGTTGGTTGTAACCAAAAAAAATACAGAATAACACACAATTACATTAACACTGGAATTAATGTATACATACATGCATTCAGAGTCTAGTTCCATAGACTTAAGTGCAAAAACGTAAAACTGAATAAAATATTAATATGGTTAATATTATTTAATTACATAAATATATGTTGTTAAACTATAAAGAAATTCATAGGTTTGGGAGGTCAATGCGGGTGGCATATTTATTCGCTCCTGTGCTCATCACACCCCATCGGTCCACCCACCCACTGGTGTATTCCTTCACAAACACTTATTGAGAACCATCTACCTCTCAGGCCTTGAGCTCTTAATATTGTCTCAGATCTAGTAAAAAAGCCCTGCGACTATTAACAAAAGCCAGCCCTTTGCCAAAGTAAAAGCCTCTAATGGGAACATCTCCTAATGGTTAAACAACCCATTAGGTCAGAAATAGAATGGTCAAGGCAAACAAAACAAATTGTTCCAAACATTCATCTCCAGACACTGTGTGTTCCAGCAAATTATTGGAGGAATGTTCATAGCAAAGCACAAAAGGAACACTTACACCTTTGACTCTTCTGCATACCATCTCGTAGAAGCATAAAATTTTAAAAAACTGGACAGAGACCATAAAGACAATGTTGGCAAACCTTCCTTTTATAGCAAAAAAAAAAAGATACATACATAAATAGAATTACCTAAAGCAGAAAGTGCCAAAGCCAGGATTAGAATCTCTCCAAGGATAGAATAAGAAATATTAAAATGGGGAGCTAGCTTGGAAGATACCAAAGCATTTATGTGATAATGACAAAATAAGAAAAAAAATTATAGAATTACTAATAGGTTACTAAATATGATTTTTAATATAATTATCTGAGTGATTTTCCATGCACAGGAAGTATACTTATATCCACTACAAATAAACTAACACTGTTTTCATCTTTTTCTTTCCCCCTCCAATGTTTGGATCTATAGTTTTGTTAAGAATATTTCTTATTTACCTCTAATTTACATCATTTTCTTGCTCCAACTCTAAGTTGGATATTATTCAATTTTAGTACTGCTAGTAGCTCATCATTGACAAATTTTCCATTCAATTTTTAAAGTAAGTAATAGCAACATTTTCTTCTCTTATGGAATAAATACTATTACAAGACAATGCGTAAGCACACTCTTTTCATCCTTACTGGAATTCCTATGTCCCTCTTCTAAGCTCCTATAGCAGCATATTATGTGTATTCATCTCTCTGCCAAGATTTTAAACCTTTTAACAGGTCCCCGTGTCTAGCATTGCGCCTTGCACAGAGTAAAAGTCCCATAACTATTTGTGAAATAAGTGAATCTTTATACATGTACAATCTCTCTCACACACACACACACACACACACACACACACACACACATACACACACAGAGGATAACAAGTGCTATGCTACTTAATGGCTGATTATTGATTCTAGGTCCTTAAGGTTTATTTTCCTATGTTTAGCTTTGAGAATATAGATGTGGTCAGACTTACTATCTTTTGGTGACACATATGAGGAAGTCCAAATCTTTATTATGTTATTCAAAATGTTTATTATTACTTATTGCAATGTATTGGGGGGGCTCCATTTCACAAATTATACATAATAATTTAAAAGTAAACACTGTCACAGCTTGGTCAAATCACAGAGCATCTGATTTCCTTTTTTAACTACTTCACTAACCCTTACTATTGCATAAGTAACCGGCCTTGTTGCTTAGTGCTAATAATAAATGACCTACACCAGAAGAAGAACTGGTTATAAGGCAAAGTTCTATTAAACTTTTATGATATTAAGTTAAAAATAAGTATAAGGAACATATTTAGAAAATAGTAACTCTTCTTCAATGCATTTGTTTAATATGAGCAGGATATCATAATCATATTATGAATAAAACCAAAATTATCAATATAAGAGTTAGGGTTATTATTTTATTCACAAAGATGTTTAACAATCTTAAAGGAATAGAAAGCTTAAATGTAATGATACGTTCAAGTCAAAATAACCAAACATCCAATATCTTATGCAATGAAGCTGTAATTTCTGCTATAATCAGACTAATTTGTGTGAGTTCATATTTGATTATCAATTTATAATACAATGGGTTCCCATTTAAACAAGCTAAACAAAGTTGCTTATTCAGAGACAAAAATAAAGAAGGAAAGCTTCTCTGCCAGCATATTTGCCCACAGGGGACTTTCCTTAAAACTGTCCCATGTGAGTCTGCAGAACACAAGAGTGAGGAGTGTCTTGAGTCCTACGATCCCATCTGTAGCAAAGGGTGAAAGACATTTTAGCACTAAGAGCCGAACTAATAGTAGGAGTCCTGGCCCCATGAACCAGGTATGTGAATGTGACTATTGATTGATCTCTTTAAGTTTCAATTTTACAACATCCTTAAACTATAAAATAAGGCTATCATCTATCTTATGGATTTATCTTTTTGAGAATCAAATGAGATGATTCAGATAAAACTATTAACGAAGTACTAGTATGTAATTGTAGGTAAGCATGCTATAAAATGCCACTGCTATGAAATGTTGCTATCATTATTGTTTCTATCATTTTAGCAATTGTACTGGTAGTAGTAGTACTAGTAGACGAAGCAGCAGTAGTAATAGTAGCAAAATGTGGTAAGAGAAGAAAAGGGGGCATCTAAGGCCTCTAGATATGAAACCCTTGTTTTCCTGGCCGTCCCATCTGGGGACTAAAATGAGTATTTTTATATCAGCTCGGGTATAGTATTTCTCTGTCTCTGCTTTTTGAATATCCTGAATCTTTCACCTCAGTTTCTCCTCGATGCCTCTGGGTTTGCCACAGAGATGTCTCGCTGGTCTCCACAGATGAGTTCCCTGATAATAGTGTCAGATCTGCGATTTTGATCTTTAGAGCACCCCAGGGGGGTCTGTTGTGCCAGCATCAGGAGCTGGGCCTCCAGTGCCCTCGGACAGGATCACCACTGAGCTTCCCCAAAGCGCCGTCACTGTTCACAATCCCTGCCAATGTAAAGGCTGCTTCTGCCAATGCCTACTAATGTCTGCACCGAGGCTGCAATACCCTCTGTCAAGACTGCTGACACATCAAGGATGCAGCCCAAAGTCACAGAGGAACACAACTGTGCCAGAGACCGGGTCTTAATTTGGCCTGGCTTCCAACAAATATTTGGATTCTCTAAACATTTATTAACTCCTATGTGAGACATTTCATTAGACTTTTTTTTTTTTTACGACATCATGCTACAGTGGTGATGTTTTTGACTTCATAATTACTTATAGAGTAGTGACTACAAGATGATACATTAGATGGTTTTCAAAAATGCATAACATATGACAATTCTCTCCTTTCTGAAAGGAAATAATAATATAGGTATGTGTTACAATAAGGTAATTGCAAATGATATCAGTTTTAGGAATAATAATATTCTGAACAAGAGAATTTTTGAGGAGGGAGAAATTAGGGAAAAGGGTACAAATATGCATTTTTTAATTTTTATTAATTCACCTTCAAGAAAATAAATAAAACACTGAAAAAAAATGTCTTGCCCAGAAGGTATTATTTTAATAAATAAAGTGCAAGTAAGTCAACAGTCAAGGAGAATAGCATCATTAGTTTATAAATCTGCATTTAGTCCAACTATTGTGTTATGCGCCTCAATGGTACTTTTTAGTCCAATTTTAAACAGTAAGCTCTTTACCAGTGCTCCATTAATTGAAAATTGCTTAATGAGTTTTCCTAATGCATTTCTGCATTTTTGGCCAACAACGACAGTTCTCTTTCAGTAGTCTACTTCTTAATTCCACCTACAAATTCATTTACCTCTACAACCATTATTACTTCCTTTTCTCCCACGGTAGACAGTTAGGTGTCCCTCCTGCTATCGAGGGCTGATTAATCCCTCCACGTATGTTCTAGTTTCTTTTCCTTCCTCAAACAGAATATGCTCACCCTTCTCTCCTATAATTTCAAGCTCCCTCTCTCTATTGGTTACGTAAAGACATCAATCTTGGTTCCTCTGAACACAGAAAACATTTTAAATCCTACAGTTTCTCTGTGTCCAAATTTCCTCCCCAGCCAAGCTCTTAGAAATAACTTTGTAAACTTGCCTTTTCTGTTTGCTCATTTCCTGCTCATGCTTCAATCCCTGTTCATCTAATTTCAGCTCTCCAAAGGGAGTGAAAAGACAATAATCATGAAATGATTCTAAATCCAGTGGCTACTTTTTAGTTTCTACCTAATGTTTCTGTACCTTTTAACTGCATCTCTCTCTTGCATTGGCTGCCGTAACATTTCATTTGCCTTCTCAGCCAGGATTACCTTTGTGGGTCCCCTTCCCTCACAAGCCAATTCATCTAGGTTACCACCAGAACCTTCTCTCAAGTGCAAATCTAGTGCAACTCTTTGTTTTAAATCTGGAAGTGGTTTTCAATTTCGTACAAGGCTTCATTTTTTTAGCCTAATAGTCCACTTTGTAAAACCAACTCCATTCTCCCTCTGAACCACACGCAGTTTCCTGATGTGTCGGAACTCTTCATGCCTCAGAGCTTGTGCACATGTTTCCTCAGCCTGATATACTCCTGAGATAAGCCTAGAACATTTGCTTTCACTTAGCAAGTATTTATCAAACACCCACAATATATAAGAAAATATGCTGGGCTCCATGGATACAATGAAGATGACCATGTGTCCCACCTTTAACACCACCCATCTTGTGGCCACAGCAAGAGCTGTTTTGAATGCTATTACATCGGACTTTATTCACCATTCCCTTAAAACGTTTTGATGGTTTCCCATCATGATGCCCCTCTAATACTGTTCACAGTGCTGTCATACACAGCATAACTTCTCCTGTCCTTCCTGCTTTTACAGGTTCTCATCTCACACTTGCCTCTAACATGTTCAAAAAGGTCTAGAAACAGGCATTTTTAAAAATGACATCCCATGGTGGCAGGGTAGGAAAGTAAAATGCACTTATTCAGATACTCAAAAAGCCAAAAGATGCAAAATATGTGTTCTTCCTGTTACTATCCTCTCAATCAGTAATATACATGGAGAAAACAGCCACAAATTAAGTGAAAACCCAGATGCCAGAAGCATAAAGTATTCTTATGGAGCCTCCACATAATGAAGTTTAACATATAAACATTGACACTCATAAAGATATACATTACCATTTTCAGTAAAGGCATACTACCTTTCTTCATGAAAAGCTTTTAAATGTCCAAGGAAATAAAGATAATCAATATTTCACATTCATACTAAATATTCAGAGCAATATGCCTCATTATTAAAGCCGGCAAATTCCTCCAGGAAACTAGTATCACACTGTATTAAACACAATAACTGAATCACCCTCAATGTCGCTCATTTCTCTATGTATAGATAAAAGACTTATACATACACATTTGCATATACTTAAAGCACATATAAATATATGTTTTCTATCAAACAGAAAGATGCACTCTTCACACTATAAATCCATCAACTGACAGCTCACGAACACATATACTTTCTAGAATCTTTCCAAATTAAATAATAAGCACTGCATGATATTGCAATATAGCAAAGAGTACATGGAAATTTTATGACTTCTGAACTGCAATCAATCATATGTTACTAAAACTTTTTTCTCCCAAAATCATAGGCACACATGTCTTTCAAACACATCTATTTTTAAACTGGGATATATAAGTTCTAAGTTGATATATTTCAGATAATGTACTGTCTTATTTAATCTCTCCATGGTGTGTGCATGTCTCTGCAAACTTTGTCACTATTTCCTGCTCCTTGCCTAAACTTTTCTTCTTTGATTTTTCTCTTACCTTTCCAGGCTCATCTTGTCATTCTCTCCTTCATAGGTCTTTCTTCTCCTTTCAAATTGCTGTTCTCAGTGTCCTCTCTGCTCATCTAGATCCTCTTCACTTTCCCCCTCTCTGAAAATATCATCCAAAATAGTAATGACCCTCAGATTTACATCTGCAGCTCAGATCTTTCTCTCATGCTCTCCATTTATATCATATTTAACATCAACCCCTGAACATACCACCAGTAGCTTATATTTAACATATATATAATTGAGTCTATATATTCACTTCCTAAGTGTGTTTATTTCCCTGCATTGATAATCACAATTTAGAGATATCGGAATTATTTTTACATGTTTCTCCTTCATGCCCTACCATCCAATCAATTGCCAAAACTTCTTTAGTTTTTCCTATGAATATTTCTCCGAATTTTATCCTTAAACCATTTCCACTGCTATAGCTCTAGTTTAGATATGCATCATTTTTTGCTCAACACTCTCCAAACCATATTCCTTTTTACTACCAGTGTCATGTCTTTCACTGGTCTGTTTATCAAGTGCCAGACCTATGTCTAATTCATCATCATTTTCCCTAGCACAGTGCCTGGGACATAGAATTAGCACAGTATAAAGCCTTGATCATTCCTTCATTCAACAACAGTGCAGCAAGCACCTACAGGGTTCTAGATGCTCTGGTTCTATCATGGGACAAAATCTGGAAAGATACCACCTTCCTCAAACTTACATTCTAGCAGGAGACAACAGACAATAAATAATTTAAAAATATAAATGAGTAAATTATTAGCATGTTAGCATGGAAAGTGACTCAGGAGAAACAAAAGAAGATTGGATTAACAGGGATGAAGAAAACAAGGGGAGGGCAAGTTAGAAATTAAATAAGATGCTCAAGATAGGTCTAATTGAGATGAAGGAGGCAAGAGAGTTACACATGCATTTATTAGGAATAAAAAATAGTTCAGGCAGAAGGAATAGCCAGTACAAAAGTTCTACAATGAGAACACACATAATGTGTTCAAGAAACAGCAAGAAAGCCATAGACAGAGGGAAGTTACGAGGGGAAGAGAACAAGGAGGTGAGATCAGAGAGCTAATAGGTATTTTGGGCCACTGTGCAGACTTAGGCTTTTACTCTGGGTAATAGTGTTGAATAAAGAACAGTAAAGCTCCTTATGAAAGAAATATGTCTGCAAACCTAAAATTATTCACCAAAATAAGAGAGAAGGTAAATGATGGCTTCATAAACTGTCCGTTAGCTCGGTGTGTCCAATAAAATACCCTCATTTTAAAATATCATTAAGGGACTTCCCTGGTGGTCCAGTGGTAAAGAATCCACCTTCCAATGCATGGGACATGGGCTCGATCCCTGGTCAGGGAACTAAGATCCCACATGCCGAGGGTCAACTAAGCCCGCATGCCACAACTACTGAGGTCACGCGCCTCAACTAGAGAGCCTGCATGCTGCAAACTAGACAGCCCATGCACTCTGGAGCCCACAAGCCACAACAAGAGAGAAGCCCATGCACTGCAGTGAAAGATCTCACATGCCTCAACGAAGATCCTGTGCGCCACAACTAAGACCCAACACAGCCATAAATAAATAAATAAATAAATAATAAATCTTAAAAAAAAATAAAATATCGTTAAGACATATCATGTTGGATTCCTTTAATATGTCTTGTAAATTTGGATTAGTCAAATAAAATCAACAACCAATTTGGTTTGATTTGAAAATCAGCACCAATTTAAAAGCTGACCACGGGTATGTTTGTGACACTGCAGCATGCTGAGAACAGTTGTTCAAGCTGCCTTGAGCCACAGGGTTTTGAGAATGTTCCTAATGGTCTGAAAAAAAAAGTGGCACCAGACACTGGTTAACTTCTATAAGAAGCACTAATTCCAGCAGAACACACGATTTTAAAACTGCTGCTGTAAATCAAGTGCGAGTGGAGAAGGTAGATTCTTCAAAGTGAAGTAACCATCCACAATTAAGTAGTAAGACATGGCACATTATTTTGAAACTACCCTTGGAGGCTGATATTGCTAAGAGGTCCTGAATGCTCTAGTTTTACTTCCTTGGTTTAGAGAACTATGATATTGATAAAAAGCTTCAGTTTTGAATGGAGAGGAAGTTGTGAGCCCTTCACAATCCCATCAGTGGCCCAGTGCATAGGGAAAACACCTCAGTTGGAGGCAATACTTTCATCAGACCCCCTTGCAAGGCCTCAGGTGACCTTCTCTGCCTTAGGTGGGCATCCAATAAGGTGGCTGCAGAATAAGAAAATATTTCCACTGATTAAGGGAGCCTACTGTACAAGTTTTACTTTCCATTATGTATCTAACCTAAAATTTCATCTGATCTCTCCCAATATATCTCTAGATAGTATTTTTCCAAAGCTAAACACATTTGATAAATAGATTTTCTTCAATCTGTCTTTTCAAAACATCACTCTTTACATGTACAAAAAGTAAATCCAGGGATATCTGGTTTCAGCTACAACATGGCAAGAGCTTGGAAGTTGTCACTCCCACCCTTAAAATAAGAAAACTCTAACAAACTAAAAATCAGTGACTTTTATTGGACACATCAGAAAACTGTGGTTGCAGGACAGTTAGTCACTCCTAAATCTGGAGAGACAGGTGAACCTAGAGAGTCACAGTGATAATAGCTGCACGCGAACTATAAAATAGCAGGAACACTTAACTGGTAATTTTAACAAACTGCTGAAGGCTGAGTGTAAACTATCATGACAGTGAAAAACTCCAGGGACTTCACTTTTAAAGGGGACCTCATATTTTTGTGAATTTTACCTCTGGGAAACCCACCAGGATCTTATGGTGAAGAAGGATTCTTTCTTGGGTCTGGCACGGGGAGGAAAGGGGTAATGATTAGGAAATAAAGCCAGTGTTCTCCATAACAAAAGCTTACCCTCCAGGGGAGAAGACTTTGGCAGGCCATGTTTTACCTGGGGGAAGGGCATTTCTCCCAATCCAGGCTTCTTTATCCTTCCTGTCTCATCTCAAGGGATAAAAGCTATAGTGTGAGAGCAACAACTTGTGAAGGTGGGAAACAGGCCCCACTAAAAGATTTAATCACAAGACTATGTGGTGCTTCCTCTGCCCACACCTCACCACTGCACACAGGGCTCCAACAGAATAACCCTGGATTACAGCTGAAAGAGCTGCAAGACTCAGACTCTAAGAAGGATTTCCTTCCAAAAAAGAGGGGATATATGTAAACATATAGCTGATTCACTTTGCTGTAGAGCAGAAACTAGCACAACATTGTAAAGCAACTATACGCCAATAAAAATTTTTTAAAAATTAAAAAATTAGGGACTTCCCTGGTGGTCCAGTGGTAAAGAAACTGCCTTACAATGCAGGGGACGCACGTTCCATCCCTGGTCAGGGAACTAGGATCCCACACGCTGGGGGGCAAATAAGCCCTTGCACCACAACTACTGAGCTTGTGCACCTCAACTAGAGACCACGTGCTGCAAACTACAGAGCCTATGCACCCTGGAGCCTGTGCGCCACAACTAGAGAAGAAAAAACCCGCATACCACAACTAGAGAGAAGCCCACGCACCACAATGCAGATCCTGTGCGCTGCAATGAAAGATCCCACATGCCTCAAGGAAGATCCCGAGTGCTGCAACTAAGACCCGATGCAGCCAAAAATAAATAAATTAAATAAATAATAAATCTTTTTTTAAAAATTAAAAGAATTAAAAAAAAATAAGGATTTCTTAGGGAAGCCCAAAGTCAAGAGGGGAAACAAAAATAAGTACACTAAAGGGATTTTAAGCCTCTCCTACCTACAGCTACAGCAAATGGTCAACACAGCTCAACTCCTAACCAGATTAACAAAAATCCTCACGATAAAGACCTATTTACCTTAGTTCCCATTACTCCATGAAATATATCTAGCTACTAACAAAAATAACAATGTGTACCAAAAAGCAAAAAATAACATCAAAAATAAAAAAATAAATCCTGAAGAGACAAGGAAATCATCAGACTAAGACTGAGATATGACACAGACATGGGAATTATAAAACAGAGAAATTAAAATACTTATGATTAACATGCTAAGGGCTCTAATGGTAAGTGGAATGAAATATTTAAGGTGTTGAAAAAGAAAAAAAAAAAAAAAACAACACCTAGAACTCTATATCCAGCAAAATTCTCCTCAAATGTGAGAGAGAAATAAAGACATCTCTGGCAAACAAACAAACAAACAAACAAAACACTGAGGGAATTCATTGCTACTAGACTTTCCTTGCAAGAACTGTTAAAAGAAGTTCTTTAGGCAGAAAGGAAAAAACGCAGTTCAGAAACTCAGATCTTTACAAAGAAAGGAAGAGCTATGTATGGAAAAGCAATAAATTAAGGTAAAATAAAATCTATCATTTTTCTTATTCTTAATTGAGCTATAAGATAAATGATTATTTAAAGTAATAATAGCAACAGTGCATTTTTGTGCAATTATAGCATATGAGTAAGTGTATAAATGGCAGAAATATTATAAGACACTGAAGGGAGATATTAGGAACACTCACGTATAAAGTACCTGCACTACCCATGAAGCAGGATAGTTTTAATTGAAGATGGATTTGGAATGGTTAAAAAAGTGTAAGGGAAACTCTACGATAACCAGTAAAAAAATGTTTCAAAAGTATAAGTTGGTATGCTAAGAGAGGAGATAAAATCAGGTGTCTAAGCAAAAAAAAAAATTTTTTTTTCACAATAAGAAAGCAATTAAAAATGATCTGTGGCGGGATTCTCAGTTGAAACCACAGAAGCTGAGTGTGTCTGGTCAAGCAAGCAAGAAAGTGAGAGAGAGGGAGAGACAGACAGACAGAGACAGAGAGAGAGGAAGGGAGGGAGGGAGAGAGAGAGAGACAGAGAGAGAGGAAGGAAGGAAGGAATGGAGGGAGGGAGGGAGAGAGGGAGGGAGAGAGACAGAGAGAGAGGAAGGAAGGAAGGAATGGAGGGAGGGAGGGAGGGAGAGAGAGAGAAAGAAAAAGAAAGGAGAGAGAGAGGAAGAGAAAAAGAAAGAAAGAAAGAAAGGAAGGAAGGAAGGAAGAAAGGAAGAAAGAAAGAAAAAGTTTAATGGCTAAAGATTAGTTGAGAGGGTTGGAGAACCAGGCTTAAGACTAAACTTTGAAAAACAAATGCTCTGAGCCACGCCGCACACGGGTAACGAGAAAATCAACTGCCTCGGGCACTCCTACTAACAAGCTGCAGGTACTACAGGTTTTTTAAATTTGTTGCAAAGAACCTGAGTACTTCACTGCTCCTGGTGTTTGCCGGAATGCCGCTCCTGCACTCGGACACAGCCCAGACACCCACCACCATCATCCAAGCCAGAGGTGCCTGCCTTCGTCACGCCCCACCCCCGCACCCCAAAAAATGGATTCTGCGCAGGACATCCTTCCTCAGACTGCTTACTTCCACGTTGGACTATCCTGCTGACATGCCTGGAGGAGATGAGGGCACATGTCTGGGCTCCAGCTTCAAAGGAAGATGGGAAGCAAGTTTTCTGGCTTCTTCATGAGAAGGTAAGACAAATGAGGGGAAATTTTTCAGACATGCACGGTTATACTCAAAAGTTCAAGGCAGCAAGAAACCACAAAGCTCAAAGACACTTAGAACATTTCGAAACCTCGGGAGCTTCCCAGGTGAAATCTGAAATTCCCCTCCCCCCACCCCCAAAAAAGAAAGAGACAAACGGCTCCAGATTGGCGGGTGGCAGGTTTAATAAGGAAACTTACAAACAAGGCTTGTCTTGGGCGACGCAAGTTGAGTCTCGGAACCGGCCCGCCAGAATCCTAACAGCTTATAGGGAGACCTTTTCAGTGTTCAGTCAGGTATACCGTGCAGATGGTCTCAGTAACACATTACTCTCTCAAGCTTACATCCTGGAAAACGGCTCCAGCTGTGGGAAGGGTGGGTGGAGCGTACTTTGCAAGGACACGAGTGAGAAAGAGAGAGACCGCTCAGGGGTCGTCTGGCAGTCATGTCCTCTTGATGACCTCCTCCTACACCGCCAGAAATTCTAAAACACTGAGTATTATCTTTTCTTAAAAGAAAAGATAATACTCAGTGTCCATGCTCAAGGTTATATAATGTATGGGGGAAAAAAGCCATTTGAGTTTATACAAAAACTCATGAAGATTTCTTTGTAAAGAAAGACCATTCTTAGGTTGTCTTTAACCAGCACAATGACTTACATATAAAGTTACAGCAGAGTGGATACATAGAAGAACAGCATCCAGTTGCCAAAGTGCTAAAGGTATAAAATAGTTCTTTGTCCAACTTTATAGCACCAAACTTTTCACAGTGTATAAATCTCTATGCATTGAACCTTTTACTTGTGAAAAAATATTTTAAGAATCAATAAGCAACATTCTAAGAGTTGATGAGTACACAGAAAACATATCTATCTCATAAAAATGAGGGTTACATTCTTAGTCACACAATCCAAACTGCTATTTCTACTTCTTAGATAGAAATATCGTGGTCTCAAATATTACATGCTGCTTTGAAAGAGGCTTAATTTATAATCAGGGATTATTTTCTGGTTTGGAAGACTCCGTCTCAAAAATATAAAGCATCACAGATTGGCATGAAAGATAATGTTAATTGAGATATTTCTGTATAAGCTGCTAACTAGTTGGAGAACTTGAAACCTAATAATAGATATTTATCTAAATATGTATTGTGATGTCCTTATATAAACAAATCTAGTAATCCTTCATATCATTGCAATATGGCATAAAATGAAACGGCATTAAATGAAAAACTGGATGAATTCCAAATCCATTGTGTTTCTTAAAAATATATTAATGTTTCATGCAATATATATTTTAATTTATTTACCTATTCTAACAATAGTTCCATAATCCAATGATAGATTGGTTCTAACTTTTTGAAGTTACCAGATGTGTATGTCAAGGTCAATAAATTTTTTTTTAACAAACCAACCTGTTTTTCTCTATAACATCATTCAAATTTCAGGGCTGGCAGAAATGTTAGTTTAACCAGGCTGCGTTCACAGAGCAGTCTATGACATGCCCGAAATGATAATCCTCAAAATCTCCCAAAATGAGAATTTCTGCACTAAACTGACTTGATTTGTGGGCAGTATAAAAATAAATAATTATGTCAGTAAACTATAAAAAAAGGAAAATAGTTTTGTTTGTTTTTTTAATACTATTAGCAAAGGGACCTGTATAATGATGAGCCAAATTCTATAAGTGAATAAAACAGTCTCCAGAAATAAATTAGGTGCACTGGGAAGCTACATTAACTCTTTCTGCACCCAAGAGTACCATTTGTTGCCAGGAGACATCCATACAGGATGGCTTGGATGCACAAAAGTGCTAGGGGACACATTCTTACCATTAACCACTGACTTTCCATTATGGTATTTCTCTGGAGCAGATCTCCAATTTGCCATATTGACAGTTTTTCATGTTTTCTATTTTATCTGATTCTGTAATAAAGACTTTTGGTTATCTAAGAGTTCAGAAAGTTCAGTGAATCCATAGTGATAGGAAAGGCTTGAAAATAATACATAAGGTAAAATTCTGGAAGAATTGATTAGTTTACTCAAAAGACAAGAACGTTGAAGGCAATTTTAAAACAGTCCTAAAATACCTGAGGGTTGTAATGTATAGGTGATATTCTGCACAAAAATAGTAGTTCCTTGTTCTGTATCTCCACTGCAGATAAAAAAAGGGAAAAAAATTATCTTGACAGTAACATGAGAGGTTTGATTTAAAAATAAGGAAAAAATTTTTGACAGTGGTTTTGTAAAACTGCTGTTATTTTCGTCTCATCACAAAAGATATGTATAGTTTATGCAGAAAGGTTTTTATTTTTATTTTATTTTTTGGCTGTGTTGGGTCTTCATTGC
This sequence comes from Eschrichtius robustus, assembly GCF_028021215.1. NCBI lineage: Eukaryota > Metazoa > Chordata > Mammalia > Artiodactyla > Eschrichtiidae > Eschrichtius > Eschrichtius robustus. Next base: position 19,861,626 of record NC_090844.1, on the reverse strand, counting down.
TGCATGCGGGCTTTCTCTAGTTGCAGTGAGCAGAGGCTACTCTTCATTGCGGTGTGCGGGCTTCTCATTGCAGTGGCTTCTCTTGTTGCGGAGCACGGGCTCTAGGCACATGGGCTTCAGTAGTTGTGGCACATGGGCTCAGTAGTTGTGGCACAGGAGCTCTAGAGCGCAGGTTCAGTAGTTGTGGCGCACAGGCTTAGTTGCTCCGTGGCATGTGGGATCTTCCCGGGCCAGAGCTGGAACCTGCATTGGCAGGCAGTGGCAGGTGGATTCTTAACCACTGCGCCACCAGGGAAGCCTGCAGAAAGGTTTTTAAAGTGCAAAAATAAAATCAATGAATAAAAATCACACATAATCCTATTATCCAAAGATAACCCAGACAAAAGGAAACATTGGTGTATATTTTTTCAGATATATACATGTGTATACACACACATTTGTGATATTTTGAACATGATTTTTTTCATGGGATGTATCTTCAAATCAGTAAATATTCTTCTACAACATGATTTTTAGTTTCATCATTATATCTCATAGATGTGCCATTAATAATTTAATAAGTCACATATGTCACATTTCTACTATATATCCTTTTGCTATATTTAATACTTTGATGAATAATATTATACAGGAAACTCTGTGCACATATTTGATTTTTTTTCCTTGGTGTAAATTCACAGAACATGCAAATTTGATGGGTATAAATATTTTGTTTCGTGTTGTAAAGTAACCCTTCAGAATGACTGTTTCTATTTAACTCCTAACAGCAACTGTATGAATGTTCTTGGTCTACTTTGGTTTGTATTTCTTTCATCTTTGTTTCACTTTGTATTATTTTGATTATTGTTTTCACTCTTTTTAATAAACTGACCACCCACTTTTCCAATGGGTACTCTGATCCCATTCTTAGGGTTTTGTAAGTGTTCTCCACGTATTTAGAGTTTCCTAATTTATAGTTTATTGTTTCCTTTATTTATTAGTTGTTTTAATATGTCTCTTTTCCTCTTTGTGGTTTCTTTCTCTTTTCTTATTCCTTTAAAAAATCACCTTTCAGCCATGTTCTAATTAATATTCAGCTGTATTTTCAAGTGATTTTATTCATTTTTAATATTGAATTATCATTGTGTTGAGAGGCTTGAAGTATCGTTCAAACTACATCTTTCCAAATAGTTAACCAAATACATTCACTTATTGAGTAACCCATATTTGTTCTGCTGATTTTAATTGCACCCCAAGAATATCTCCAAAATATTTCCATGGACATAGGTCTATTTCTGAGCTTTGCAGTTTGTTCTACTGATTTGTCTTTTTGTCAGTACCATATTGTTTTAATAACTGAGTTTTGGAATACATTTTAATATCTAGCTGTTCATGTTAGTTCCATTCTCCTGTTGTTCTTATTTTTCCAAAGTTACTTTGATTGTATGTGTTTTATGTGAACTTTAGTACCAAAAGTATGATTCATTTAGTATTCTTAGGGCAATTGAACTAGAAATATGCATTAACTTGGTGTTAGTTCATACTTCAACATATCTTCTTTATACCCAACATATAGTAACTCTAGATTAAAAAATTGAAAGGCAACTGAAAATGCATAACAAAAATAGCTAAAGCTAAGAATTTACTCCACTTTGCACCCAAGGTCAGCTCTTGTGAGTCAAAGACAACCACAATGCTCCACTTGAGAAGAGGGTCTGAAGCTAGGTTTGTAGCTTGAAGTCAGCAGCATAGGGAAGTTAAAAAAGACAAAAAGGGGATGCCTTCAAGGAAAATTTCCTGTGAGTATGTGTTATGGATTGAATTGTGTCCCCCCCACAAAATGCATATGTTGAGGTCCTAACCCCTAGTACCCTGAAGCAATCAAGTTAAAATGAGGTCATTAAGGTGGGGTGGGCCCTAATCTAATATGACTGGTGTCCTGATAAAAAGGGGAGATTTTGGAGACACATGCACACAGGGAGAAAACCATGTGCAGATGAAAGCAATGATGATTTGATGCTTCTAAAATTCAAGGAATGCCAAAGATTGCCAGGAAACCACAAAAAGCTAGAGAAGAGGCATGGAACAGATTCTTCCTTAGAGCCCTCATAAAGAACCAACACTGTCAACATCTTGGTCTCAGATTTATAGGACCCAGAATTGTGAGACAATAAACTTCTCTTGTTTAATTCACCTAATTTGTGGTACTTTGCTAAGGCAGCCCTAGAAAACTAATACACTATGACTATAGAAAACTGTGAACCTACAGAAGTTGGAAGACAAAGACATAGCCTATTGACCAGAACCTAGCCAAGGCAGCTGAGAGTTTGGTGACCACATCCGTGATATACCCAGAGCCATAAAACAGCTGTTATAAGGTGTGACTCTGGCCTGAGTGTCAATGGGAAGAGGGAGCAGGAGAAGCACATATAAAACTAAAAAACAACTAGATAGCTAAGAAGACAGAAAGGAGAAAAGAAAATGAACACTCAAGATTACTCCACAAATGAAAACTTCAAAACATTAAACAAGCAAAAGCTAATAAGGATAGATAACAGAATTTAAAAATCAGATCATGAAATCAGCTCAACTGAAAATAAAGATTTTAAAATAAGTATGTACATAAAGCTCAACAAGATAAAAATAAAGCTAAAATCCTTGAAAAATCAACTTTTAATAAGCAAAAATGGGTATAAAAATTTAGAAATATTAAATATGAATAATAACCTTTGAATTAAAGAGCTATATAAGAGATAAACTCAAAGCTAGACCTGACTGAAGAGAAAAGAAAAACAGTAATAATAGGTACCCAAAAATCTATTCACAGATAAGGAGGTAATAAATATGAAATGTGCAATTAGGATATATGGTTAGATGATTGAAAGACTGCAAAGTATATTCAATCAGTTTCAGAAGAAAAGCAGAGAGAATGACAGAGAAGCTATACCTGTCAAGAGCAGAACTGAGAGTTTTCCAGAATTTTTTAAAAACACAGCATCTCAGCTCAAACGTTTGCTACAGGAACTGAATGGCATATAAACATAAATTCAGACTTAGGCACAATCTTATAAAACTTCACATCAACAGAGTTTTGTTAAAAATTCTTTAAATTTACCATAGGGAAAAAGATTGCCTGCAAAGGATCACAAATTAGACTGAAGCTGACTTCTTTGGGTTTTTAAAAAATTTTATTTATTTATTTATTTATTTATTTATTTATTTATTTATTTATTTATGGCTGTGTTGGGTCTTCGTTTCTGTGCGAGGGCTTTCTCTAGTTGTGGCAAGTGGGGGCCACTCTTCATCGCGGTGCGCAGGCCTCTCACTATTGCGGCCTCTCTTGTTGCGGAGCACAGGCTCCAGACGTGCAGGCTCAGCAATTGTGGCTCATGGGCCTAGTCGCTCCACGGCATGTGGGATCTTCCCAGACCAGGGCTCGAACCCGTGTCCCCCACATTGGCAGGCAGATTCTCAACCACTGCGCCACCAGAGACACCCTTAGAACTGCTTTTGCTGCATCCCATAGGTTTTGGATCATCATGTTTTCATTGCCATTTGTCTCTAGGTATGTCTTGATTTCCTCTTTGATTTCTTCAGTGATCTCTTGGTTCTTTACTGAAGTATTGTTTAGCCTCCATGTGTTTGTGTTTTTTACCTTTTTCTCCCCTGTAATTCATTTCTAATCTCATAGCGTTGTTGTCAGAAAAGATGCTTGATATGATTTCAATTTTCTTAAATTTACCAAGGCTTGATTTGTGAGCCAAGATGTGATCTATCCTGGAGAATGTTCCATGTGCACTTGAGAAGAAAGTGTAATCTGCTGTTTTTGGATGGAATGTCCTATAAATATCAATTAAATCTATCTGGTCTATTGTGTCTTTTAAAGCTTCTGTTTCCTTATTTATTTTCATTTTGGATGATCTGTCCATTGCTGTAAGTGAGGTGTTAAAGTCCCCCACTATTTTTGTGTTACTGTCGATTTCCTCTTTTATAGCTGTTAGCAGTTGCCTTAAGTATTGAGGTGCTCCTGTGCTGGGTGCATATATATTTATAAATGTTATATCTTCTTCTTGGATTGATCCCTTGTTCATTATGTAGTGTCTTTCCTTGTCTCTTGTAACATTCTTTACTTTAAAGTCTATTTTGTCTGATATGAGAATTGCTACTCCAACTTTCTTTTGATTTCCATTTGCATGGAATATCTTTTTCCATCCCCTCACTTTCAGTCTGTATGTGTCCGTAGGTCTGAAGTGGGTCTCTTGTAGACAGCATATATATGGGTCTTGTTTTTGTATCCATTCAGCAAGCCTGTGTCTTTTGGTTGGAGCATTTAATCCATTCACATTGAAGGTAATTATCGACATGTATGTTCCTCTGACCATTTTCTTAATTATTTTGGGTTTGTTTTTGCAGTTCCTTTTCTTCTCTTGTGTTTCCCACTTAGAGAAGTTCCTTTAGCAGTTGTTGTAGATCTCGTTTGGTGGTGCTGAATTCTCTTAGCTTTTGCTTGTCTGTAAAGCTTTTGATTTCTCCATTGAGTCTGAATGAGATCCTTGCTGGGTAGAGTAATCTTGGTTGTAGTTTCTTCCCTTTCATCACTTTAAGTATATCATGCCACTCCCTTCTGGCTTGTAGAGTTTCTGCTGAGAAATCAGTTGTTAACCTTATGGGAGTTCCCTTGTGTGTTAATTGTCGTTTTTCCCTTGCTGTTTTTAATAATTTTTCTTTGTCTTTAATTTTTGCCAATTTGATTACTATGTGTCTCGGCGTGTTTCTCCTTAGGTTTATCCTGTATGGGACTCGCTGTTCTTCCTGGACTTGGGTGGCTATTTCCTTTCCCATGTTAGGAAAGTTTTTGACTATAATCTCTTCAAATATTTTCTCGGGTCCTTTCTCTCTCTCTTCTCCTTCTGGGACCCCTATAATGCGAATGTTGTTGCATTTAATGTTGTCCCAGAAGTGTCTTAGGCTGTCTTCATTTCTTTTCAGTCTTTTTTCTTTATTCTGTTCCGCAGCAGTGAATCCCACCATTCTGTCTTCCAGGTCAATTATCCGTTCTTCTGCCTCATTTATTCTGCTATTGATTCCTTCCAGTGTAGTTTTCATTTCAGTTATTGTATTGTTCATCTCTGTTTGTTTGTTGTTTAATTCTTCTAGGTCTTTGTTAGACATTTCTTGCATCTTCTCAAATATTTTTTTAATAATGTAAGCCCAGAGGGATAATATGAGACTAAAAGAACATCAATAAATGAAGACATTGATAAAATTATATTAGAAAATTTAATTAATAGTTGATAGTATAACTAATAATTGTTTTTTGATAAAAGTAAATCTCCAGGAAGCAGTTTATATATAATAATTTTAAACAGGGAATTAAAGCACCCTAAGAACCTTGTTGTGTTTAGGAGGGAGATAGAAACACTAAATGTTTATAGATTTGTAATAATAATTTTTGTTGATGTTTTAGAGCATGGTTTGGAGCATGGAGAAGAGTGTAGGCAAGACAAACATTTAGGGAGCTATTTAATAATGTAGAAGAGATGCAGTGATAGTAATATTTTCTCCTTCAGTCCACAACTGTACACATTCCATTTTTGTTCTGAACCCATATTTTTCTCTTATCCATTTCCACAATTTAAATTACCAGCTTTACTTGGGTGAGTCCTGTATATTTATTTATAACCTTATCCTTTCCGAAGACAGAGTCCTTTATTATCAATTTCCTAGTGGACATTTCCAACTAGATAACCTATGAGCATCTCAAACTCTAAAGCACAACTGATCAACTTCACCATAACTAATCAATATTATTGTCATCACTAGTTTTTCGATCTCCTAGTGTTGAACCCTGAGCATCACTTTTGAGCTTCCTCTCTATTTGTTGTTCACATCCAATCAGATAACAATCCCTAGCTGTATAATTCTACAATGTCTCATTTGCTCTCTACTCCTTTACATTTCCATGGCCACCACTTTCATTTCATTTCTGCTGTAGGCAGGATTTTGGCTCCATAATCTTCATCCCTTGGTGTCACACTCTTTACATTTTGTGGCAAAATAGACTTTGCAGGTAGAATTAAGGTGGCCAATATGCCATCCTTAAAGAGGTTATCTTGATTATCTGAATGGACCCAACATTATCACATGGGCACTTAAAAGTGGGAGAGAGAAGCAGAAGAGTCAGTCAAAGAGATCAGACAGATAAGAAGCAGAAGGAATTCAAAGCATGAGAGAGGCTTGACCCACTGTTACTGCCTTTGAAGATAAAGCCAGGAAATGCAGTTGGCTTCTAGAAGATGAGAATGATTCCCTGAGCAACAGCCAGCAAAGAAACAGGGACCTCAGTCTTACAACCCCAAGGACTACAATTCTGCCAGCCACCTGAATGAGCCCAGAAGCAGATTTTTCCCTGGAGCCTTGTGGAAAGAATGCAGCCTTGATGACACCTTGATTTTGGTCTACAGAATTGTGAGATAACAGATTCAGGTTATTTTAGGCTGCTAAATGTATCTGTTTTATTTGTTATGGCAGCAAAATAAAACTAATAAGTCTCCCAACCATTTTCCTTATCTTCATTCTCCTCTGCCTTTAAGTCAATTTTCTCCACCAGTTCAAAATTACACACACACACACACACGCACATGCACACGCAGAGAGAGAGAACATCGTAACATACCACTGCTCAGCTCAAAACTTTAAATATTTTTATTACATATCATATTTATTATTCCTCAGCCTCAATCAAGGTCGTCGACAATATGACAGCAACTCTCCTTTCTACATCTCTCTCTGCCAAGAATATAAGTTTGAACCAGCTAAGGGAAGAGGCATATAGGGCAGAATCTAGGAGGGTTCCAAGTGCAAAGCTTCAGTCACCCTCAGTGTGAGTTATCTTCTGGCATTGAGGTGTGAGAATACACACAGAGAACTAGGAAGCCAGGGAGCTCACTGGAGCCTCAGGGTCCAGAGTTTTTATTGAGGCTTCATAATGTAGGCACAATTGACCGAATCATTGCCTATGTGGTTGAACTTAATCTCTAGCCCCCTTTCCCTCTCTGGACGTCAGGCCAGTGATATGTGCCCCCAAGTCTCAACCCTCTAATCACATCATTGGTCCTTCTGGTGTGGCAAGCCCCATCCTAAGTCATTTTGTGAGCAGAAACTATCCAGGGGCCTAGCATAAGCCAACTCTTAGCATAAACTATCAACAATGGTCTATGGGAACCCCCATGATTAACAAAGACACTCCTATCCAAGGGTTTAGAGGTTACCTCCAGGAGCCATGACAAAGACCACACTTCTCCTTGAGGGCCAAATTCCCTGCTACCCACTCTCCCACCACTCTTCTTCATCCTACATTCCCACAGAACTGGAGTACTCATTGCTCTGCATTCAGAGTTTCCTTATACCCACCTTTGACTCATGTTATTCCTCGGTTTAGAATGGCCTCCCTCGAATATCTTTCCTAAAAAAAAGAATATTTGAGTCCTCAAGACCTAGGTAAAGAGCCAGATTCTTCATCAATTGTTTCTAATACCAGCACCCAGAAGTATCTCTCTCCTGTGTATCCCTACCAAATTTTGCTGGCAGTTCGTTAAGTGGCTTTCCCCTTCCCTTTCCTTTATTTTAGCGAATTCTGAACTTGTTGTATTCCATCCCCTTTTACAGCCACCTTCTTATTATACTGTGAGCTTCTCCAGTGTAGGGAACTCTACCTTACTCATTTATTTCCTATACGGTAGCTGCATAATTTATAGTTGTTGAATTACATGCACAACACAGATACTGCTTAGGAAGCATTCTCTTCTAAGGCTGTAACACCCACTAACACAATTCATCAAGTTAGAGAGCTGTCATCTCTAGAAGTGGGACTGAAAAACATGGGGGTGGGGATGGTGTCACAGAAAGGGGTGCCGAAAAGTGTGTAGAAAGACACTTCCGCTGGAAGCTGCTCTCACGATAGACTAGCCCCTGTACTGAGGCATACCAAAGTGATAGGTGATGGCAGTGGTGGTTTTAGTGAGTGTGGGGGGTGTGTGTGTGTGTGTGTGTGTGCGCGTGCGCACTGGAGAAAGAGGGTAGAAAAACTTGAAATGTGCTTATCCAATGTCCTTTAGTTTAGGATTTACCTTCAATGTTCTGATGGTACAAAATTACTTCCAAAGTATGTCAATGGACTTGCAAGTGAAAAAGTAGGAAAACAGTAAAAGTACTCCAAGTGTAACAGCTTTATGGAATGAGGTAGTATGGCAAAGCCAGCCTCCTCATTCCTCTCCTGATTCTTACTGTCTGACACACTCAGTTGCAGCTATTTTCATGCAAGTGTGTTCTAGCCACTTCTTCTGTAGACTATACTGCCCAGTTCTACATACTGCTGGGCAGATGTTAGGGACTCAAAGCAACCAACAGACAACATGGTAGGGCTTGTAAATATAATTTCAGAATAGCATTGTTTGTGGGGGGATTCCCTGGTGGTCCAGTGGTTAGGACTCCGTGCTTTCACTGCCAGGGCCTGGGTTCGATCCCTGGCCAGGGAAGTAAGGCGTGGCCAAAAAAAAAAAAAAATAGAATAGCATTGTTTGCGAAAGCAAAATAATAGACACAATTAAATGCCCACCCTAATTGGAGATTAGCTAAACAAATTATTACAAATCTATTAAGTAGAAACCAGGTATCATTAATAGGAGAAGCTAGGCTCTGTGTCTGATAGAAACATTTTCCAAAATATATTGAAAAGTTAAAAAAAGATGAAGAATATTATGTTTAATAGTACACCCATTTGTGTAAAAAATATTTGATATGCTTGCTTGCATGTCAAATATTATGAAGCATTCAAAATACGCTCTCACTAATGACTATCCCTCCAAAGTGGTACTGTGGGTTGGGGGACTATGGAAGACTTTTCCCTTTCTACATTTCTGTACTGTTTTGTATTTAAATGATGAGCATGCAGTATTTTATTTTTTAAAAGCCTTAGTCATTTTACAACTTTGCTTTATTACACTAGCCCTTCCATTTCCATTGTACTCATTTATCCATATTTGACTAATTTGCCCATCAAAAATCCCCCTATGAATTCTGTGGCAGCAAAGATGAAAACAAATTACTTAAGCATAATCTTATTTTACCTCTAAGTTGCCTATAATAATGGAAATAAAAAGTGTGAAACATGTTAATACTGTACGTTTAAGATTAAAATCTTTTAGACAGATATCTCTATAATTCCTTTAAATAGGTCCTTTCTAAGTCATATGAAAGTATTTGTTTTGACAGATAATTTTCTGTTCACGTTTAAAACCTACTCCATTTCCAACTTTTTTTTTCTCTGAAACTGTGGAAAAATGAGTCACTAAAAAAGTTCACCTAACATTTTCCTCTTGAACAGATCGAAAAATTAATACCCTTTACTTTTTTTTAAGTAAGAAACTCGATTTAATTTAGATAACCTGGGATCATATTTCTTTCTATAGTATTAACAGAACAAGTGGTCCTCTATAATTATATTTAGAATGCCCTCTGTATTTACTAATATATGTATTTATGATTAAAACTCATTTTCAGGAAAAAAAAATGTATGTTACTCTAGGATTTTATCTGAACCCAGTGGTAATTTTCTGAGGATGCCATTTGGTGGGGAAAAAAGAATTTGTCTTTTATTATGGTATTTATGCATTTTATAGCTTTACACTTACTTTTCTTTCTCTGATATTGCTAGTATAAAATCAGATTTTATTAATAATAAGATTAAGTGATTACAGCATGAACATATTAGCAATAATACTTAACAGTAGAGACTGGTAAACAGTGCAGATATATAGCACTAAGCATTAAATATCTCCTTTCTAGACGATTTTCAATGTGAGAGAGTGAAAAGAAATTAATAGGTTTTGAGTATCTACTTGTACCAAACATTCTGTGTGGCTCTTTTTAAAAATCTTCTAATGTTTCACTGAGATAGGTATTTCAGCCCACCTCACAGGTGATAGCAGGAGGCAGAGAGGGACTTAACAGTGTAAGGATGCCTAAGCTATAGAACACTGTTTCTCAAAATGTTCTGTGTAACACTATTCTTCTGTGAAGTTCAGGGAGAGCGATTTCCAAAGTCAGTGTTATATACAGTGAACACGCCAAGCTCATCCCCCCCTCGGTTCTTCCCACTCCCTCCTCCCACTTTCAGAACTTTGTAGAGCTCTTTCTTCTCAGTCAGAGAAGTTTCCAGATCACTCCATCTAAAGTAGCCTTTTCTCACCAGTTAATTTCTACCGTATCACTGTATTTTATTTCCTCCTTAAAAGTTAACATTATCTCAAAGTATCTGGTTTATGTATTTGTTGACATATTCATTTTCTGCTCCGCTCTCCACCCCCCACAAGCCTTAACACTGGATTGTCAGCTTCATGAGAGCAAGGATCTTACCTGCCTTATTTGACACTGTATCACCAGCACCTACTGACCAGTGCCTGATACGCAGGAAGTGTTCTATAAATTGTTGCCCACTTAGTGATTTTGCATAGTCCAGTGTCTCCTGGTACACAAGGCACGTGGCTGATTAAGGGCTCTGAATAGTAAAAATCTACTTAATTTTGTTTAACCTAGTATCTCCACAATGTATTTGATCATTGTTTCTCTGGTTCCATCAGTATCTCTTATAATTAATATTCAGTTAAGAAAAATCCTTTGGTAAATGTTGCCACAGTAAAACCAAAAAGGACCCATATTCCAAAATGCTGTCCACTCTATTTGCCAAAATTCTTACTTAAACGCAAATATCACCTGGAAGGTCACTCTAGAAATCCACTGTGAGCCATTAATACCACACTGAAAGTGAGTTTGTCAACTTAACTAACAGAGAGCCTTGTGTAGAGAGACTGGATCCTGGAATAAAGACTACAGGAAGGACTCCAGACACCCAGGGGGCACAGTGAGGGCAAAGACCTGGGAGGAGCCCAAGAGAAAGGTTACACTGGTGAAAGAAGCTTACACACGTTTCCTCCTCGACCAGTTGTGGCTAGTGGGTTTATTACATGGTAATTTTTTTTAAGCCTCCAATATAGTGCATATAAGTGAAAAGATACTAGGGTTCTTACTGGTTGGCTTATTGGTTTGTTTTGAATTAGGATTCTACTTTAGCTCGTTCCATGTTGGAGTCACAAAAGCCCCTCCATCCTCATTTCACCTCACTGAGGAGAGAGTAAAGAGGACATGCAGAGATCACCAGTGCTCTTAGCAATAGCACTATCCCCAGTAACCAATCCTTGAAATCACCTACTCTCTGGCTGGCTATTCATACACATGATTTCATGTGATGCTCATAACAGCGTGACCAGGATTTAACTGAGAAGATACTGAGGCACAGAGAAGTTAAGAATCTTGGCTAATTTCATGGTAGTTAGTGGAGTAATTAGGATCCAAACCTACCACGGACTGACCCCAAATCACACTGTCTTTCTGTTCTGCCAGGATCCCCTGCCATTTTTCTGTAATTTGTAAGAAAGGGAAAGAGGAAAGTTCATTGCTGTACCTCCAGACGGCATCTCCTTGGCTCTGTGGTGTCAGTTGCTACGTGGTTGGTTGGTTGCATACCATACATCTTGGAAATGGGGCGTATCCTTGAGGACAAGTCAATATAAAAGAGGACAAGGAAAGAATCCTGCTGGAGTTAAGAGCTAGTAAACCACCGTGATGTCCCTTTCTTGATGCTTCAGAAAAAAATCATAACATATATTTTTATCTAAATTGTTATTACATGTCAGAAAAATAAAGTAGCTAATATGTTTTCTTAAAGCTTCATTAAACATCAAGCAAACTTAGGAAATGTCTGGAGCTTGGACTTACCACCTATGTACAAAAGGCATTGTACAGAGTTAATGTCAGTTTCTTTGTTTCCTTGTTTTTAAATTAGAATCGACATATGTTTGCTTGATTTTGAGGCTCCTTACAAGATCTGACAGTATATTATACAGGGCAATTACACTGAGCATAGAATGAAAATTTCAGCAAGTGGTAAATATATAGATATTCATGGAAAATTAGTGTAAGTTAGTGGCTGCAGTCAGTCAAGATTGTATCAAAAGCAAAAGAACAAATGAAAATATTTTGAATTGTGCAGAATTCATGATTAATCAGAGAAAATAGACAAGTTTATCTGCAAGGGCAAACTTCTTACTTGAATGGAATTTCAAGGAGGAATGAATATTTGAAATAGGTCCCTTGTATAAAAGGTTTCTTAGCAAATTAATTAACAGAGTTTCCACTAGGAATGAAGCCTAGAGCAGAGCAGATTCCAAATTCTTTGTTCTTAATAGGTTCTAGAATGCTAGTCATGCATTGATTACCAAAGGATATTTTGGGCAACATTTGGAAAGCCAAGTAATAAATAGATCTGATCAATTCTCATCTAAAGACCCTCTGAGGATAATCTCAACCTGAGCCATTTATTGGCTTTAATAATGAGAAAAGTGAGTTGGGAAATACCAGATGTTAATGAAAACCTGTTCAAATCTCTGCCTTGAAAGGGAGGTTGATCAGTTTGTTCAAGTCGAATTTAGTCTAGTGGTGTGTTATTTAATAATTATCCACTATGCTTCCTCCGAAGTGTGCTATAGAAATATTCTGAACAGCCTGCTCATTTTCCAAAACTGTACTTGTATACGGACATCTTTGGGATAGCCTTTCCCCAGCCTCCATCATTTCTGGGGAGCATGGATTATACAGGAAATTTTACAGGTCACAAACTATTTTTGTTTTGGTCTGAAGGAAATTGAATGGTACTGGATAATAGTAATCACAATAATCCTTTAAATTTGCATAGTAGTAACTAGATACAAGGTTCTTTTTCATGTATTAATTCAATTGATATTTACAATTTAAATATACTCTAAACCATGGTTCTTTGACATTTTAAAATTTGCCTTTTTTTAATGAAAGTTGAGCCTTTGAGATTGCCCAGTGGTTTGATTACTTATTCTTATACTCATATCTTCCACAAAATTTATTGAACACTGTGCTAAGTTCTAGGAATACAAAAGCAAATAAGACAGAATTTTAGCAGAACAGATGATAAAGAGTGACTTGCAAAATTAACTATTTCATGATAATTGTGATAAGTGCCCTGAAAAAGAAGTACAGGGAATCATGTTAACAACTAACAGGAAGACTTGACCCAATCTTGTAAATTAAGGAAGACATCCCCAGAGGAGTGATATTTTACGTGAGCTCTGAAAGACAAGTAGGAATTAGGAAGTGGAAAGACTAGTCCAAGTAGATGACAAAGCAAGTACGAATGCCTTAAGGCAGGATAAAGTAGTCCAAGTTCCATGATCCAAGAAGGTATGGCTGGGCTCAAACTGTGTGTGTGTGGAAAGGGTGTGGAGGAGCAGGGGTTGTAGAATAATCAAGATGAGCTAAGTAGTGGCCAAATCTTGCCATAGGTTTTCATCATGTCCACTAACAACAAATGCCTGTTAAGCACTTACCGTGTGCCCACCCTTCAACCAGCTGCGCAGGGTGCGAAGAAGTTTAGGTCACTTGCCCAAGATTACACAACTGAGAATTGAGCAAGTTGGGATATGACCCAGGTGGTCTTGCTCCGGAGTCTTCTCTCCCAGCTCTAGACTGGGCAGCAAACAACCAGTGAAGTCTTCAGCAGGGAATGGACATATCTACCCTTGCACTGGGGTTCATGGGTTCCTGTAATGAACATTTATTGAATTCATGCGATGTACAGAGAACTGCCATAGATGCTTTGATATCTTATACATTCATTCACACACATTCTTCTATCAGTATGAACCCTTAAAGAAGCAATCCAAACAACAGGATTAAAGGGACAATGCATAAATGTAAAGTTCACATAGAAATAAACTTTGATAAAGCAATTTTAATTAAAGTGGCATTTGGGGACTTTCCCGGTGGTCCAGTGGGTAAGACTCCATGCTCCCAATGCAGGGGGCCCAGGTTTGATCCTTGGTCGGGGAACTAGATCCCACATGCATGCCGCAACTAAGAGTCCACATGCAGCAATGAAGATCCCGCGTGCAGCAGCTAAGACCCGGCACAGCCAAAATAAATAAATAAATATTTAAAAAAGAGAAAAATAAATAAAGTGGTATTTGGATAGGCATGGAATGGTGGAGAATACGAAAGAGGTAAAAATTGTGATGACACTATGAATCCAGATTTTCATGGTATCTTAATTTATGAAGTGCAATAAGTTCATTGGATCCTCACAATAACTTGGTGATGTAGGCAGGACAGAAATTATTTCTACCTTATAGGTAAGGGAACTGAAGTTAGGAAAGGATGAAATACTACTGCCAAGCACACATGACTCCCCTGGATGTCTGCTTTTTTACAACATTGTCTAAGTGGAAGGAAGAAGCTGTGGAGGAAGGAAACACAAAGCAATGTATGGAATAAGTATTGCAAAACACGTGTAAACCTTCCCCGTAAACTAAAGGAAATGAAGAGTTAAAAACAATGTTCTACACTTCACTTTCTCTTCTAGTAAAAATATGCTTAAAATGTCCTTCGCAGTATTATAGTTGTGGCCCCTAATTGCAAACCAGATCTTAAAATCATACCTCTTGGTTTTTTGTATTTCCTAACACATGCAAGTGTTAGGAGATTATCAGAGATTATTTAGAAGGAGTGATGCTTTTTTAAAATTGAAAGCTAAGTAAATTAATTGAGTTGATAAATATAAGTAGCTGCCACTGCTTGTTTTAATTTTTTTTTTTCTGTAGAGCAGTAACTAATTATTTGAGAGTATCAGAAAAAATTGAGTAGTTTTTCAAAAGTCTTTTCTTTCTACCATGACTCATATTATAAAAGGAAAGTGCCATCAATCTTGGATTGCAACTCTTGGGCCAATACGCTGGTAAAAGACAGGAAGTTGGCTGCTGCTAGACTAGGCCAATGTCACTATCAAGAAATTACTTTGTGTCTGTGTGTGTGTGTGTGTGTGTGTGTGTAATTTATTTTCTACCTATGTTTCTGATGTGCATAGTGCCCAAGGTGACACCTCTGCTGTGGACTTGACCCACCCCAATTTTGGTCACAAGTTCTGATATCTCAGGGTTATGAACCCTGTGAATAAAATCAATTAGATGATATGCAGTTGCCCCTTTTGAATTATTGTTCATTTTGGCCCACCTTCTTTTTCCTTCATTAGTTCTAGGCATAAAGCCAACGGGAGATTTATGTCTCACTCATGGCCTCCCTTTTCTCGATTGTCTTTCTGTTATTTATGGACAGTAAAACTAATGCCTGAACAAATGTTGAATTCCATTTAAACCCTTATTCACCTAGAATAATGGATGATCAGTTATCTTACAGCTTCAGCACACATTTCAAATGAGATTATGACAACTCACCTGTGTTGAAATAACTTTCTGAACCCAAGATGAAGCCACTTCTGCCTGGGGTGGCAGGTCCCCTTGACCAGAAACACAGTATATCCAGTCAGCCAATCCCCCGATGCCAAACCAACTCTGGACCTTCTCACCTCAAACAAGGTTGACTCTGTGACCCCGGCCCATCAGACATTTTCTATTTGTCTCTTTCTTTTTCTTTATTCATTATCCTATAAAAGCATCCTGCCTTCCACCCCATTTTGCAGTTTTCCACAGGAGACTGTCCACTTCATGAAGTGTTAATGTTTGTTGTATCACCTAAATTGTTTCCATTTTTTAAACAGTTTTTGGCGATGAAGAATGGGATTCGAATCTGACTGCTAACAGCGTATGACACCTGGGCAAGATCTCTTTGAGTTCACTGTTCCTCTCATCATTTTGGAAGGCTAGGGTAAGTCACTCGGATTTGAGCTCCGCTCCCTTGCGTGAAGCTCTCTGATCCAAAAAAAACTTTATTTAAAAAAAAAAAACTATTTTATTTATGTATTTACTTATTTCTCAGGAAGGTTCTGGGGCTCTGGAAAGATCCTGGGGTTTATTAAAATTCCCAGAAAAGTTCTGGGAGAGTTATACTGGGAGTTCCCAATGGGTGGCAGTCCTTAGGGGACTCACAAAGCCTCAAAGTTAAGTCCATAACATAAACTGCTGGGGAACTTGGGAAAATAAATTAAGACAAGAAATTCAGATTGTTTTGAACATCAAAATCAAATCCTAAGTAGGTACAAGTCAGTCTATTAAAAGTCATCAGGGCATCCAATACAGTAAAGAAATCTCGTGGAAGGAATATTAGATCTCTTGCTAATGGAAATCTCAGAAGCCAAATCCACAGAATTGGGCATGGGTAGAGCACTTAAACCTGTCAGAGGGCTCACCACCTAACTCTAAGACTCTTATGCTCGGATAAATTGGTCACCGAAGGGTTAGATCAACACCTTAAGAAAATTTCCACGTGATGACGTTCACTGTAAAGCATCACAAAATAATCCCCAACCCAGTGGCACATCCCTTTTTTGTATTAATTTAGCTCTGAGACCCAACACTGAGCTAACAAAATAGGATCCTCATGTTTCAAAGAGTTGAGCACACCGCCGTCTGGCACACCTGCTTCTTTTATGTCAAAGAACCGTGGGCCAAGAAGCTGTAGCTATCAACAAATATGGCAAGGTCTTATTAAGACAGTCTAGAATTACACTGGGCCTTACGGGGAACGTTCCAATTAGACAAACTTATTCATTTAAAAAGGGAACTTGAAAGTGAGTTTTCCCAAATCAAACAGAATGTTTCAATTGACATGCAGAAGCTTCCAATAGGCTTCAAGATTCCAAGGGAGTTTCACTGAAAGTTTCATTACAAAGGCTAAGGAAAAATTAAAAATGCAAGAGGTACCTGAAAGAAAAGACAGGAGACCGAACTGACTCCTACTACTCCCTCTCTCCTCCTTTACCTGATGTTCATTCTACTGGTCCTGTTTCTGAACTGCCTTCCCACTTTGAAGAGACCATAAGACTGAAAACAAGAGGCCACCCCGTTAGTGGCCTGACAACTGCAACAGCTCCAAGGCCAGAAACCTAAAACACTTGGGCTTCCCCTGCTGCACCTTCCCAGGGCTCCATCATCAAAACATTGGACCAGAAATTGGTCTTTCATCTTCAATCGACTAGGATACTGCAAGAAAGATGGTTCTCGAAGGTTTTGTCAAATTCTTCCACACCAACTTAAATGCCCCCATGTGGGCCCCTCCCAGGGTCGGTGGGACTCCAAGAGATTCCCTGGTAAACGGCTTAAATAATCAGAGGGAAACTAAAATTAATATTAATGGAAAATCGTACCAAATTCTGAGTTATGCTCTCCACTTTAAACCCCACTCTCTCCGAAGCCTACAGATGGGATCCTGGGAAAACTGGCAGAAGCTGGAAAAGGGTGAGAATTCTTACCAGAGTCAGCTTTCCCTGATCTCTGTAGTGTCCCATTAAGAGAGGAAAGTAAAATTTCACACCGTTTCCTCCTTTCTAAATCCAGACTCCTATGCATTTGGTTTTGGGGTACCCATTGGTTGCCATTCCTTTCTTCCTAGGAACAGATATTGCCTTCTTGTTTGGCTTCTTTTGTGTCCTCAGAGCTTGGCTTGGCTTTCTGCCTGCCTGGGACTTGCAAGTTGTCAGCTCTTATGTACACACACTGCTCAACTGTCATACTGGGGGGTCCAAAAATATGGTTGGACAGAAGTGTGGGTTGCACCCCATTTGTGGTTAGGGTCCTACCAACTGTTGCCAGCTCTCAGGGGAATTGTCTAAGTCTTTCTTTTGGCTATTTTGGGGAATGGCTCTGGATCTTGGGTGAGTAGTGTCTTTTGCATTCTTTTGGGGGATGCCTCTTTCGTCCATAAGCTTATTCAGTGCTTCCATGAATATTTACTATTTGTACTGGCTAAAACCTGACAAGATATTTGAAAGGATTTTTTTTTTTTTTTTTTTTTAAAGTAGCTCTATGGTCAGAAGTTGGCCAAATTGGAAGATGATATTCAGAGCCTGTTAGGAACTTGCCTTTAGGACTTTGCCTTAAGCTAAACGAAACCATGTACCCAGAGGAAAAGAAAACATTCCAAAGACAAACAGCTCTAAATCTAGAACATAGGAATCTTGATTTCAGTCTTAGTTGAAGAGCTCTCTGATATAAAAAAGCAAATTGAAGATAATGTAGTTGGATGGATGGGTCAATGTCTTAATATCATTCAGGTTACAACCCAATTATTTGAGGAATTTAAAACAACTGTCCTACAAATTGAGGACTGATACAACTGGTACAACCTGTCTTACAGAGTGAGCCTTTATAGGAACAGAAAAAGCCCACCTACTCTTTTTACCAATCCCAAAACCTCCCCTATTCATTTCAAAATGTTCGTAGGTATTGTATGCCAAGTAAGTTTGGACTGTATCCTACACATTTTAAATATTATCTTTTGAGACTGGTTTAAATCCTTTGGAGAATGTTGATATTTTTGTTTTAGCAAATCATAAACACAGTTTGGTTCCAGCCACATATTCAGATCAGCCTTTTTTGTATATTATTGTTTCAATGTCGTTTCTATTTTTGATGTCTCTGAACTGTTTTACAATCTGTCCCCTGTATGCAGCACCTGTGGCCATTCCGAGGCTTGAATGATAGTCTATCACTTACTACAGTTCTCAAAGTCTTTGGTACATTGTGTAGGATTAGATCCATGCATGTGTAGCTCTGGGCTGAGCACAGGAATTCATTAACAACTTTATTGGGTCACTTTTCTGAACTCTGTGCTCTCCCTGGTACTTTTGTTCCCCTTAGGGCTCCCCTTTTTGGACCTTTGGTCACAAAGCGGGGACTTGATTTACCTTTCTTTGCTATGTACTTACCTCAAATGAACTCATGTCTGAAGCCAAGGAGCAGGACGGAGAAAAAAAATAAAGAATTTCATTCCCATCCTCTTGGCCCACAGCTCCTCTGAATGGAGAGGCAGCTTCCTTTTTTTCATAATTGTAGATGGCTGCAAGTCCCTGCTGTTCCCACTGTCACTGCCAGAGGATCCCTTTCCTACTCCTCAAATGTAAACTAGAGGACTTCTCCTGGAATGTCTTTTGTCCACACAGAAGTCCGTCTAAGGGTTCCACATGCCTTGACTCCAGGCCAGTAGACACAATAGGGGTGAAAATGGTAAACTCGCAGCTATTTCAGTGGTACTTTGATTCTGGCGTTCTTCCCCAATCCATCTGCTACTATTTACTTTTAAGAGATCTCAACTAGCTGCTCCATGCATTCTGCCCTATTTTTGAAGCTACATTCAGTAAGAGAGACAAGATGGGCATGCTTACACTCACACCCAGAACCAGCACACCCCTCATTAGCATTTTAAAAGTTCTAAGAAGTCCTGCAAGATACTTTTTTTTAACCATATTCTCTCAAATATATTTACCCTCAGAATCCAGTTTTCACCTAATGTTTACTAACAACTTACAGAATCATTACTCCTCAGGAATACATTTTCAAAAATACTGTTCTGAAATAAAACCAATAAGTTTTTAAAATCCATAAACTACTGGTAGTTTTCTTCTGGGAAAATAAATACATAGAGATCATGTGACCTTATCAACATATTCTGTTAGGTCTGTGTTTAGCAAAATAATGCCCTCAGATAGAGGCTATATTTAAGCAGCCCAACAGTGCATGTAGATCTATAATCTACTTAATATTATCCAAATATTCTAAACTCGAAGTGGATGTAGAATCATTAATTATTTAATTTATCTCTCTATGTTAATTCTACGTACAATGAACAACCTCCACCTGACTCATGTAATTGTACTGTGTTATAAGAATCTTATTTATATAGAGACTACTATGTTCTGAATGTTTGTGTCCTCCCAAAATTAATATGTTGAAATCTTAACCCCCAATGTAATGGTATTAGGAAGTGGAAGGTGATTAGGTCATGAAGGTGGAACCCTCATAAATGGGATTTGTGCCCTTATGAAAGAGATCCCTCACTCCTGCCATGTGAAATTACAGTAAGAAGATGGTCATCACTGACACCAAGTCTGCTAGTGTAGACTTGGATTTCCCATCCTCCAGAACTGTGAGAATAAGTTTCTGTTACTTGTAAGCCACCCAATTTATGGTGCTTTTGTTACAGCATCCCAAGTGGACTAAGACAGGGTCATAGTGACAGATTTAGTGCTAAAATCTAATGAAGAAAAGCAGGGCTGCAAGATCCATGCTCGTGAGTGGATCCACCCAGGACTGTCCTACATGTGTGTGAACAGTGGATTCTCTAATTTTAGATCTCTACCATACAGAGGGGCCTATCAGTAGACCCCAATAGTTTGTTCCACTTTAGGATGCCACACATACAAAGGCAGATGAACAGACATCATTTAACTGAACAACATATTTCTATTTATGCACATGAATTATTGAGTGATTTCTCTTGACTGAGACATCTAAAATATCCCTTGCCTTCTTCTGGCAAACCCTATAAACACCTGCTCTATTGATTCTTTTCTTATCAACCCCTTCAAAAGAGTCACCATTTGACTTGGCCAATTTATGGTTATAGTTATCAATTCAGAAATGATGACATAAAGCATGGCTTTATATAATATCATTTCACCATAAATCATGAGCCTTAATTCCTCTCTTTGGCAACTAAACATCTGTTAATAACAGATGGGTTCACTCAGATGCAGTGTATGAGGCAACAGCACATAGCAAGTGCTTTCTTCAAGTGGTTTGGTAGAACTTGGTAGCTTTTTGGATGTTCTTATTTTTGGAGCACTTGTATAGTAAAAATTCTACTTTTTCTTTATACTGGAGATTTTGAATTTTTGCCTACATTTTGTTTGTGTTCCTGTCTCTTTAAGAAATACTGATATCCAGTTTCCTTGTCCCTCTTTTTGGAATTCTAACTATGCAAAACATAACTTGCATATGCACGTGTGTGTGGTGTGTATGAGAGAGAGAGTATGAAGCATTTTATTAAAAAATATTCAAATCAAAGTGGATGTAATAGTATAGCAAGAGAACTGTTTATACAGGAAGGCTTCTTCACTGGTGGACAATAAGTCATCTCTTGTTAACCCTACTTTTACTTGACTTATATCTAAACATAGAAGAAAGCAAAAGAGAACATAAAATACTTAAGACTTATCACAGCATTCTACATCAAATCCTGCAGTACAATTGGAAAATATTCTCTTTGTGATGACATAAAAATCTTCAGAGTTAGGCACACTTATATCCATATCTAGTCTGGCACTAATTTATAAGAGCTTTATTGTCTTATTATGTCTAGTGAAGGTAACAATATTTTCATTGCAAAGTTATTGAGATATTAGAGATAATATAAGTAAAGCATTTGGTAGCATTAATAATCCAATAATATAGGGGATAGCAATATACTAAGAAAAGTGCCTGATACAGAGTGGGACCTCAAGTAGTTGATATTATTTTAGTATTACTCTTTAACATGTGTCTGAGATTAGAAATTATATAAAATTTGCTTGTCAAGAGGGATGTTTTTATTACATCTTGGGTTTGATAGAAGTTCACAGATATTTTTATTAATACTTCCTTAAAAATATGTCATTTAAACTAAATCCCTTTTATATTTTTTCCTAGAGTTGTCTTTTGATGGGTATCAAATTGTTTTTGAAAAGAAAATGAAATATTGGTTGAGATATTTTGTCAAATATTTCATTTTGTCTCTTAACAAAATAATTTGTATGTCATAAATTTCCCTTTAATAAGAATTTTAAGCAATCAGCTACACTCATTCATATTTTCTTCTCTTCCTTCTTTAAGATCTTGTTATATTCACCAAAGAAAAGTAATTTAAAAATTAGAAGACTCTAGTGCCTGGAATAAAACCACACTCCATTGTCAATTATTAAAATTATGATTTTCCAGGCTTCAATTTTCCAATAAGTAAGAGAGAAGAATAAGATATTTTGTTAAATAATTCTCAGAAGAAAGTATGAAACCATGGTATCTGCCCTCAAGCCTTATAAATGAAGAAGATCTTACATTATATTCAAGTAGGAAAAATTACCCTAATTCTGTAATTAAGGAAACTATGTGGAACTCTTTTATCCAAATCGCCTCTTCATCCAATCATAACAGAAATTTTTTTAGTCTCAACTACGTGCCATATACTATATTTTGTGATCCGGAAGATGCAATAATGGATAATACCTGCCTTCAAAACGTTTATCATTTCATATAAGACATAATATACAATAGCGGGTATTTTGGGCAGGGGGAAAAGTTAAGTGGGAGAGTGGAGGTGCATGTTCTTTAATCTATTCATGACACCCTTACTAAGATTTGAATATATTCCCTGCTGTGAAGATGTTACTGACCCATTCCTGTCTCAACCAATGAGTGCCATGACGAGTCACTATTATGGAAAAGGACATCAGAATTGTTGTCTTTGTTATTGTAAAAAAAAAGGGAGAGGGGATGAATACAAGGACGAGACAGTTAACTAGAATTCAGGACAGTACATCATCTCTGTTGCATTATTTAGTTTACTGCTTTCTCATATTTATTCCCAATACAATAGAATTAACTGCCCGCATTTAGTATAGAGTATCTATGTTTAAGAGACCCAGTAATTGACCTTGGCTTTACCATTTACCCTTTCAGATCAAATGATCACCTAGTTTACCTGTTAGCACATCTCTAGTTTCTGTCTTGCTTTTATTTAAAAAGTGACTTTTTCGAGAGAGGCAGGCACTTCTAGTCAGAAGTCAGGAGAAATCAGGGAGGGCTTCACATAAAAGGGCAATTTTAAAGTTTCAATAAATAGAGACAGAAAATGAAATATACCAGGCAGAGGAAATAGTATAAAAAATTAATAAATGAATATATTTTGAAAAAATGAAAAGAGTATTTAGAGTTTGATGCACATTGTAATGTCAGTGGAAAATACACACACACAAAAAGAAGTAATGGGACATAAGTCTGGAAAGGGAAATTGTAATCATATTTTGGATTGGACGTATATAATTTAATTTATTAGGGAAATGGAAAGCCATTTTGCATTGGAGAATTAGATGATTAATTCTGTGCTTAGGGAAGATTAATATGGATGTTATATGTAAGAAATTGGAATGGATATATAAATTATATCATGAATCAATGAGGATATCAAAGGCAACCCAGGAAGCTGTGCACACGTTCAAGCTAGAGGGACTAGCAATTGGCAAAGAGAATAGACAGGCAAGACAATGTCCAGAGATAAAGATGAAAGGATTTTGAATCTAAAAAAGTGGCCACTTGTTGGTGAAATGACTGGGAAGTGTGAGCAACAGCAAAAAACACAGCTATGTCTCCAACAGTTTCTGGCCCCTAGTAACTAAAAGAATGATACTATTATATATCAAAATTTCAAAGTCTAGAGAAAGAATTGGTTTGGGGAAAATAGAGTGAGTTCACTTTTATATCGGTTTGGTTTAATGTACTAGCAAAAAATCCAGCAGAATATAGAAGTAGATCTGACAGCTAGAAATGCAAGAGAAGCACTCTGTAGAGAACACTTCTGAAAAGAGGAGACCTTGAGGGTGAACAGATTGTGAACAGCGAAAAGAGGAGATGATGACGACGATGATGATGATGATGACGACGACGATGATGATGATGACGACGACAACAACAGTAAAAGTTAAACTTAAGCAAAACATAATAAATAGAATGTAGAGAAAGTAGGAAGATCAAGCACAAGAAAGAAAAAGTTTAAAATAAGTGGGAAAAATAGGTTACTGTTCTGGAAACAAGGGAAACTTACAAAGGAAGGCGGAGGTTGTTACCAGGTGCACAAAGGAAAGAGGAGGAAAACTTGGAAGGCTGGGGAAGAATCGGTGATTAGGGAGTCATTAAAGTGGTGGGCTACGAATTAAATGATAATAGGTGGAAAGGTGGCAATGAAATGTGGGAGGCAAGTGTAAACCACTTTTTCAAGATGTGTGGCAAGGAAGACAAGAAATGAAGAATGGTACCTTGAAGGAAAGATTGTTTCAAGAGAGAGGAATACTTGTGTTTGCAGGCAGAGGGTGGCAATACTCATACAAAAAAGAAATATATGCTAGAAATGAGATCTGGGAGAGTCATTCACAAAGCACATTACTAAGAGAAAATAAAGGAATGGGAATATAGAGCACCTGTGTTGGAACTGGTCAAAATGAAAGAATACTAAAAGAATGGAAGGATTTGAATGGAAGACACATAAAGTTATAAGGATTCAGAAGAAATGTTGTCATGATCAGATTAATATAGAAGCAACATCTTCTTCTGAGAGTGAGGGAACAGGTAATTGAGGTAGAGCTAAAAAATAATGGTACATATTTTTGGAAAACAATGATGATTGGTAGGATTGACAATCAATAAGGGGCAAATAGAAAACTGCCTAGGAATGGACAGAGCTCTTATCTCAAGCCCATCAGTTATGTTCAGATACCAAGCATTGGTAGTGGATGCTCCAAGATGCTTTTATGAATTACTGCAGGAATGCTCATCAGTTTAGGACAAGGAACAATGAAATCAAGTGATAAAACTCATCCAGACCTAGGGACTCTAGGGCTGCACAAGAGAAATTCAGGAGAGTCAAGAATTCTATATTTCTGATAAAGGTATTGTGATTATGACCAGAGTAGGAAGGGAAACAAACAAACAGAAGAGAACATGAAAACCTTTATTAATGAAGAGAAATGAAGGGCTAAAATGTTATGATAAAGGTGGAAAATTCAGCAGGGGTGATCATGTGTGTGAGCTTAAACATTGATAAGTTGTGATTAGAAGTAAGATCCTCCCTCTTCTGGGCCAAGACCCAGAGTAATCTCATGATGCAATTGGGCCAAAATGGAGAGAGAAAGGGTGACTCTCCACAACTCCTTTGCTGGCTGCATCCACTTCTACTTAGCCACTAAATGTTGAAGTGACCCAAGACATAGTCCTGTGCCACTTTTTCTTCCCTGTATCAGTAATGTCCAGTGCCAAGGCTTTGCGTATCATCTGTTTGTACATGACTCTCAAAGCTATTTCTCCAGCTCTTTCATCACCTCTTAATTTCATTATTTGCATTATATTCAACTGCATATCCGACATCTCCATTTCAAAACCAAACCTTTGAGCATGCTCCTTCCTAGAATTTCCCATTACACTCACCTACACAGCCATCCCAAGCTGCTCAAGCCAAGAGCCTAGAAACCATCCTTGATACCTTTTCCCTCCACTCCCTCTATCACCCATACCTAATTCATCCACAGAGCCCACCAACTCTCATTCTAGCACCTATTCTGAGGCTGGAAATGACATCTTCACTTCCACCATCATGTTTCAACTGGACTACAGCAATGGAATCCTGGATTCTGGTTCTGTTTCCACTCTCACCCCCTAACAAACTGTTCTCCACAAAGCAGCCAAAACAACCTTTTTAAAGCCCAAATAAAAAAATTGTTTCTCTTTGGATTAAAGCCCTGCAGTGAATCCCTTTGAACTGATAATAAAATCCAAAGTCCTCACCATGCCCTGCATAATCCTCTGTGATGATTTCCCTGATGACACACCCAGCCTCATTGGTGACCATTCACCCCTTCTTCTTGTTATTAGATGTTTCTAAGATCTTCTCACCTTACAGTCTTTATACTGTCCATTCCCTCTGCCAGGAAGTCCCATTCACCACTGTTCCTCTTTACCGTTCAGATTTCTGTTTAAACATACTTCAGTGACATTACAACTCAGTCTTAAAGCTGCCTTCTGGTCACTGTTTACTTCGTTAAACTCTGTTATTTCTCTGCAGAGCCCTTCTTAGTACCTGGCATTTTATTGCTTATTTACTTACTTATTTTTCTATCTCACATACTAGCTTTTAAGCTTTGTCAGCCTCATCACTCTACCCCTAGCACCTAACACAGTGCTAAAAGGCAGGCAAATAAAAGGCAGGCAAATTCAATTTCTGAAATATATGATTAGGTGATTAAAACAATTAAAGTTGAATTTATCATTATATGTCATCTACGTTCAGTACACAGTGACAAAAGACCATTAAAAATTTATCTTATTCCGACCAATCCTTATTTTGTCCCTCAGTTGTGGTTACCAAGGGAAGACATGCTTGCTTTCTTCCAGAATAACTTCAGCTCACAATGCAGCCTGTACACAAGACTTACACTTCAATCATCAGTTATTAATCTATGACCTATTTACTTATATTGGTTTTTGGATGATACTATCTCTTGTAGTGATGGGACCATGTTTACTCTTTAGTATATGGTCCTCCACCTGGAAAGTACTTGATAACCACCCTGACAGCGATGCTTTTTCATAATGAAGAGTCATATTTATTCGTCCCCAACTTATCTCTGACTTCTCTACTACTTCCTGAAAGGTAAGGAGCCACAATTAATAAAATATATCATACAGCGTAAATGATAATATTCTATTACTCACGCTCTACTTCTTGATAAATGCTTGAGACCTGTTCACCAGGAGCAAGGTCCTCAGATACTCATCTCAGACATACAACTAGTGGTGACGCCATTCCTGACACTCTACATTTAAAGTTGGAAGAAATAGGAATAAGGGAACTAGACGAAAATTTTATCTGAAGGAATTTCATAGGTTTGGGGAAAGCTTTGTCTCTCTACATTGGCTTGTTTTGCCTTTTTCCTAAGTAACATCTGCTACCTCTTGGGGTTTCCACAGAGCAGAAGACTCATAAATAAAGTGGCTGGATTGGAACTCTAAGTACTTAAATCAGTCATAGGAACAAATGGCATGAAATTTGATTTTGTATTATAGAAATTTATTTTTAAATCAACTTTTCCTTCTGAGGGTTTCCATTTACAAAAATGTATATATTTTATATTGGAAAAATTCCTCTATGATCTTACATAATAGAGCTTTGAGAATAGCCTTGGGGATATTTACAATTAAATCTGTCTAGCAATGTGGTTAAAAGTGTCTAAATTATCTGTTACTGAAAATTATTATCACTTTAATTCTATTTGTATGCTTCATAAAAGGTAGAATTTAATTTATAAAATTCACAAGTATGTGCATCGTTTATATTGTCAGTTATCCATTGTATAGCCTTTGCTGCAATTGCAGTCAACTCACCTTTGCAAGAAGGACGATGGCACATGGACACCTGCACAGGTTACTGTCAGCAGATGGGGTGCTAAGGAGATCACAGTGTGCCATAATTTCAAATTTGCCAAACCATGAACTCCTAGGAGTAAGAAAGCTGGTAGTGGCAATGATCATGACATATCATACCACTTATTTTGCTGGATACATTTTTGTCAGTATCCATATAAGTCATCTGTAGTGTCTATGGATGCACTTTTCTGCAAAAATGAAAGTACAGAGTGCAGAATTAATGACGTGTCCATTAATAGTTCATCATCGGTATCTCTAGGGTCCTGCAAGTTTGGCTTGCCAAACGTTTCTGCTAATATCATCAGAGTGTGTTCAGTTGTATTATCTTCCTATCCTGCTCTCTTCACCAACAGGATAATACAAAAGTCCCATTTTACTTAATATTTTTACTCATTTTTCTTCAAAAATGTAACAAGGAACCCCAGAACTGTTTCCCCATATAATGAAAAGTTATTTTGCTCTCCATAAGCTTTTAATTTGATCAGAGATTCTCGTGATGGACATTCAGGAACTCTTAATGCCGATGTTTCTAAACTTGAACCATCCAAAAAGTTCTACATATTCACATTGTCATAGTAACTGATGGTATTTCTTAAGAAGACATCGATCATACACAAGGCAGGGTCAGAGAAGCCTTGAATGACACCCAAGATTTTCCTCAGGAGGATATAAAGTGGTCCCCGTGTTTTTCTAACTAAACCATGTAAGTTAGCAATGATCGAAAAGCAAAGTCCAGAAGATTCTGTCATTTAAAAAATCTCCACAGTTCAGGTCTTTAAAGTAGCATTTTAATTCAGATCTAAAAAGTAATCTAGACAGTGTTTATATCCAAATTTAGATATAACTTAACTTTAAAGCTAAAAAAGTACTGGATTGAGAATCAAGTAACATGGCTCCAGGGTGATCACCTGGCTTTCTTCTGACACGTCCTACTAACTGAATTTAGAGAAGATACTTAGTATCTTACTTAGTTGGTAAATTATGAGGATTCATTTGTTCAGCAATATCTATTGAGCAGAGACTGTGGGCTAGTCATTCAAAGAGGAGAAAGGTGTTGTCTCTAAGGTCCTCCCAGCTCTAATAGTCTACACTTGAAAGTAACCACAAGAATTGGGGTATTTTTTTCAACAATCGTTACCACGTTTGTTTTATTCCCTTTTTCCCTGGGTATTGAGCTTCCTTAAAGACAAATCAATCCACTTCTTAAATGTTTATCACTTTTATTTTTAAAGTCTTTGCTTCTTTTATTTAGAAACCTCAAACTCATAGTCAAAGCAAAGTTCTCTCCTTGGTCTGCTCTCTTCTTTACCCCGCTTCATCCCCATCCCCCCTCCACATTCTTCCCTGCACTGACCCATGTGGCGCTGGAGCAGAGAGATTTCTCCTGGGGAGAGTGTCCATGGTTACATTGCTGTCCCTTTGATTAGGTCATGTTTGTTGAGGAAGAGCAGGGGACTCGAGGGGCCCTGTTGTCCAGCCAGGACTCGATCCCAATCAGCCTCCCCAGACACCGAGGGCACTGGGAAGCCTCAGCTGCATTTTCTGGCTGATCCTCATTGGGCAGCCCCCATGCTTCATTGCTTTGAGGGGCCAGGGTCTTTGTCATCCTATGGTGTTCCCGTGCAATTTCAACACATTGGGGCCTGTGTCACGAGCAGGAGCCGTATTCCACCTGCTTCAGGGCCTGGGAACTTGAGGAGGTAGTCTTTTCTCCCCACTCTGACTCAGCAGCCCCCTATGCCATCTCTCTGCATCTGTCACTCCTCTGGCAGCATCAGGGCAAACTAGTAGCCTTGGGGCTGAGCAGATTTCCAGCAGGGATGGCAGCCTATCCCTTTAAGAATGATTCTTTTGATGCCTCAGTCCCTTAGCTTGAGGGAAGAAAGCCAGGGGATCACACCTCTCATCACCCGTCCAGGAGGGAAGGCAAGGAGACAGGCTACGCTCACAAACACTGCACCCTCTCCTTGCTCTGCGTCCTTCTCTCTGACTCCAAATGGTAAAGGATACCATTCCACTATTCCAGAAAAACCTCATCTCAGCCCCGATAGGCAATGGGAGTCTTGTACTGAGAAAGGGGTGCTCTTTCAATGCAACCAGAAAGAATTTAGTAAATGATTCTCAGAAGCCGTCTAAATCTTTACACTGTCCGCTAAAGCCTGTGGGAAAATGAAGAATCCAAACACTACCTTCTGTTACATATAGTTCCTTGAATATATTCACTAAAGTTGGCCATAGTTTAATAGCTGCACTGAAATAAGGGAGGTACCCCATTTATACTATTGGCCTTTTGCTAGCAATACTATTATTTTTTTTAATTTAATTTATTTTTTTGGCCGTGCTGCACGGCACGTGGAATCTTAGTTTCCCAACCAGGGATTGAACCCGTGCCCCCTGCAGTGGAAGCACGGAGTCTTAACCAGTGGACCACCAATTTTTAATATACTAGGCAAATTAAAAGTAATCCAAGCCAAGAAGCAAGATAAACTTAATCTTCAAATTATTATAAATATTATGAAATAGATAGTAACTTCAAATTTACACTGAAACCATGAATTTGAGTGGTCAAACGTAAAAGTATTTGATGTCATTGGAAATTTCAAAGTACAACATTTAAGAAAAATCTGAGGGACTTCCCTGGTAGCACAGTGGATAAGATTCCACCCTCCCAATGCAGTGGGCCCGGGTTTGATCCCTGCTCAGGGAACTAGATCCCACACACATGCCGAAACTAAGAGTTTGCATGCCACAACTAAGACCCGGCACAACCAAATAAATAAATAAATATTAAAAAAAAGAATAATCTGAAAGTTAGAGATTGCTGAATCTTAAACCTATCTGAGCAAAGTAGGGAATTATTGTGGTTGTCTAGATTGGCTGATAAATGCTTTTTTTTTTTTTTTTTTTTTTACTATGAAAGTCTTAACTATATTTAGATAGTCTGACTTATCTAAATAATTTCTTTGATTTCTGCATTTTTTAACGCTACTCGTTGTATTGATGGTTAATATTGGATTTCTTCCCTTACAATTTTTTTGCAGAGGATAGGTGGTTAAAATTGTGCATTATCATTTTTAAGTTATTCTTTATCAAATAAAGAGTAAGTTATTTATCAAGCTTAAGCTGTTCTGTTAACAAAGTAAAGGAAAACTAGCAGCAAATTATCAGTTTCATGATTTTTTCACACAGAAAAGAATCAATTAATGTATATTTTAAACAGCTTTCTATAGTAAGCCATAGTGAAAACAGGAGTAAAATGTTTTAGTAAAATACTAAACTCTAGTGCAGAGCTAATTAATCAGACAGTTTACATAAACTCCATACACATACATAACATATTCATACATACATGCATAATTCTGTTACCATATCACTCAAAATATGAGTGACAATGTTCTTTATAAAACTTTCTTAGAAGACAGTATCTTTATAGTTTCCTTAACTATCAACTTATTAAAACACTAATGTTATTTCTTTTATGCATTGTACATCTGGATTCCATATGTGAAGTGTGAGATAGAAAACATTACCACCAGGATAATTTTTTTACTGGAGAAAAACCAGAAAACTCAGATGTCAGAATTTTGAGGCTGTTAGGGCCACAAATGCCATTTTAACACTTCAGGAAAATAGCAGAAACTCTTGAGGTCTTAGCTCTGCATTTGTCAAACCCACTAATAAAGATAACTATGAGAGATAAAAGAAAATGCTATACAGTCACAACTTACCAACTAGACATCATGGATAAGTAATTTAAGAGTTTAACTTTTAGCTGAGACAACTTCAAAGAACAAGATTTTGTAATTCTTGTAATCTGAACGTGGTTGAAGAGTTTAGTAGCGATAACATGAATGTGTCTGAATTACAGAGAATATTATTTCATTATAGCTTTGTGAAAGTAAGTTTGTTAATAATAGGGTAATACAAAAGTCTCACTGTATTTTTTCTGGAGATAATATTGCAACTAAAAAGTATCCTTGAATGCCAGTGCTCTTGGGAGACAGAAGTATTCTGTAAACACTCTGTACCCATAAAAACTCTTTGGGGTTGTATATTCAACTGTAATATTTTTCAAAATGATCAGGGAACATACATGCCTAAATAATGCATACAAATATATGGCACACAATAAATATTTACTGAACAAATACAATAAATGAGCAAATAAATGAGGATTCTGATTTGCTGTGCATTAACTCTGCCTTCAGAAAGAAAACCAGTTTCACGACTATACGGCCATGCCACTCTTTAACTTTCTTTTTTGCCAATAATGTTTTTATTCTATTTAATCACCTGTTTTACCCAGGATTGGCTTCAAATTTCTTGTGGTCAATCAAAGGGTGAAAAAAATAAGTACACTAATAAATTCCAAGGCCTATATTTCAGGGTCTGAACACAGCTTCAAAGCAGCATTTTCAAAAATACTTTTTAACAGTGGAGATATCAGTTTTCACTTTTCATAGGGCAAACAAGTGCACACTGAGTTCTCTTTCCTCAGCACAAAACCCTAGAAATAATGGAAAGATACTTTTTAAAATAGTACTATAGTTTAATTTCTGAGGACCAGAAAGCATAAAGAATATACACAAAACTAAGAGCAGAGAGGAATAAATTAAAGAGGAAAACAGTAGCCCAGATTGTAAAAGTCCAGAAAGTACAACCAACAAAAGTAGAAGCAACTGCAGAGAGGCCCCAGGAACCATGAACAAAAAGACAATGAGGGACCAATACACAGGGATACGTTTCTGTACCTCAGTAGGAGCAGCCAAGTGGGTGGACCCTTCTGTCCTCTGACTCTCTCGACCAGTAGAAGCAGCCACTGCATGTCTGTGGGGCTCCAAGAGTGAGTGGTGCCCTATTGTTTTGTTCAAATGCTGTTTCATCTGAACAAAGGATAGTGTCTCGGAAAATGTTGAATGCTTAAAATAAAGCATGTTTACCCAGAATAGAAAGATTTGAGAAAGATTTGAGCCTTCATGTGAATGCCAGCCAAATAAATTTATTGGGCAGAATCTATCTATCTACCTATTGATCTATGGATCTATGGATCTATCATTTGTCTGTCTTTCCATCCATCTATCTGTATCTACTGCACATTAGGTCCCAGAAACCCACACAGTTGTTAAATCTTTCCACCTCAAATTATCACAGCTGCTGATTTGCCACGGGCAAGATGCTTTTGGATCCTCTTCTCTGTCGTTCCTATGGAGTAGTCGAGTCTAACCACATTGGTGATACACCTGGAGAATGCCTTTGATATTTGCCAAACTATATTTTAACCCCATGAGCTGTCGGAGAAAGCATCACAGTGTTTGGTGCATCTTCCACAGAACTAGAAGCAGTGTTAACCGCAATATAAAGAAATAATCTTTTAGCGTTAGAGACGTAGTATGTCATAGCCATTAAGAATGCAGGTCCTGGGACAAGGCTACCTAAGTTGCTCCCCATTCAACTTCAGGCAAGACACACAATTTCATTTTCCTCAGTTTTCTCACCTATAAAATGGGGGGAAATTACAATGGCTACCTCTTGGGATTTGTTCAGGTTACATGAGTTAATATGGGTAAAGCCCTTAAAATAGTCCATGTCACATAATGTTCAATGAATAGTAGTAGCTATCATTTGTTAAAATGAATTTCAGTAAAAATAGGAAAATATTCTAGATAGGATTTCTTTTTTTTAAAGATTTTTTTGATGTGGACCATTTTTTAAAGTCTTTATTAAATTTGTTAACGATATTGCTTTGGTTTTTTGGCCGAGAGGCATGTGGGATCTTGGCTTCCTGACCAGGGATCGAACCCATACCCCCTTCATTGGAAGAAGAAGTCTTAACCACTGGACTGCCAGGGAAGTCCCTAAATAGGATTTCACTCGCTCTATTTTGAATCTTAAACTCCTTTCCATTCTTTTCATTTTTCCCGTTTTCACTAATCTAGGCGGATTCCTTTAAGGCTTCAACTCATATGCCTTCCCTCCATGTAAGATGCTGTCCAATAAAGCTAGGGATCCAAGAAAGAAAGTCATCTGCTTCAGGGCTTCAGTTGTTTTATCTCTAAAATAAGACTAAAACCCAATTTTTCTGAAAATAGGTAATTTTCCAGTTGCCCATCTATTCTGCCCATCTATACATTTCCATTTTATCTTTAACTCTAATCTGTAAATTCTAACATGCTAAAAATTAGGAAGAAGAAAGAGCTTCACAGAAATACGGAGAAAGGAAATCATGCAAATAACATTTTATTTCCTGAGCTGACCTACATCTCCAGTTACTGCTTGCTTCTCCAGATTCCCAGAGACCTTTAAAACAGACTGGTGATAGCACCAGGGGACTCATTCAAAAAGAAGAACAAGTTGAGTTCCGTTAATTGAGTGTCCACACCAGTTGTCTGAGGTTGTATAAGCAGGGGTTTTTTGCTGCTTCATCATCAGTCATTTTGTAGCTCTGCCTCAAATTCTTTCACTTTAAGAGAATAATATTGGTATCATAGCTCACAGGGATTTTGAGAAAATTAATGAGAGTATAAACTGTTAAAAAAAAGTTGAACATCTCAGGAGAAAGATAGACCACATTAAATCTGACATTCCAGCAAATGGCAGGTAAGAACCCCTAGATGCTTCTGACATAGTATTTTGCCACATTCTTAACTGAAAAAGGAGGATTGTATTTTGGCGGGAGGGGGAGGGGGTTAAGAAGCCCTTCTAAATTCCTCTTACAAAAACTTTTTAGGTAGTTATTTCTCAGTCATAGAATAAAATCATTGAAAACAGTGACAGGAAGCTCTGTGCTCTTGCCATTTTTGTAAACAAAAGAATCTTACAAGAAATGACAACTGATGTGAAAAGTGTTACAGGTCATTTAGTTTATCCACTAACAGCATGCAAGTCTGATGCTATATTCTATTCTCAGGTCCTTTCCCCAAAATACTTGAATTTTTTTAGGGATAAATATTTTCCAACTCATCCTGTAGATTCCTATCCTCCAACGTATTTTTCTACTCTGTTTTAAATAATACAAAAAAATTTTCCCTCATTTAATCCTTTCAGTGCTCTTTCTGAAGAGTTTCTTTCTGAGGAGGGAACCATTCTGATATTTACTGAAGAATGTTTATTTACATATGAGTTTGATTCCCAGTGTTCAGATCACCCTAAATCTCAGTTTGGAAGTCAGTGCTGCTCTGTATCAGATGCAGTAAAATAAATAAACCTTTTTAAAGACTTCAGATTTAGACTTTTCCACCTTCTTAATATCACTATGGTAGCTACAGTGAAACAAGGTGACTTTTATTTAAGGTTCAATGAGAACTCTGTAGGATTTAACTGGAAATAATAGTGTTGACCTTGACATCTGATAGGAATGAAGCAAACTTTGGTGCACTCCCAAACAATAAATGAGCCCAGGAAGTGCTAACATTTCTGTTAGGCAAAGATACTTTCCCATAACACTAAGAGGCCTTTTCACAGACTATTTGATGGTATCCACTTCACCACTTAATAACTTGTGCTGTATACTCTTTATTTCAGAGAGGGAGATTTCCACAGCTACCAAACAATAGCTCTCGACTGTTTATGAAGCAAGTATTTATTTCTTCGCTGAACAAAAGCTAAAATAAAAATGCAGTTTTCTAGAAATTTTTTCAGTATTTACGTAGAAGCCTACTTACACTTTTGGCATTTCTTTTCTGCTCATTTTCTAAATAATGAGTTTTTAATCATAAAATGAATGTGTTTACTACCAGAATTTTTAAAATATAAAAATGCGTGCAGAAAAAAAATTAAAAATCAACCAAAACGCAAAACCCGTATAAACTGGGGTGACCAGGTTCTCTGCTGAGATGCTTACATCCTTGTAATTCAAGACTTTTTTTGGATATTTTTATTCATGCTTTTTTTTTTCTGGAGTACAGGGAGCCCTTTCAACCTAATTGAAGAAATTACTCTTCTTTCACATTTATTATCATTTTTTCTCTTTTCTCTGGTCCATTTTTCATACACATTCAATTTACTGACTCCAATGTAGATTAAAAAAAATTTTTTTTTTTAATTTATTTTTATTTATTTATTTATTTATTTTCGGCTGTGTTGGGTCTTTGTTGCTGCGCGCGGGCTTTCTCTAGTTGCAGCAAGCGGGGGCTGCTCTTCGTTGCGGTGTGCAGGCTTCTCACTGAGGTGGCTTCTTGTTTTCATATTTGGGGCATCCTTGAAATGTTCCCCTTTTTATCTAATAGAGTCCATGTCTTATCGCACTTTAAAACATCAAACATTTTCTTGATGTTTTCTCATGGTGTTCTATGAGAAATTATTTTCCAAATTATCGTCATCCTCTTACTATGGATGTAATATGTTCTTCCGTTTTCTGTAGTACTTTTCTCCATATGATTTATTTTTCCTCTTCATTCTTTTTTTTCATTCATTTGTGCTATGACCTGATCCATCCAGAATATGTTTTAACCAATAAAACAGAATGCTGATTCTTTTGCCTTCATTTTCTATCCATTTGAGTGATGATCCCCCTTCAAGCGAGTCTGCTCATTCAGCCGTGTCCCACATCCCTTGCTTTAGACGTTGGGAGAGAGCGCTCTCACCTGCTCATTCAGCCGTGTCCCACATCCCTTGCTTTAGATGTTGGGAGAGAGCGCTCTCACCTTCCCATTTCTCCTCCTGTTACTTCTCCACCATCCTGTAAAACCTGTGTTCCTTTCAAGGCCCCTCCATCTCTCTCTACCACAGTCTACTTCTCTTCCTTGATGACTAACTACTGAACTCCTAGAACTCCACCTGATTTAGTAACGACGTGACACCTGGTTCTCTGATTTTCTTTTCAACCCAAAGCACCGGTAAATACACTGGGTGCTTTCAACCTTCATGTGGATCATCTCTTCTATTCTCTGCCTTTTAACTTCTTGGAGAGCCCATCTCCACATGTCTTTAGCGTTGCTCTCTCATGGCTGCATTCTGGATCATGCCATCACACAGAACTGCGGCAACTCTGAAGTGCTAAATTCCATATTTTATCCCTAGATTCCTAATCTTTTAGATCTCTGAATTGTGCATCTATACCTATTCCTTCATCACCTCAGAATCTATTACTTTTTACCTCCTTAAATTTCTCCTCATCATTCAACTCCCTCTTCTGTTCATTTCCTTCTCTATGTAATATAAATTGAATAGACCATCATTCAACTGGCAATTTTTTTTTAACATCTTTATTGGAGTATAATTGCTTTACAATGCTGTGTTAGTTTCTGCTTTATAAAAAAGTGAATCAGCTATACATATACATATATCCCCATATCTCCTCCCTCTTGCGTCTCCCTCCCACCCTCCCTATCTCACCCCTCTAGGTGGTCACAAAGCACCGAGCTGATCTCCCTGTGCTATGCGGCTGCTTCCCACTAGCTATCTATTTTACATTTGGTAGTGTATATATAATTCCATAAACTCTCTTACTTCATCCCAGCTTACCCTTCCCCCTCCCCATGTCCTCAGGTCCATTCTCTATGTCTGCATCTTTATTCCTGTCCTGCCCCTAGGTTCTTCATAACCATTTTTTTTTTTAGATTCCATATATATGTGTTATCATACACATATTTGTTTCTCTCTTTCTG
Organism: Eschrichtius robustus; assembly: GCF_028021215.1. Taxonomy (NCBI): domain Eukaryota; kingdom Metazoa; phylum Chordata; class Mammalia; order Artiodactyla; family Eschrichtiidae; genus Eschrichtius; species Eschrichtius robustus. Next base: position 19,824,944 of record NC_090844.1, on the reverse strand, counting down.
ACTTATTTCACTCTGTATGACAGATTCTAGGTCCATCCACCTCACTACAAATAACCCAATTTTGTTTCTTTTTATGGCTGAGTAATATTCCATTGTATATATGTGCCACATCTTCTTTATCCATTCATCTGTCGATGGACACTGAGGTTGCTTCCATGTCCTGGCTATTGTAAATAGAGCTGCAATGAACATTGTGGTACCTGACTCTTTTTGAATTATGGTTTTCTCAGGGTATATCAACTGGCAAATTTTATATCTTAATTTTTTCCAACTGTCTCCTTGATGCCCACATCAGAAAAGGAAAGAACTGCTTGAGAACATAACAAAAGCTTGAGACTAATGAAAACTACACATTAGCAGTTGTAAATATCCACAAAACCCTTACATTTTTCACAGTAAATATTTTTCATCTCTTCAAACTTCTGACACACTGCTCTGAGCTCATTCACAATAGATGAACAACCTCTTACTTCACAAAAAAAGAGGCAGCCATCAGATAGGGCCTTCCTCACCTTCCTGATATGCAAAGTAAAAATTAACCTGTACTGATGGACCTAAGAAGCTCAGCCCTTTAGTGCAAGAAATATGAAGAAAACCAAGATGAATCATAATCAGATTGCTCAAAACCAAGAAATCTCAAAAGCATAGAAAATAAAAAGACATGTTATGTACAGAAAAGCAAGATAATGATAGCATAGGTTTCTTTTTGGAAAAAAAATGCCTGAAAGAATAGAGCACATCTTTAGAGGACTGAAAGAAAAAGTTTTCAACCTAGAATTTTAAACTCAGTGAAAGTATATTCCTAAAATAAAATTGTAATAACATATTTTCAGACATTTGAAAGCTGAAAGGAATTACCATCATCAGACTACACTGTTAAGAAATGTTTAAGGAAGTCCTTCAGGCACAAGTAAACTGATATCATATAGAAATATGGATCTAGAAAAAAGAATGAAGTGCGCTGGAAATACAATCCCATGGAAATGATGGAAGAATTTTTTTAATGTGAAGGTATGAGAAAATTGGAAAGAGTTTTATTTGAAAATTGACAAATTTCTATAAGATAGAAGCCTATAGAATCATACAGTGCTACCTAGCCTTCCACCAGTGTTGGTGGATAAAATGACTGACCCCCCAGAATTCCATTTCACTCTAGATCAGAGAGACCTGGCGTGGAGAGTGGCAGTGGACCAAGGTGGTTGGCAAAATGGTTAAAGGGTTTTGAGCTCCTGCCACCAGATCCAGCATCTGTCCTTAAGCTAAGTTACTTTTAGGGAATTCTCATTGTAGCCGCAGAGACTATACTGAAATGCAGATAGGAATTAAGTAATTCCTATTCTTCATGATACATCATCATGCAAGGTCACTGTGAACTCTGAGCATTGACACTGCTGAGCAGACCTTCCCTGTGAAACACTCTCTCCATTTAAATATTACATGACACTACACTCCCAGTTTTCTTCCCTCCTAATTTACCTAACTTCATATCACATAGTAGCAATATCCTTTTTTAGCAATTAAAGACTGATTCTTTGGATATCTTCAACAAAATGAAACTTATAAAATGTGGGTGCACAATGGACAAGATTTTTACCAAACTGAGTTGAAATCGGCAGTACATAGAGAATCAGTGACTTACTATTTTGTGAGGTGGTATTTGGTGAATGAGGTTTATGTGAGTTTGGTCAATTATTGGTAAATAGTTGTCAGTGAACACAGCTTTCCCTTTTCCGTCTACCCTGAAATGTTGGCTTTCCTTGGGATCCCATTCTAGTTTCCCTTCTTCACTGTAGAACAGAGTCCTGAACAGATGCCTTTGGGCTGAATCTATTTCCACAGTTTTGTCTAATTAGCACAGTGATTGAAGTTTTCTGTGTGCTACCTTAATGTCATCTTTTTCACTCTCCTTCTGTGTACTGACAGGTGACAACTCATCCAGCCTATATAGGCTTGTCATTATTATTTACCCCTAAACTTTCTATCCTCACATCTTATTGATGAGCATGTATTTAATCATTTCACCTCATAGATTTCTCTCCATCTGACCTCCTGTATTCACTACTAATTTCTTTAATTCAGGTCACCATAACATATCACCCAGATTCCTGCCAGTGCTTCAGAATTTGTCTCCTTCCCTCTGGTGTCTTCCCTAACCTGCATCCAGAGCATACTTTTCTAAAATGAAAATGTTCACTCCTTGACTACAAGTCATAAAAGACTCCAAACTGTTTTAAAATAAAATAGAAACATTTAATTTTTATATGAAAGATCTCTTGGGATCTCCCACCTATTGACCCATGTTTGATTCATGATATTTTCTCACAATCACAAAAGGGCTTTAAAAATGATTAGTCATGATAGGCTGCTAGTTTTTCCCCAGTCCCTTCTGCCCTTCTTCTTTTATAATAGAGTTTTAGCTGAGCACAGAGACATCCTGCTAGGACAACACATTCTAGCCTCCCTTGCAGCTAAGTACAGCCATCTGACCATGAGATTACTAATGGCAGATGAGTGTGGAAATGATGTATAAAACTTCCGCATCATTTCCTCAAAAGAAAATTGTTTGCCACAGTCTTTATCTCTCTTTCTTCCCATGGACTAGAAGGAACTGAGTCAGTGGTAAACAGGCAGATGAAGACAATATTCTGGGAACAATAAGATGGAAGAAACTAGATCACTGAAAAGCTTTCTGGAATCAGAGCTGCTTTCTTGCCCTAAATTACCACCAAATTCTGGACTAATACATATCAGATAAATACATTTTTATCTCTTTAAGCAACTGTATTTTGGGGTCTTTTTGTTATACAAGCTTAGCCTGCAATTTAATCAATAGAGTAGCTGAAGAGAAAGGCTTATACATTTCCAGTACATAAAATATATCAAGAAGAAATTACAAATGTAGTTGAAAAGGAAAAAATTGAATAGTTCTATGTCTTGAGCACTTAGGTCTTAAAGAAGTCTATACAAATTTCAGTTAGCTAAAAGACCAATGCACTTTCTCATTTCTAGGCCCATGTACATGTTACTTCCTCTACTGGAACAAACTTCTTTTCAAGTAAAAACAGTATGACTCTTTCAAGTTTTAACATAAAGTTTTTGCTAAATTCCATACCACATTCAAATTTGGGGACCAATACTATTGTTTCCCATGTGCACAGATCCCACTGTGTTGTAATGACATGTTTAGTTGCCTTTCTCACTACTAGATTGTACGCTCCATGATGATAGGGACAGTGTCTGTCATCTGTGATGTTCTAAATCCAAAGCCTGGTTCAATGTTTGGTACGTCATAGACTCTCAAAAAAAAGAGATATGTTGAATCAGTTATATAGCTCAAGTAATCATACAAAATAAATCCATTATTGTAACCTCTGCCTATGTCAAGAATTGCATAAGATTCAATTGAACAAGAATATATCAACATCCAAGAAGCTATACTCTTGGCCTCCCAATCGTAACCACCCTGCCCTGCAAAGATAACCACTCTCTTGAGTTCTAACACCATAGATTGGTGTGTTTTGTTTTGAACTTTAGTAAATGGAATATTCAGTATGAAAATATATCTTATTCAATTTGGGCTGCCACAACCAAATGCCATAAAGTGGATGGCTTGTAAACAACAGAAATTTATTTCTCATAGTTCTGGAGGCTGAAGTCCAATCAGGGTGCCAGCTTGGTCAGGTTCTGATGAGAGCCCTCTTCTGTTTGCACATTGTGGACGTCTTGCGTCTTCACATGGCAGAAAGAGAGTGAGCTAGCTCTCCGGGGTCTCTTTGATGAAGACACTAATCCCATTCATGAGGGCTCCACCCTCATGACCTAATAACCTCCCAAAGTCTCCACTCCCAAATATCATCACATTGAAGATTAGGATTTCAGTATATGAATTTTGGAGGAGCACGAAGATTAAGTCCATAGTAAATTATAAATTATATAAGGAAGGAAAGAAGGAAGTAGGGAAGGAAGAAAAGAAGAAAAAAACATCAACTGATGATAAATAAGTGTTGTAAATCTGGATAATTTTAGTTAGAAGCTCACTTATATGGGAATAATTAACTTACTTAAAAAAATAAGAATATTGTCTATTCGCATATGATTTTTACTCTCTTCAAATTACCTACATTTAGCATTATTATTCACTTTTTAAAATATTTGACTTGTGGCTGATAGTAAGAAAAAACAAAATAAATGCCTAGTCTTTGAATGGTTTTAAATTATGGGCTTCACAGATTAAGTTAACAAGTCTTAAAAATAGAGGCTTGCCAATGTTCTCTCTTATAAAACTCTTTTAAGTGAATTTTCACAAAAGATCACTTTCCACTATTTTAGGTCTAATATCTGATAGTCACAAACTTAATAAAAATAAACTATTGTAAGTTATATTCCACTTGTATGCAGTACTATACATTTTTTCTTCTTCTTTATATCAGGTTATTTATTAGCATAAGAGACTGACTTACACAAAATGATTTCCTTGACTACAATCTCCTAGGAATAGCTTTCACCCAGTCAGTTCTTTTACATTCAAGCTTAAGTCTAAATAATAAGGTCTTCACAGCCCTTTACTATTGATATATTTATATACCATTCTAGAATCCCATTAGGATTATAATTGACATTATCTGAATGCTGTCATCTTCTTTTAAACTTAGAGATATCTATTTTCCTTGGAATAAGAAGAAAACAAGCAGATATTTAAAAAAATGGAGTGTGTTTCCAAATATCTCTCTTCTTCCTTTAACTGTGTCATTAACTCAGTAGGCACTATTCAGCTTTTGTATATTTATTACCCAAAAATGGAGTTTTACCTATTCTGAACTCTGTATATCTCCATGCTCTTGGTATTTGACTTTAAAAGAGTATGAATAGATTTGAAAATACATTTTTTCTTACACTGTTGATTGGAGAGATACATTTTACATTACTCCATTTCTTTCTACCTTTAAATGTATGTATAGGTACACAGTCATGCACATATATAAATATATATACATACAAAAAATATATATATATAGCCATATAAATATAGATACAAATATAGATATAGACAGCTATTTTCTTGTTTAGGTCATTTTTCCTTAAGTCATTGGTAACAAGATTAGAAGAGCAAACCTGTATTATTAAAAATAACTATTTAAAAAAAATAAAAAATAAAAAATAAAAATAACTATTTTATGATAATTAACTTGTCCTCTGAACCTATTGATTTTGTGTAACTTGGGACAATCTTCAGTTGTCTTATATCATGAGAGGAATAATGCTGAAACCTGAAAATTGATATATTAGTACTTTTCAGTGAAAGAATTTGACCTCAATTTTGGTAACCTTAATTTTAAAGTAACATGAGCAAAAAACTAATGTCACCAAAAAGAATATATCTTGAGTGCTTTGTGACCACCTAGAGGGGTGGGATAGGGAGGGATTGTGGGAGGGAGATGCAAGAGGGAGGAGATATGGGGATATATGTATATGTATAGCTGATTCACTTTTTTATAAAGCAGAAACTAACACACCATTGTAAAGCAACTATACTCCAATAAAGATGTTAAAAAAATATATATATATATTTTGAAAAACTGAACAGACTCAATCTATTTTAAAAGGGTTAAGAAAAATTAACTCTCTATCACAGAAATGGGTGGTTATTGAGAGACCATTTAATAAATCCCACCCCACCCAACTTTTTTTTTTTTTTTAAACATCTTTATTGAAGTATAATTGCCTTACAATGGTGTGTTAGCTTCTGCTTTATAACAAAGTGAATCAGTTATACACATACAATATGTTCCCATATCTCTTCCCTCTTGCATCTCCCTCCCTCCCACCCTCCCCATCCCACCCCTCTAGGTGGTCACAAAGCACCGAGCTGATCTCCCTGTGCTATGTGGCTGCTTCCCACTAGCTATCTATTTTACATTTGGTAGTGTATATATGTCCATGACACTCTCTTACCCTGTCACATCTCACCCCACCCCCTCCCCATATCCTCAAGTCCATTCTCTAGTAGGTCTGTGTCTTTATTCCCATCTTGCCACTAGGTTCTTCATGGCATTTTTTTTTTTTTTCCCCTTAGATTCCGTATATATGTTTTAGCATACTGTATTTGTTTTTCTCTTTCTGACTTACTTCACTCTGTATGACAGACTCTAACTCCATCCACCTCATAACAAATACCTCCACTTCATTTCTTTTTATGGCTGAGTAATATTCCATTGTATATATGTGCCACATCTTCTTTATCCATTCATCTGTCGATGGACATTTAGGTTGCTTCCATGTCCTGGCTATTGTAAATAGAGCTGCAATGAACATTTTGGTACATGACTCTTTTTTCCAACTTTTAATAAATTCCAACCCAGCCTACATCTGAAAATACATTAGGCATGGAATTCATTTCTCTAAAATCTTATAGAGAAAATGTATGGACTTCCACTTACTCTATAGTGTGAGGAAATATAAATAGTCTGGTTCCCATTATCTGATTAAGAGCAATCAAATCATTCCCCAGCCTTCTTCCTTCAGACCAAATCACCCAAATTTCTTTCTTTTTTTATTAGTTGAATTTTAATCACCTTTTGGCACTCAACTGCAAAGCTATAAAATACAGCCTCTGAGAAAATTAGAATGGAAAGATAAGTTAATCCAAACTGTATGTGGATGAAATCCAAACCATAGCAAGCTTTTCATGGTCCTTATTCATTGTAAAATCCAAGACATAATAAGAAATGTCACCACATTATATTTAAATTCAATATTACTATTTTACCATACTCAATTCTCATGCTAGTTTTCTTAACTGTGATTTATCACTATAGTTTTCTGTTCTTATAACTCCTAGGTTCTTGTGTTATATCTGTGCATTGTGAGATATGCCCAGAATTGTATTTATTTAGTGTCTTTTTCCTCCTAAATTTATAGCTCTATGTGTATTTAAATTTCCCATTTGGCCACTTGACATGTTCACCATGATCAATTAAGTCTGATCATGCCTTTAACTATGTTTGTATGGACTTATTTTGTCTGTGGATAATTCTTCTATATTCTAGTTATCTATCAACTCATTCATCTTTACAGAAATGACCAACATTAACCACATAGGCCAATGAATCAGAGGGAGGAGCCATCTCCCAGACCAAGTCAGAATAAACAACCCAACAAAACATAGTAAGAGCTGGTAATGTTGGGAATCAGTGTAAGAACAACTTCCTGGTTGTCAAAGTCAGAGATCCCTTGCTACCACCCTTGCAGGAATTTACATTCTTTCATTATAGGTTTCATTTTTAATTTAATGGACATTAAATTTATAATTTCAAAAATGGCTATTTTAAAGAGCATTTGACCCAGCTGTTTCCTCCATCTTGGATAGTCTTCCCTTAGATGTCTTCTTGGTTAAAATCTCTCTCCTTAAGTCTTTGCTCAAACCTCACCTTTTCAATAAGAGAAAGGCCTACTGTAATCACCCTATTTACCACCACCTGCCCAGCAAACCACCCATGAGTACATACTTGTCCTACTGACTGCCTTTATCCTGGTCAACTTTGTCTTATAGCTAAAGCACTTATCACCTTCTAGTATATATAATCATTTACCTGTTTATTCTGTTTACTTAGTGTATGTTCTCCCTCTCCCAGTCCCTAAACATAAGAACTGCCAAGTGTTTGTCTATTACATTCATTGTTATATCCTAAATTCCTAGTAGAGTTCTGGGCCCATAGTATGTGCTCAATAAACACGTGTTGAATAAAACAAAGCTTTATTAAAACATCAAATGTTTTCATGCTTAATATGAAAGGGTAGATAACAAGAGAAAAGAAAAGCATTCCTTTTATTCTACTGCGTTATTGGGTGTAGGAAGGAAAAGAAGGTAGGAAACTGTAATGGGTTATAATAATAAAGGAAAAGACAGGAGAGGATGAGATTAAAGTGGATTTGCATTCTTTGTAAAATGACCTAATTATAGATGTCTTTCCCAACAGTGTCATCTCTCCAAACAATACATGCATGACTGTCCTAATTCCCTGCTCCATCTGTGACTTAGGACTTGACTTTTTTTTCCTAATCGTCAATATTAGAAAGTCATAATAAATTGCAGTAATATGACTGCACTGTGATAACCTTATTAACTTATTAATGTGGATGTGGATAAAGAAAATACTGCCAGCCACTGGTTTCAATATTCCCTTTCATTAATGGCATTATGTAGCAGATAATGTACAAGTCTTAAACTTCACAGAAGCACAGATTCTCAGAGTTTGAATAAATGTTAGAGACAATCTAATCCTATTCCCTGTCTGATTCTTAAATCCCTTCAATTCACAATCTCTGAAAGCAGCCTATTCTATTTTCAGATATTTTGACACTTCCTCTTGTTGAAACAATCCATCAGCCATACTGGTGGCTTCATACAGGGGCACCAGTTCTGCCCTTGAGGCATTGTAGATAAAGTCTCTTCTGTTTTTCCAAAGAACAGCTCTTCCCTTATTTGAAGACAGCTCCCATTTTGGTTTTAAATCTCCTCTTTTGCAGTGTAGTTTCTTTAGAATGTTTTCTATAATTAAAAGCTTTCTCAACTTTCTAAAAGTAATTTTCTACACACTTAAATTTGGCAAGTATTGCTGATGAGCACACAATTGACCGAGACTGCCACTCTTACTCTAAATAGTTTACTTCTTTAAATATATATAATTGCTTTAGCATCAATGGCAATTACAACATTTAGCCATCCAAGTTATTCAGTAAAACACTTTAGAAGTTACAACCATGAAAGAAATCCAAATTCCATCATATATCATGTTAAGGTCCATAAGAACCCTGTGGCCCTAAAGAGACATAATGTATAAAAAAGAAAAAATTCAGGTTTACATCAGATAATAATTGATCAGAATTAGACAGAACAGAATAAAGAACCCAGAGAACAGACTCCCATAAATATACTCAACTGATTTTTGGCAAAGAGCAAAGGCAACACAGTGAAGCAAAGTCTCTTCAGCAAATGGTTCTGGAACAACAGGTCATCCACATGCAAAAAATGAATCTAGACACAGACCTTACATCCTTCACAAAAACCAACTCAAAATATACCATATCCCTAAATGTAAAACACAGAACTAGAAACTCTTAGAAGATGGCATAGCTGAAAACCTGCATGACCTTGGGCCTCTTTAGATAAAACACCAAAGACATAATCCATGAAAGAAAGAATTGATAAACTGGACTTCATTAAAATTAGAATTTTCTGATTTGTGAGAGACAACATCAAAAGAGTTAGAAGGCAAGACACAGACTGGGAGAAAATACTTGTAAAAGACACATGTGACAAAGTGCTATTATCCAAAATGAGCAAAGAACCCTTTAAATACCGTGGTAAGGAAAAAAAAAACTGATTAAAATATGGGCCAGAGACCTTAACAGATACCTCACCAAATAAGATATAAAGATGGCAAATAAGCATACGAAAAGATGCTCCACATCATATGTCATCAGGGAAATGCAAACTAAAACAATAATGCGATACCGCTACACATCTATTAGAATGGCCAAAATCTGGAAACCTGACAACACCAAATGCTGACAAGGATGTGGAACAGTTGGTAGGAATACAAAATGGTACAGCCACTTTGGAAGACGTTTTGGCAGTTTCTTACAAAATTAAACATACTCTTACCATTCAATCCAGCCATGCACACCTTGGTATTTACCCAAAGGAGTCGAAAACTTATGTCCACACAAAAACCTGCCTGCAGATGTTTGTAGCACCTTTATACGTAATTGCCAAAAACTTGAAAGCCACCAAGATGTCCCTCAGTAGGTAAATGGATAAATAAACTGTGGTTTATCCACACAATGGAATATTATTCAGCACTAAAATAATGAGTATTCAAGCCACAAAAAGTCATGAAGAATCCTGAAATGCCTATTACTAAGGGAAAGAATATGATCTGATAAGGCTACATACTGTATGATTCCAACTATATAACATTTTGGAAAAAGGAAAACCATGGAAATGATAAAAAGATCAGTGGCTGCATGGATAGAAGGCAAAGATGAGAAGGCAGAGCACAGAGGAATTTAGGGCAGTGTAAATACTCTGTAGGATATTTTAAATACAGATATGTATCATTATACATTTGTTCAAACCCTTGGCATGCACAACCCCAAGAGTGAACTCTAAAGTAAACTATGGACTTTGAGTGATCATGATGTGCTAGTGTAGATTCATCTTTGGTTTAAAAAAAATGTACCATTTTGGTGAGTGAGGTTGATAATGGGGGAGGCTATGCATGTGCGGGGCAGGGAGTATGGGAAATCACCACACTTCCTCTCAATTTTCTTATAAACATAAAAGTGCTCTAAAAAAGTAAAGTCTTAAAAAACTGAAGTGAACTTCTGAATGACCGTTTCTGTGGACAATTGTAGCCTTGAAGATATTAAAGTAAATCACATTATGGTTGTTCAGTTCTTAGTGAGTGTCCACTGTACCAGGAAATGGGCACATTACACCATTTATGTGTGTATTCCAAACAGTTGTATACCCTCTCTAGCCAGTTTAGCTGTTCTTCACAAATATACTTAAAAAATTATTTCTTCCTCAAGTTTTAGTCATTCACAATGAATGTTTTGCACCCAAATGTAAATGGATACTTATTACATATTCTCCTTTAAGATGAATCTAATTTAACTCTCTACGACAAACACATGCATACCCAACGAAGTGCAATCAGATTTATGGGTTAGTTTTATCATATCGTTCAGTGAACAGTTATTCCCTATACTATGCACATTATTCCAGAGAACAGAATAAAAGGGACTCTTCCCTCATCCTTTTTATGGAGGCTAGGGTTGCCTATATGACATAGTTCTGGGCAAGTGGGAAATTTCAGCTGAGCACATTGCCAGTCTTGAACATAATAAAGATTCTGTAGGTTAAAAAGGCTGAATGGAAACTGAATAGAAATTATCAGTGTCTGCCCAAAAAATTTAGTGAGGGAGAAAGGGTAAGACATCAAAAGTTGTTTGAAACACGTGAACTGTGGGCTATCCAAAGAGACATATCAAGTGACAGCTGGATACTTGAGTTTAAAGTTCAAGAAGAAGATTCCTGTGAATCTTTAGCATATACATATAGGTAAAGCCTTAAGAATGGATGAAATCATCTAAGGAATAAGTGGAGATAAGAAAGCCTATGGAGAAGGTTTCTCCTGTGGAGAAATGGGACCCTGGAGCAAGCCAGCATTTAGAGGAGAGAAAGAGGAAGAGGTTCTAGCAGTGAGACTAAGAATTAGCATCGGGTGAGCGGGGAGGAAACAGAAGGAGGCAATGCCCACTCGTAACAAAGGGAAGGTCGTGCTCCAAGAAGGAGGGGTAATCCAATGTCAAGGGGAGGTCAAGTTAGTGAGGACTCATAACTGAACCTTCAGTCTGGCAACATGAAGTCCATTGGTGAACTTCAACCAATAGATGGGCAGAGAAAAGCTTAAACTGAGTGGGTTCAAGTTAAAAATAAAAAAGATATTGAGGATGTGGAGACATAATATAGACAATTTCTACAAGAGATTTTGCTAGAAAGAGGAGAAGAAAAACGAAGTGGTAGCTGGAGTAGGGGATATAATGAAAAGGAGGAGTGTTTTCCTAAGATTGAAAACATTTCATCAGGTTTGTATGTTGATGGAAATGATCCATTAATTAGGGAGGAAAAAAATGATGATACCGGAGGGAAAAAAAAGATAATTGTAGGAGCAAAGACCTTAAATAGAAAACAGGGCAAGGGATCCAGTGTTCAAGTGAAGAGTTTGGCCGTAATGATGACCCATTGTGATGGGTGAGGAAACAGAATATTTGGATTTAACGGCCATTAGTTTGGGCATCTGTGGTAGAAGGAATACGAGGGTTTCTTCTGATTGTTTCTAAAGAGAAGTGGATGGAAGCCGGAGAGAGAAGGATGTGCAAAATAGTGGATTCAACAAAATAAAAGACTGAGTTAACCAAGGCAGTACAGTTACACGTGCCAAGGCAGTACTGAGTACCTTCCTGAGATTTGTAGCCATACATTTAAAGTAAGCACAGTCCCAGTGGTTGTGTTTTCTCCAAACACATTCTGCACATGCAGAGCAGATAATTATGCATTAAACCAAGGTTGGGGTTTTTATCAGGCCAGTATGATGGAAGGAAAGAGAAGTTCAAAATTACTTTTAAATGATGCAGACCCCAATATTTTAACATTGAAACATGCCCTTGATCATTTAAAGCTACTTA